>NC_056766.1:45964932-46338795 GCF_018687715.1 Carya illinoinensis | reverse complement strand
TTAGAGAGTGAGATGGGGAGTATGTAACCCTATGATCTTATGCATGATAATTATCTGAGTTTGATTTAAGTCTTGCAGCTTCCACTTTTTATTAGAATAGGAAAATTAATACACTCTTTGTCCTCATTGGTCTTACAGTCCGATTAATTAATTTACTCTTGAGTTAGGTTTATAGCATCTTTGGTTAGCTGTCTTAGCAACATGAATAAGAACATTTTTCAGAGTCATATGGATGGTGAGAACAGAGAAGTTGCCTTACTTAGGAAAGAAACTTTTCAGTTCGGACTTGTCCACAGGAAGCTTGGTCGAAATTGCTTCAATTTGATCATTCCTGATAAAGTCACAAGAGATGAGAAAGTCAGCATATTTTTAAGACAAACTTTCATAAGTATCAACTTTGAAGTCAGCTTGCAAACGCAAGCACACAGAAACGGCCCCAAAAGAAATGCTTACGAGAATTGGAGGTTGGGGTTTGTGGTGCAAAGCTCTGTCTGGATTCTTGTTAGCTCCTTCTTTATCTTGTCTCCTAAAACCTTTACATAACAAAATGAACCAAATACAATGTCAGGAAAAAAACTTTTAATTTATTCCAACTACACAACACAAAAATAAATGGATCTTGAAACATTAACTTTTGACCTTATCTATGAAGAAATCAGACGGAGAACCATCCGAATGCAACTTCTTTTTTATCAGCTTGGTGTCCGGACCCTCCCCGATAGGGCTTGCAACAAGCCGGCCAGACTCCAAATAAGCCTCACTGTCTAATCTTCCATTGAGAGACAGAGGAGTTGTCTCTTCCTCTGAGTCACTTTTCTTCCATTTCTTGAACTTTTCAAACCCCCATTGTTTTTTTGCAGATTTTGTAGCTCTCTCCTCATAACCAGCATCATTATGATCACCACCACTCCCATGTCCTTCTATCTGCTCTCTCTGAAACAGAGTTTTAAAAGGTTTCCTCTTCGCGGACTCCACTGGCAAGCTTTCAGGCATTAGAATCGACCTTGTTTCGCTTTCTTTATGCTGAAAATGGCTATCCCCAAATGGGTTTTCTTTGGAATGCCGCATTTCATTCTTAGAAGAGGCAGGGGAAGAGAATTTTGAGTCCGCCGAGCCTAAATGTGCTGCTGTCAAGTCAAATACGCTCTTCTCTTCTTTGCTCTTTCCGGGTTTATAGAAGCTGAACACTGAGGCAACTCCTTTGATCTGCTTCACTGTTGACCCGTGCTTCAATTTATTCTTAGAATTCGAATTCTCTTTGTTTAGCAAGCATTTCTCATCCTTTAAGTCAATAACAGACCACTTTTCTTCTGAGCTCTCTTTTGGGTCCGTTGGTCCCGCAGCAATTACATCTCTAGCCTCGATTTCAGCTCCTTGAACTGCCAGTCTCTGCAACAACGGCCTCTTTGAAGCGTGATATTCCTCTGAGGAAATGCACTTCCCATAAAGAAGTTCCTGGAAGAAAAAAAATAAAGGACAGAGAAGTTTACATCTTCAATTTACTCTAGAAAACAAAATTTCAAGGCTAAACAACCCCTTTGGTTTCAGGGAAAACCCATGAAAAGAAAAACTACAACTCTTTGAAATCGTAGGCTGAATAGTAAAAGATGAAACACAATTTGGGAAATGTTCTGCATTCCGTAGCCTTGCAGTCTCCTTTCATTTATATAGACCAAGTGTACAACGTATATTACAGAGAGTATAAATGGACAGAATCAAAATTATACAAATATAAAAACAAGGATCATTGCATGACATGCTGCATAAATCACGAGTCAAGCTTCCATACATAGACAAGTTATCCGTTGGACATAATCTGTTCTTGTGAGGATTGATTGTCTTTGATTACAGTATCCTTAATAAATAGGAAGCCTGGTAGTTGAGTTATGCCCAGAAAGAGTATAAATAAGCCAACTAAGCTCCTAAAACATGCAATTCGAGATTAAAAAAAAAAAAAAATCGTTTTCCATTTATCTCAGTAATCGGAACTGATGGTTAACAAACTTACCTGCAAGAACAGCAATTTATCTCTTAATACGACCGGCTGCTCATGTTCCACGGGAGAAGCGATGAGGGTCTCGAGCAAGTGGGTCCGAAAAGCGGAAACCTCAGTCTCAGCCAAAATCCCTTCCCTGTGAAGACCCATCAGGTTCATCATCTGGTGGAAAGAATCTTGCTGCCACTTAAGATTATCCGACTGCAGCTTGGAGAGCTTGCGATCAGAAGCCGGCAAGCGCTGCAACCTCTTCTTGAGGCCGAGTGGCAAGATGGTCTTGCACAGAGAGGTGATTGAGTCATGGAGAGTGGAGTAGTACGTCGGCGTGTAGGAGTAAACCATTTTTGTGTGCGAGCTTTTTACTGTGTCAAACAAAGACTGGAGATTTTTAGCTGGGAATTGAATTCCTTTGTGATTTTCTTTTTCTTTTGGATTTTCTTTTTTGTGTGTCGATTTTGGGGTATTTGTATTTGGAAGAAGATGGAGGATTTTCTTCGTCTCTGTGTTGTTTAGTGTAAGTGTGTGCTTGGGGGGGTATCGGTTTCAGATTTTGAATTTGGGTTGGTCTTAACGGTCACAAGAAACTAGCCGTTGCGGGGGAGGATGAGCAAGTTCAACAGGCTCAAACAAGGTGGGGGGTGTGGTCACAATCATTGAAGGCTGCATATGATACGGCGTCGTTTTATGCCCATTCAATGAAATTGGGATTGCCACCCATATGTGGATTGAGAATTAGCTTCAGATGTTAGGCAAAGCCACTTTTAGCTAAGTTTTGGCCTAACTCCTCCACACTCGGTTACTTTTCTATAAGATCCCTTATAATTATTAGAAAAGTTAAAACATAGATGTAGGCCGGCTTTCACATCAGCAACATGTTTAGCGTGTTAGTTAGTTCGTTTGTAAATAGATTTTTTCTGTTTAAGATTAATAATGTTACGTATAATTGTGGAGTGTGTAAGTATTGTGCAGTCATTTTAAAAAAAAAATTAGATCCATTATTAAAAAAAAATTTCTTTTCATGTAGAACTCTTGTTTATTCACTTTTTTAAAGTGAATATACGTTATTTACACACTTACGATTGTAAATATTATTTCTCTTTTAAAATACCTTTGTGCTAAATTTGTTATTGTTACTGTAATTTTGCTGAAATTTTCTTGTACCTATCATGTTTTGGCAACCATACAATTAATTAAACATTAATTGACAAATAAAGGCAAATTGTCAAAGATGGTTTCAAACTTCCACTTCAATACCTATTACCCATAGACAAAAGACAAAACAATATGCGTGGAGGTCAAGCAGATCACCAATAATATTATGCCATTTTTTTTTTCCTTAACCTCTACTTTTTCTGTGCTTTCAAGGACAAACGCACAGATATTGGTAACCCCAGTTCCACTAATAATCATCTTTCCAATATTTTATATAGGGTTGTTCCATGTTAATTCTAAGTGCCAAAAAATGACATTCCACTGTCACATAAGTTATGTGAAATATTAATGCAGGTCGTAAAAAAAGATGTAGTCCTTGTAGATGCAGCAACCCTGCAGTTGCTGCAGTTGGATGACACTATCATCCTCATGCAAATTGATTAATGCATGACAAGATAATTTACTTAAATATTTCTTCAACATGCCACCAGAATAGCATTATGCATATTGGCCCACTTTACAGGCAAACGTGGTGCATTATTTGAGCTGCAACTTTTCAAGTGGGGTCAAAAGAATAATGGATGCTGACAGCGATCTCTGGTTCAGTCAGAATCACTTGCTTGCTCGATGCTTCTACAAGGAATGAATCAACTAATATTAGCCTTCCACAGCTATATATTATCTCTTTATCTCTTCTAACATTCATATATATTATTTGTCAGTTGTCCAGCATTAATCAATGATACAATGGACAGCATTCATATATACTTCGAATTTCACATTATCAAAACTATAATTTATTTATAATAAAGTTAAAATATTTTGTTGATGAATGATCTGAATTTGATCAGTACGGCCACTCGAGGCTTTCATATTCAATGAATTGAGACCTTTATATATATATTTTGTCCCTGGATATAATAACTTGAAGCTGCTGCATGCATGTGATGTCATTTTGGAGTCACTGCTTCTCAATTACTTGGCACTGAATATATATTTATGTGTCTATATATACATACATACATACATATATATATATATATATATATATGGTCGATGCAGACATATAAATCTCGAAGATCAGTCACATAAACTTACAAAACAAGACGAGCAAAGCAAGGCCATGCAATTTCTTGCGGTTAGCCCAAGTCTGTCACTTCTGTTCAGCAATCTGCATCCCTTTCTAGCTATTGTTTTTATCACAATCTTAAGAGATAATAATGACAACTTCTGGCTTTCCTTGCCAAGGAAGAACCAAATTTGTATCATGACAAAAACAACTTTGGTTGTTTCGTCCAAAAATTTCCTATATTCTGTCAATAAACAATTAACAAATTAGAGCCTAAAAAACCAGTAATTCAGGATAGTAGAAGCCTTGTTGGTTTTCTCATTAAAAATGCCAAAAGCATGATCGATCTAATCAAACTTCTGGTGCAAGA
The DNA here is from genome assembly GCF_018687715.1 of Carya illinoinensis. NCBI lineage: Eukaryota > Viridiplantae > Streptophyta > Magnoliopsida > Fagales > Juglandaceae > Carya > Carya illinoinensis. Next base: position 46,334,208 of record NC_056766.1, on the reverse strand, counting down.
GAATGACCTTTAGGGATGTTGAAAGTACTTTAACAAATCCAAATTCATCTATTCAAACCCAACTCTAGGGATGTTTTGAAGATCAATTAATAGATGAGACGCATGATCATGAATCTTTAGGGATTGATGTTGAACATCAACAAATATACAAGCAATAATCACATAAATGTTCACACTCATGGGTTACAATCAAATGAAAAAGGTACTAATATTTACAAGTTACTGAGAGGAGGTTATCCCCATTCTGCAACATGGGCAATGGGCATTGTTCTCTAGCCATGGCACCAAACATTTCTCATGAAACCGATGAGCACAAGGCAGGTGCACCAGGTTCTCAACGCCTTTCAACTCTTCTAGGCAAACAGCACACTCGTCTTGGTCCGAAACCTTCCACCTCAACTTGGCCCAACTGAACCTCCTTGACCTACCCTTCTTGAACCCAAACATCTCTGTATTCAACTCCCCTAGTACTAAAGATCTGCCCTCAATACACCTTAAGCTCTCTGTGCTGTATCCCAAGATCGATCACAAAAAATAGAAAATGAAAATAAAACATTAACTTCGATTAAATATCGGGGTTGAGGATTCTGGAATCAAGAGCTAATTAATTAGTTTACAGAAAGACCATATATAAAAGCTACCTTTTGGTTTTTGATTTTCTTTGTGTTCTCAACCTTTCATCTAATCTTTCCTTGGCTTCTCTGGCTACTTCTGCTAGATTTTCATCCCGGTATACATGGTTCAATAAACTTCTGTTCTGTTTAAAAAAAAAAAAAAAAGAATTCCAAAACATGAGTAAATAAGAATTCTCACCTGAAAAAAAAGTGAAAGATTTGAGAGAGAAAGAGTGCTACATGTACCTGTGAAGAGGTAGAGGTATGCTGGGGTTCATGATTGCTTCTGTACAAGCAAAATGAGGACCTTCTTGTCCCGCAGAGTGCTGCCACAGTACTAGGTGAATCTGAGCAAGCTCCACTCTGATGGAACCGTCTCCTTCGAGCACATTCAACTCCAGGAAGCATTCCAGCCATTGAGAACAACCCCAAAGAATTCAAAAGATCAGGAAAACAGAAAGATGTTGTGCTAGTGAGAATTCATATGTTCTAATAATATTTGCCTGCCTCCACCCATATAAAAAGAAATCTTAAAGCACCTGTTTGATTGAAAACCGCCTGTTAATTCGATTGTCCCGGCAATATATCTAGCTAGGCGGAGGAAATTCTCAGTTACAGTGCAAAATCATTGAAAGATGATGGCAGACAAAAACGGGTCCATGCCATTGATAGCTATTACCTACACGGTTCCTCAATCTTTATCTCCTTCAAATTTCAATATATCTCTCTCTAAAATATATAGTTTCATGGGTTGGGTTCAAAGTGGGAAAAGGATTTAACAGGAATAGGAAGGAGAGGGTTTAGAGGGAAGCTGTAAAAGCAATTTCACCAGTCTGCCACCAACCTCTGTTATTCCCCAAATGACCACAGAACCTGCTAGCGCTTAGGAACAAGAGTGAGCCACGTGACCTGACTAACCTGTAACCCCTCGTCTTCATGCATATATGTTGTCGCCCTTTTTTTTTTTTCGTTTTTTCTTTTTTGTTTTTTTGCTGGTTTTGCAAACGAAAAACGAAACGACAAACGCTAAGATCTGTGGCTAGAGATCGATTGATCATCTGCTTCTTATATATATGTATATATGTATATATGTATATGTATATGTATTTATGTATGTATATGTTTACTGTGAGTAGTAAATTAGAAACAATAAAAATAAATAATATAATATAATATGAGAAAAAAAATGAATAAAATGGTGCAATTGGATCCCAAACCTATGAATTATTATACATAACCTTAAAGCTTTTAGCTTTTGGATTACAGAGTATAATTTGCAATATCATCTCAGCAGAAAATGACAATACTAATTAATGCTATACTACCGACTTAATTTATAGAACGGTAGTCCTTGCATCCTTTATTCGTTATGGTTGATCTTTCTAGTTGTTCATATATGTCCAGAAAGCCCCACCATGATAGAAATGTTTTGTTTTATTTCTGTATATATCTAGCTAATTAAGAAACTAAGGGTTGTGAAAATTAAGTACTGATGAGTTGGCAATGTCACAGTTCATTGCAGTATCTTACCTCATAAGAAGTGGAGTGGACATTGATGCTGAATGATGTGATGATCGGGTCGAGACAAAGGTTTTGGGAGGACTCAAATGGTTGAGTGCTGTGTATGATATCTATTTATTTATCGTTTTCTTTTCCTTGAGATTGACTGGCAAAATTATCTGTGTCTGGTAAAAGAGAAAGTGGACAAAACCTGAGTTGCTGGAGCTCAAGTCAGGTTTATGCAGGGTGGCTTGCGTATAATTATTTCCATGAATGAATTGGCTAAGCATTTCTAGAATCAAATGTGGTCTACTGAAATTTCAACCTACTGAGTTTGAATTTTGTGTCCCTCCCCACTGCTGGAGCTCACTTCACCTTTATGCAGAGAAGCTAGTTTTGCTTCATCACTGTTCACTGATTCAGAAAGTAACTGACAATATATAATATAACTCGGGCGATCGCCACCAGCTTCTGCTACAATTTCTGAGACAAATCACGTTAATCTTACATATGATACAACCCATTTTTTACCTCTTTCTTTCTAGTTTCTACACGTCCTGCTGCAAAGGACTGGACAATTTATATATAGGACTGGACAATTCAGAAAGTAACTGACAATATATAATACATGTTCTGCAACTTCCGAATCACGATTCCTTCTAGGCTCTTAAACCTTTTTAATTCTGAAATTGAATCTACCACAAGCTTGGTCCAGTTCAAGATCATTCCCAGAATTACTCTCTTCTAGTTCTTTACCAAATTCATGTTCAAGATTCCTAACCACCTTCACCCTCCAAAAAAGGGAAGGTGTTGAAACTCATCAGCATGTTTCTATTTGGCTTGGAGTAGAATCAATTTTTTTCTCAAAGAATTGCTCGTGGTTGATGATTATTGAAGATTGTGATCGATGTCTTATACAGCTACTAGTTGCAGAACTAAATATAAAAAACTGTAGGATTTCATTTGATATTTTGAGCTAAAGATCAGGGTTTCAAATTCCAATAAGATTCAACAATATATAGAATTAATTCATACAATAATAACAGAAGCTAAAGACCAATTTTCCCATTTTCAAATTCAAGCCCACAAGAGCACTGTGTATTATATTGGATCTTCAACAAAAATAGTTGGGTTTTCCGAGATCAAACATCACAACAATGTTGAGAGCAATAGTTCTCTGCTCTCTAGCCATATATATATACAAATTAAGAAGGAACAAAGGATTAATATGAGACTATATCTATTTCGGTATTTCCATTCCTTAACAAGCCCAATGAGCATAGCAATCTAGCCATGGCAAACAAGCATCTCACATGAGGCCCAAGGCTTCCAGCTCAGCTTAACCCAACTGAACCTCTCTGAGCCGCTCTGTTTTGACCTCAACGCCTCTATGTGCGACTTTCCAAGGACCATGGATCTGCCCTCCACATACCTCGTGCAGTCTTTGTTGTTACTCCTACATCCAATTATGGGAAACCCACATAAATAATCAAGAGAATTGAATCTGTAGATGGAGACTGGAACCACAGAGAGGGATATCCTTACCTTTTGGTTTCTGAGGATCTATTTACTCCCAACCTCTCATCCAACCTCTCTTTGGCTTCTCTTGCTGCTCCCCCCAAATCCTCATCCTTGTATGCTTGGTCAAATACACTTCTCCTCTGTTATTTTATTCAAATTTAAACAGTTTCAGCTACATAAAGAGAGGTAGAAAGAAAAATGAATTTTCTGTGGAAGATTTAAGAGTGAAAGAGAGATCAGAAGGGTACCCACCAAAGAAGGGGTAGTATAGGTTTGATGCTTTTCATGGCTGCTTGTGTATAAACTGAGAGGTGGCCGCCTTGTGCCTCCATGGACCCGTCTCCTTCGGGCGGATTCCACTCCGGGAAGCATTCCGGCCATATTGCTGTGCCTCCAAACGAGAAAGATGATAAATTGAAGGACAGTTGGGTTGAACACCAGCTATAGAAGAAGAAAACTGGTTGAACAATCTTTGAACATTGCAAGTTTCTTAAGGTTTTTATATTATATCATGTTTTCAAGGATCAAAAGTGAAAAGTCAGAAAAAACAAAAGAAGAAAAGAAAAGAAGAGGAAGGAGGCAAGGAAGCTTCAACGAAACTCACCAACGGCCAACCTATATTCCAATTGGCCAGACGCTTGCCTAACCCACATCATCGTCATTGACAATGTTCTTCCTCTCTTTTTATTTTTTATTTTTTTATTTTACTCCTTTTTGGAAAAGGTATATTATTATTATTTAGAAGGAAATAAAAAATTGTTTGAGTTAATCGAACTTAGGTGCAGCTTGGTATAAGAAGAATTGTATCTCTATCTTATCTTATTTTATTTTATTTTATCTTATCTCATTTTATTATTATAATATTTTAAAAATTTCATATAAAATATAATAAACAATTCAATTTTTTCAAATCTTAAAATAATAATAATATTAAAAAATAATATTTTAACAATATTTTATTAAACTTTCAACTCAACTAATCTCATTTCAACTCATTATCCAAACAATACCTAATTCATTGTTTGAACATTATGCTTTTCAATATCCATATACACTTAGTTTATATTATATAGAGAAGTCAACAAAAAATTTTTATAAAAATAAATTTACAAATTGATATGGTTTTATGTGATATAATAAATTTATTTTACAATAAAAATAATTTTTCAATCTGATATATCATATCAAAACAAGTCAGTTTATAAATTTATTTTTATAAAATCTTTTTATAATTAAAATATTTATTTTATATCTTAACACATATTTTTGTGACTTTGTCTATGGAATATAAGTATTAATAAATGTTTATTCTTCTTTTTCTCCTTGTCACATGAAACTTCTTTAAATCTTATAAGAAAGCTCACTAAATTGCTTGTCCTGTTAAAGATTTCTTCTATTCAGTAATCTTACACCACATATATATTAAAAAAAAAAAGATAAAAAAAAAATAAAAATAGGTGTGTAGTATAGTGTTGTATAAAATTTTTCATTATTAAAACTCAAAATTCTATATGTATATACTAATTTAGAAAATTTCTAAAAAAATACGGAAAATCAAGAATCGTGCAACAAAGAGCATGGGAGATCCACTTCTTTTGACGTTAAAATACCCATCTCAACCTTTGCTAATCATTCCATCTCAACTTGGATCTCAATCATCTTAAATTCAGAAAAGGGCCTTAAAATATCCCAAGAAGACATCCATTCCTTACAAATCTTTATTGTCCTATCCATGGACAATATCTGACTCTTTAGAAACTAAATCACTCATGGATCTCTTTGTCCCTCCATTATATGGTTTTTAGCATATGTCACTAAGAAATTCAAAGATCATCTTTTAGCCTGGACTACAAGATCCAAGTAACAGGAACTTGATTGCCAGCCCCCTCCAACAGGAGTGTTCTCACTCTCTTTTGATGTAGCTGTCAGATAACAGAAAAGTATCATCGTAGCACAATACAGATCAGATCAGGGCACCTCAATTTTCACACAAATAGAGTTTATCCAAAATACAAATTCCAATGTTAGTGAAGCATCAGTAGCTCTAATGGCCATAGAAGAGGGAGCAAATAGAAATTTAAAGAAAATCATCATTGAAGGCGACTCAGCACAAATAATTCTAGCCATAACTAGACCTAAAGCTGCAATAGACTGGGCTATGCAAACAACCGCCAGAGACATCCATTATCTACTAAACAATTTTGATAAGTGGACTACAAAAAAAATTCATCGATCTCAAAGTCGATGTGTGCATAATTTTGCGCAATGATTAGCTTCCAACCAAGTGTTTGGAAGCATTCCCTTTCACCATACTCTTTCATGTGTATTAGATTTTTCAAGTGGAAAAGACCCCCCTCTATTGTATAATCACTACTTCTATACTCTGGACTTTACGTTTTATCAAATTGCTTTAAAAAAAAAAAATAGATGGCTTGGAAGAGGAAGGTGGAAAAGGCGGTTGTGACATTTGAACACAATGGATCTAAGAGGCCCATTTATCACAGTAAAAGAGTTGAGCCTCAGTCCATTATAAAAAGTGGATCATCCTCTTTTTCCAAGAAAAGCCCAGTTAAATGTGACAGAGTTAAAATCCAAAAGAAGTTCTGGATACGATTCTCCCGCTAAATTAATGGATTGCCACCTTTCTTCCAAAATGAAGCCCTATTAAATCCAAATATATTCATCTCATTGGCATTTGGGTGGGGCTAAATATATAATTAGCTAAATATTTAACTAAAATCTCTTATTCCTAAGCGAAAATGAATATGAGCTACAATATTTATTTCTCTCAATTTAGCAATGCCTTATAGCAATGAGCTATAGCAAAATGACTCTCATTATTATTGTAAAAATTTTTATGTACAGTCACTTTTGTTTATTTTTTATGCATTCCATTAATGTAATTGGATGCGTCATATTTTTTAATATAAAATAACTGTTTTGACTAATCATATCAGTAAAATGTGCAAACAATATGTAAAAGTGACTGTATATAATATAACTACTTTTTATTTAAAAAAATAGCTAATTCAATGTGAGATCATGCAAAATAAAAAAGTGAACTCTTCAACTAAAGTTAGAGTAATGCCTACATGCAATATGTAAATTTCACACATTTGATTTGCAATTCACATAGCAAGACTTGATTTGTTAAAAAAATTAAAAAATTAAAATTAAAATCTCTAGCAAATCAAGTATTGCCATGTTAATGATTTGTGGGTAATTGTTTGGAAAAGAAAAAGAAAAAGAAAAAGATAAATCTAGGATCCACATGAAAAAATTATTTTTTGAATGATGGACTCTATTTTTTTTCAAAAGGAATGTGCAGGACTTGCAATTCCTAAAATTGTATCTAGCATTACTCATTTTATATAAATCTCATATTTGTCTTTTTTTTTTAAAGGGAAATAGTTTAACCACAAAAAAGATTCTATAAAAATAAACCTACAAATTGACATAGTTTGATGTAATATGTTAGATTATAAAATTTCTTTTATTATAAAATAGATGTAATATATCATATAAAATTGTGTCATATATATATATATTTATTTTTATAAATTTCTTTTATAGATATAACAGTTCTCTTCTTTTAAGAAGTGTGGAAACTTGCATAATCTTACTAAAGACTGTTTTGAGTCCTTTTCATATAAGTTAACCAATAGTCTATTTCTCATTTAAAAAAACCAATAACTATTTAAAGTATGCAACGGGAACTGAAGAAATTAAAATAAAAACAAACATTACAAAGATGTATAAAAGATGAAAATATCCCTCAAGATTAGGGCTGTACAGGAACCGATCCTGTCGACCACCACTGACGTCAACCGACTGCCACCGCACGGAACCGGTTGAAACCGATAGGGAACTGGTTGGCCGTCGGTATTATTTATGTAAAACCGTAGTCGGTTGGTTCAGAGGCGATTCACCCCTCCTAAAAACCGTTGAATCGGCCGATTACTTATATTTATATATTTTTTTAAATATACTTATCTAAAACGGCGTTGTTTTACTCATTTAAGTGAAACGTTGCCGTTTAAAGCCTGTGTATTAAAAACATCACTTAATGAAACGGCGCCGTTTGGTCTAAGCCAAGCCAAACGGCGCCGTTTCATTCTAGGGTTAAGGGGTCCCCTTTTGCTTTTAGACTCTCTCGACCCTCACTTTCAATTCTTCTTCCATTTCCAGGCTTCCAACCGCCTCACCCTCACCCTCACCCTCACAGTCATTGAACTGCCCGACTGACTCTCACGGTCTCACTCTCCAGCGACGAGCGGCGCACCTCATAGACAAATTTCGTTCCTCACAGAGTGCACTGCCGCACCTCACTGGCTCGCCGCTCACCCCCACGGCAAGATTACCTTTTATTGTCTATTTTAATTTCAGTTTTTCTATTTTATATTTTGTAGTCCAGTTTAACAGAGTATTTTAGTTTCTATTTATTATAACTACTCATTATAATTTGTGTTTATATAAAATTATAATTCTAACATTTTAATTTGCACTGGATAGTGGACGGTTTGACATTCTTTTTAATTTATTATCATATTATTTAACACATTTTTTGTCTAAATAATTAATTGTGTATTGTGTATGGACACTGGATAGGGATATTGAAGTTTTGAATCCACGTAGTAGCACTGTGAAGCCTAATCTGAGACTTATTGAATCTGAATTCACTGTGAGTATTCTGTATTCCCGTTAGATTAAAATCAAATGGTTTGGTTGTAAATTAAATTTTTAATATTGTGGAATGTGGCATTTGCTGAATTAATATAATGTGGATTGTGGAATGTGGTATTTGAAAATTTGTTGTTTTGAATCTGTGAGCCAGTGAGGTTGATGACTGATGAGTGATCCAAAATATAGATTAGAGTCTTAGACTTGTTATGTTTGCCATGTTGCAAACTAGCTGCTGTGTAATTGACAAATTGTGTTGATTTTTTTTTTTTTTTTTGGTTTGTTTTAATTGTTGTGTAATGAGTCATGACGTGATGTATATGATTTTTCACATGGTAGATGGATTCTTTGTTAAGTCCAATTGATCTTGATTCGAACTCCCAAACAATTAATTTGGAAGAGATCCAAATACCAAGACTCCCAAGTGGCCATAATAGTAGTAATTGTCCACTTCCTAAGAAACGGAAGGGAAAAGATTCGTCAATTGTTTGGGACCATTTTACAAAAGTTGAGGGTTGTGCGGTAGATGATCCTAAGGCCAAGTGTAATTATTGTGGCAAATTATATGCTTGCCACTCTAAGAGGAACGAAACTTCAATCATGCAAAACCATCTACCTTCATGTCCCAAGAATCCTTATAAACGTGGGCCATTGGATAAATACCAAAAAACATTGGTAGGTGAGGCAACTTCGGAGGGGGTTGGAGAGAGTGAGAGTGTCTTAAGGAATCTTGTTACCCACAAATATAGTGAAGAGGCTGTGAGGTTGGCACTTGCGGAGATAGTAATTATTGATGAATTACCATTTAGAATTGTTGAAGGGCAATGATATATTGAATCGAGGGGATACTATTGAAAAATATATTGAATCGTGTCTTCTTCATTGGGGTATTGATAAGATATTTACTGTTACTGTTGATAATACTAGCTCAAATGATACTGCAATTTCATATTTGAGGCATTTTTTGATGGGTAATGTGTTGGAGGAAAGTATATGCACATGAGATGTTGTGCTCATATTCTAAACCTTGTCGTGAATGAGGGTCTTAAGGAGTGTAATGACGCCATTACAATAGTTAGAAATGCAGTTAGATATGTGCGCTCCTCCCCTACAAGGTTAGAGAAGTTTAAGAGATGTGCAGAAAAGGAGAAAATTGATAGTAAAAAAATGTTGTCCCTTGATGTGCAAACCCGATGGAATTCAACTTACATAATGTTGGAGGCGATTGAAAAATTTGAGAAGGCTTTCAGGCGGATGGAGAGTGAGGATCACAATTTTCTCTCTTACTTTAAGGATGAAAACATTGGGCCTCCTAGAGCTGAGGAGTGGGAGACAGTGCGGGTATTTGTAAAATTTTTGAAGATGTTTTATGATGCCACTTGTAGATTTTCTGGGTCTTTGTATGTCACGGCAAACACCAATTTTTTGGAGATTTGTATACTTCAAAAAGAGTTGGTTAGGCTGAGTGAAAGTGATAATAATTGTTTGATGAATATGGCCGTGAGCATGAGAATTAAATATGATAAATATTGGGGTTCATTGGATAGGATGAACTTGATGTTGTTGATTGCAGTTGTGCTTGATCCACGTAGTAAGTTGGGGCTTCTTACTTTCCACCTGAAAAAAATTTATGATGAGTGTCGGGCTGAAGAGTTGGTGTTGAATGTGAGACAGTTATTATCAGATTTGTATGCAAAGTATAATGATGTTTTCGGTTCTAGCTCGGTTAACTTGACTGAACATGTTCCCCCTCTGCCATCTACATCCACCAAAGTTGGTGAAGACAATCATGAGTCACAATTTTTTTACGAGTGGTTGCTAGCATCGAGTGCCTCTGGATCTACATCTGCCAAAACAGAGATTGACCGGTATTTTTCAGATGGTTGTGAGGCATTCACCCAATCTTTTGACTTGTTGAACTTGTGGAAAGTTAATGAGCCTAATTATCCTATTCTTGCGAGGATTACACGAGACTTATTGCCCATGCATGTTTTCACGGTTGCATCAGAATCAGCATTTAATACGGGAGGTCGTGTACTTTGTACTTTTCGGAGTTCATTAGCTTCGAGAACTATTGAGTCACTTATTTGTACTCAAAATTGGTTGCGACATCCATCAACCCCAATTGATATTCGAGAGGCCATAGATAATGTTGAAAGCTTTGTGGTAGAATCTGGTAATGTTTTTCTCATTCAATTTAGTAGTTACATATTCATTTACTTTTATAATTTAATTTAAATTCTTTTTCATTATCCTAATTTATTAATATTGATTAATTGATGTTTTTCTATATAGAGTTAGGAGCATCGTGCATCACAACTATTGATGACTGAAGAATCGAATACTGCATTGGACATCTATTTGGAATCTTGAAGACTTGAAGAATGAAGATTTCTATCTTATTTTAAGACAATTTGGAATCTATATTTGGAACAATTGTTTCTTATTTGTTTAAGACAATTTGGTTTTTTTTTGTAATGTGTATTAAACATTTAGTGGAGTTTTTTATTTATTTGCTTTTAGTTAAGTAGTAATTAGTATATAAGTAGTATTAGTAGTTAGTTATTAGTTACTAGTAGTATAAATGACATTAAAATAAAAATGAAATTGAATATTTAAATTTAATTTTAAAATTTCAGCAAATAAAAGCCCACAAATGTTGATGATCTTAATTACTGAATTGAGCTCAAAAAGAGGATGACTTGGGCTTTAAAAAGGCCCAAAAGGAATGACCCAAACCGTATAGAACCGACCAAGCGACTGTGAACCGGCCGGCAAGCGGTCCGGCCGGTTTTACCCCCCTTACACGGTCAGTTTCTATGCCTTTACAAGGTTGGCCGGTCAGTTGCGGTTTCTCTACTAAACCGAACCGTATAGTCGGTTTTTCGCCCCTACTCAAGATATCGTGTGATCGATCAAAAGATTATATAAAATCCGAGAGGTATGAAAAGACGCTCCCATACACCACACGTCTCCTCTCCACAATCCTAGCCCTCTTTGAGTAACTGAAATCAAACACAAACACCTCCCGATCCCTCTCCGCTCCATCCGCGACTCCTTTTTCCTCATTGACACACACACTATCTCTCCCTAATTTCCTTCCTCTCTCTGTCTCTCTCTCTCTCTCTATATATACAAATTCAAACACAGCACAGACCTCCACAATACAAACCAACGTCTCGGCTAGCCATGGATCCTCCTCAGGACGATGATCACCACCAACACAACAATTCCTCACCGGCCTCTTTCAAACAAAAGTTCAAGTCCTCCCTCTTCTGCTTTCCCAAGAACCCCCACCACCAAGTTCACCATCGCGGCGAAACCGTCACGAGCAGCGTCGACAAGAAGCCGAGGCTCGTCCGGTGCAACTCATTGCGGACAAAGTCCAGGACGGAGGGATATTCATCTGATCATCACGACATAAACGAGCTCAAACACCGGTGCAAGAACTTCATATTGCGAATGGGCTCAGGTCGAAAACACGACAGGCGCCACTCCGCCGACTTCAAGTACGATGCCTTCAGCTACGCCCTAAACTTCGAGGAAGAAGACCCCCGTTCCGAAGACTTCCCGTACAGAGACTTCTCCGCCAGGTTGCCCCGCACTCCTCCTTCCACCGATGTATATAATATTGAATCTATCGATCATCAAGGACGGACGGCATGTAGTTAGTTAGTTAGTTAGTTAAAACTTAATAATATTTAGAAAAAAAAAGGTAATTAGTTTTGTTGTTTTGTTTAATTCATGAATTATTAATTCATTTGGTTAATGCATGTATGCATGCATGCATGGTGTTGTTTATATGAATCAAAGCGGCGGTTAGGGTTAGTTTTGGAGAAGATTGTAACTGTACATACGTACGTGGGGGGATTCAGAACATTATAATCATGTTTTAGTGTCGATTCAGAACAAGCCTACAACATTAACGTTATAATTATAATCACGTGTTAAGATACAAAATATATTTTATATCTTAACACATGCTTTTGTGACTTTGTCTATGGAATATAAGTATTAATAAATGTTTATTCTTCTTTTTCTCCTTGTCACATGAAACTTCTTTAAATCTTATAAGAAAGCTCACTAAATTACTTGTCTTGTTAAAGATTTCTTCTACTCAGTAACCTTACACCACATATATATTAAAAAAAAAGATAAAAAAATAAAAGTAAGTGTGTAGTATAGTGCTGTATAGAATTTTTCATTATTAAAACTCAAAATTCTATATGTATATACTAATTTAGAAAATTTCTGAAAAAATACAGAAAATCAGGAACTATGCAACAGATAGCATGGGAGATCCACTCCTTTTGACTTAAAATACCCATCTCAACCTTTGCCAACCATCACATCTCAAGCTGGATCTCAATCATCTTAAATCCAGAAAAGGACCTTAAAATATCCAAGGAAGACATCCACATCTTTCAAATCTTTGATATCCTAGCCATGGACAATATCTGGCTCTTTAGAAACCAATTCACTCATAGATCTCTCTGTCCCTCCATTACATAGTTTTTAGCAAATGTTGCTTAGAAATTCAAAGATCATCTTTTAGCCTGGAGTACAAGATCCAAGCAACAGGAACTTGATTGGCAGCCCCCTCTAATATGAATATTCTCACTCTCTTTTGATGTAGCTATCAGACAACAAAAAATAATCATTGCAGCAATATGCAAATCAGATTAGGGCACCCCAGTTTTCACACAAACAAAGTTTGTCCAAAATACAAATTCCAATATTCGTGAAGCATCAGCAACTCTACTAGCCATAGAAGATGGAGCAAATAGAAATCTAAAAAAAATCATCATTGAAGGCGACTCAACACAAGTAATTCTAGTCATAATCAGGTCAAAAGCTGCAATAGACTGGGCTATGCAGACAACCACCAGAGACATCAATTATCTACTAAGCGATTTTGATTAGTGGACTGCAAAAAAGATTCATCGATCCCAAAATTGGTGTGCGCATAATTTAGGGCAATGGGCAACTTTCAACAAGTGTTTACGTTTTATCAACATTGCAAAAAATACAAACAAAAAAAAAAAAAAAAGATGGCTTGGAAGAGGAAGGTGGAAGAGACGATTGTGACATTTAGTGTTTGGGTGTTGAAGTCTCTTCAACACTTCTCAACACTTCTCACTACTATTCATTACTTTATTATTACTTTTCACCTACTTTTTTTACTATTCATTACTTTTTACCTACTTTTTATTACTATTCATTACTTTATTATTACTTTTCACCTACTTTTTATTACTATTCACAACTCTCCTCAACACTTCTCAACACCCAAACCCACCAGTTCAAGGGATCTAAGAGGCCCATTTATCACGGTAAAAGAGCTGAGACTCAGCCCATTATAAAAAGTGGATCATCCTCTTTTTCCAAAAAAGCCCAGTTAAATGTGACGGATTTAAAATCCAAAAGAAGTTCTAGATACGATTCTCACACTAAATTAATGGATTACCACCTTTCTTCCAAAATGAAGCCCTATTAAATCCAAATGTATTCATCTCATTGGCATTTGGGTTGGGCTAAATATATAATTAGCTAAATGTTTAACTAAAGCTCTCTTATTCCTAAGCGAAAATGAATATGAGCTACACTTTATTTCTCTAAATTTAGCAATGCTTTATAGCTATAGCAAAATGACTCATTATTTTTGCAAAAATTTTATGTACAACCACTTTTATTTACTCTTTATGTATTCTATTAATGTAATAGACTTCGTCATTTTTTTTAATATAAAATAACTTTTTTGACTAGTCACATCAGTAAAATATATAAAGAGTATGCAAAAGTGACTGTATGTAGCACAACTATTTTTTTTTTTTAAAAAATAGCTAATTCAATGTCATGAGCTCATGCAAAATAAAAAAGTAAACTCTTCAACTAAAGTTAAAGTAATGCCTACATGCAATATGTAAATTTTGCGCACTTGATTTGCAATTCACATAGCAAGACTTGATTTGTTAAAAAAAAAAAAAAAAAAAAAACTTAAAATTAAAATCTCTAGCAAATCAAGTATTGCCATGTTAACCAAAGGGAGGATGTGCCTTGTGGGTAATTGTTTGGAAAAAAATAAAAAAGAAAAAAAAAAGATAAATATGAGATCTACATAAAAAAATTATTTTTTGAATGGTGGCCGGACCATATTTTTTTTCAAAAGGAATGTGCATGACTTGCAATTTCTAGAACTGTATTTAGTATTACTCATTTTATATAAGTCTCATATTCGTCTATTTTTTTAAAAAAGAGAAATAGCTTAACCACAAAAAAATTTCATAAAAATAAACCTACAAATTGACATATTTTAATATAATACATTATATTATAAAATTTCTTTTATTATAAAATTGATATAACATATAAAACCGTATCATTTATATATATATATATATTTACTTTTATGAATTTTTTTTTTATAAATATAATAGTTCTCTTTTTTAAAAGATCTTACCTAAAGGCTGTTTGAACTTTTTCATATTAGTTAACCAATAGTCTATTTTCTCAATAATAATAATAATAATAATAATAATAATAATAATAATTAGTTAACCAATAAGTATTTAAAGTACGCAACGGGAACTGAAGATAAAAAGACGGAAATATCCCTGAAGATACCGTGTGATCGATTAAAAGATTAAATAAAATCCGAGAGGCATGAAAACACGCTCCCATACACCACACGTCTCCTCTCCGCAATCCTAGCCCCCTTTGTAACTGAAATCAAACACAAACACCTCCTCCCTCTCCGCTCCATCCGCGACTCCTTTTTCCTCTTTGACACACACTCTATCTCTCTCTAATTTCCTTCCTCTCTCTGTCTCTCTGTCTCTCTCTCTCTCTCTATATATATACAAATTCAAACCCAGCACAGACCTCCACAATACAAACCAACGTCTCGGCTAGCCATGGATCCTCCTCAGGACGATGATCACCACCAACACAACAATTCCTCACCGGCCTCTTTCAAACAAAAGTTGATCAAGTCCTCCCTCTTCTGCGTTCCCAAGAACCCCCACCACCAAGTTCACCATCGCGGCGAAACCGTCACGAGCACCGTCGACAAGAAGCCGAGGCTCGTCCGGAGCAACTCATTGCGGACAAAGTCCAGGCCGGAGGGATATTCAGTTGATCATCACGACATAAACGAGCTCAAACACCGGTGCAAGAACTTCATCTCGCGAATGGGCTCAGGTCCAAAACACGACAGGCGCCACTCCGCCGACTTCAAGTACGATGCCTTCAGCTACGCCCTAAACTTCGAGGAAGAAGACCCCCGTTCCGAAGACTTCCCGTACAGAGACTTCTCCGCCAGGTTGCCCCGCACTCCTCCTTCCACCGATGTATATAATATTGAATCTATTGATCATCAAGGACGGACGGCATGTAGTTAGTTAGTTAAAACTTAATAATATTTAGAAAAAAAATGTAATTAGTTTCGTTGTTTTGTTTAATTCATGAATTATTAATTCATTTGGTTAATGGATGTATGCATGGTGTTGTTTATATGAATCAATGCGGCGGTTAGGGTTAGTTTTGGAGGAGATTGTAACTGTACATACGTACGTGGGGGGATTCAGAACATTATAATCATGTTTTAGTGTCGATTCAGAACAAGCCTACAACATTAACGTTATTGTTTTTTTAAGAAACTGAATATATGCGGTTCATAATGTTGTAGGCTTGTAGTATTGCAAAACCTTATATATATTGAGTGGCAACTTCATTTTATTAATTTTTTTTTAATTTAAATTTTAAATTTTTTTTATCATTTTTAATAGTTAACAGATCAGCACGTAATATAACTTGTCAGTATAATATAGCATTTTTCTAATATTAATGCATAAGAAATCTTAATGGGATACCTTATGCATGCATGCACGCGCAAATATATATATATATATATAGAGAGAGAGAGAGAGAGAGAGAGAGAGAGAGAGAGAGAGAGAGAGAGAGAGAGAGAGAGAGAGAGAGAGAGAGATGTTATGATCTGCTTAATTTTGAAAAGACGGGAAGATATTGCGGGATGTCCCACATTCGACTCCATATTTTTGTACTTCATGGCGAGTTTAAAGTTATTTGCTATATGTTCGATCGTTAGACTAATTCAAATATTCAAGTTAGCCTTACTACCTATCTTAATTACCTCGAAATCAACGATGGGAAAGAATATTGGAACTATATATATTTATAGCATTGATAAACAGTACAAACTTAATTCTTTGGTAACCATTCAAAAGTACTATATACACATGCGAATTAGTTTAAACAACAGTATCTCTGATTGCTTGATCGAATTAGATTGTATAGTTTTGAAGAGAGATAAACATGATATCATGTGAACCCTACGTTATTTCACATGCATCGTCCATATATATATATGATTTTCGGATAGCACGTAAACACCACACAAATATTTGGAGAAGGTTTTTTAGCTAGAAAAAGATCTCATAAAAATAAATTTATCAATTGACGTGATTTTATGTATATTGTAAATTTACTTTTATAGCAAAGTAGATATAATGTATTATATAAAATTATATCAGTTTGTGAGTTTATTTTATGTAATATCTTTATGTAGGTACCACTTGTCGAATATTTAATGATGTTTATCTCATTTTGCATCGATTCAATATGGTAATTAAGTTATTGTGTATCATGATGCCCAATGATGAAATTCCCAAAACTGATCATCAAAGATATGGAATTTACTTAAAGAAAAAAAAAAAAACATACAAGAAGAATATAAAATAGGAACTTGATGATGAGAACCGGCAAGATCACCATCTTTCATCGATGGTAAAAACCGTCTAGGTTACATTGCATGAAACAGGAAGAGAAAGAGAATTACAATACAACATAAATTAATCATTCCTAATTCATACGGACATTAATATATATGGCAAACAAATTATATATATATTTTTTTCAAACACGTACACAACAACAGGATAACTTAATTCGATAAAAAAAAAAAAAATCGAAAAAGAGGAAAGATATGGAAGATCAAGTCGATATAATTATAATTTAGAGAACCACCTTGTAGCTACGTTGTGGCACTTTCTTAAAGGTGGTCCATATAAGATCAAAATAGAGTGGAAACTGTGCTACGGCAAAAAAAGTTATAGGCAGGCATGTCACTGTATACACTGGAAATGCCGCATATTTTAACTTATCCTTTAGCACAAAGAAATGTCCAGCGCAGAATGAAAGCAATATTGATGCTATGGAGACGAACAGCGATGTTAAACCCACCAAGAGCTTCCTCGGCAAGTCTCTCCCAAAGTCTCTCTCTTGGTACCTTGATGTTAAAATGGAAAGGAACATTATCAACGAAGTGACAGAGAAGGAGAGCGCAACGAGTGATGAGATGGCGAATACGTCAAATGCCGGTTGGTTTTCGAGCGTCGGGGTGCCACTATCCTGCTTGATGCCTCCGGGGAATGTGGAAGCCGTCGAGAAGGCAACAGTTGCAATGAGTGCAGCAACGACAGAGCAGGATTCAGAGGTGTTGGTTAGCCACTCACCACCGTTGTTTACTAGTTCCTGATGGGTTTCGGTGAACATGTCCTTCGCTGTTTTGCCCGCCTTGTTGCAACGGGGGAAGAAATGGGGTGGCATGGAATCCTTGACAAACTGCTTCAACCCAAGCATTCAGTATATATAAGCATATATCAATATAAATATGTCTAAAAAGAAAAGAAAAAAAAAATAGTACTAAATGACGATTAATACGGCATGCAGGTAATTCTTTCAAAGCTGATCTCTCGTAGTACGTACGTACCTCATACCACTTGATTTCCCATTGCATTTGTAAGGCAGCCCCGGGAATGAGCCAAGGCTTATAGTCTCCAAGCTTTGCCGCGAGATGCAAGGCACTGTTCCCGTCTTTATCCACTTTCCGGAACACGCTGTCAACCAGGATATTTCTTTTATGCAAGTATCTATACACATGTGGTTGCCTGTTCTCCACTGCCAACAGCACTATATTCTTCTTGTCCACATTCATGTCGTGTATGGCAACTGGAAAGAGTTCTAGAATTTTATCCACGATTTCAGTGACACCATTTTTAGCTGCAATTAATATGGCAGACTCCTTCTTTGGCGGCTCATGAATTTTTTTGTCCGTCACTGCATATATGCCATGCACCAACGTCATACGCACATATATACCAAGTCATGAGTGCTTCACGTAATTAATCTGAAAGAACTAGGAATTAATTAGGATCGATAAGCTGGGATTATAGATATATACTTTCTCCACCCATATTGTCAAAGACGACTTGGCCCCCAGCTTCTTGATCAACATTATAAGGCTTTGTATCCTGTTGATAATCATCTTCATGTTTGGTCGATGTCGTATAACTTAGCTTTGCTGCAGCAAATACATTCGGGTCCGCCCCGCCGGCTGGGTAACTATCCTCGTATGTTTTGGTGTGTATTAGAATTTCGTTCATGACTTGAACGGACCATGTGTGCTTTTGTTTCTTATCATGCATCTTTCTTATCGTGTTAGATCCTAATTACCATTAACATACAAAATAAACAAATGTCATATATATATATATATTAGAAACAAATGCCAACAGGGTAATTAATTAATTTGCGAATTAAACTAATTATATATATTAACTATCGGCTGCTAGCATACATACCTAGTCCAAGGATGATCAGCATTGCCTTGGATGCAAACTTGACAAATTCAAAACAGGTGTCATAATTAGCTGGAAATAACCGATCTCGTTCCCGAGTTCCATGATGATGATCTGTAGCTTAAGCAATATTTATGCACCAATACTTAGGAATATATAAGACTAGGGCTTGGGATCAAGCTCTCCGAACCCGGCCGGGACAAAATAAGCACATCAAGTACTCAGCTCTATAGTATTTATTGTTGTCCGTATAAATATTTTAAAAATCATCAAATGAGTAACAAAATGTGTCGGATAACAACTTAATATATATGAGTTATCTTTTATGAAAAATAATCTTTACAAACTCTAAATAGATAAGTCTCGTAAAAATCTTTATAAAAAAAGGGCTCTACTTGAAAAAAAAAAAAAAAAAGTGAAAAAAAGGCTTTAAAGGTTTTATTGGTCAATTGATCAGCTTAATCATAAATTGCTTTCAAACACATATATAATTTGATAGATAGTATATATCCAATGTTGCTTACTTGCATTACTACCATGGGCTATAATTGACTGATTTGTTGCGTTCTCTGGATCTGATGGCTTTGATCTATCCTTTGTTCTAGGAACAACTGGGGAGAGGGAGAGAGCTGGGATCATTCAGACATGATATTCTCGTCACAATATTGCGATGTTTGAATGCAAAGTAAAAATTAAAATACTCGTTTAACATACCAACATGAGCCATATTCCAGAACAATCGAAAGAAGTTGATGCACGTCCTGTAGTTCTCTGGATAATTCGGATTCTTTTCCTCTTTACGACTCTTTATTATTGCCGGTGGCCTCTGATCATCTTCATGTTCATGCGTCAGCTCATCAACAAATATGCCTTCAAATTAAACAATAATAGGATTACACGCATGCACATATATCAGAAGATCAGTACGTGACGTTTATTTATAATAATAATGATGGAGGGATATTAGATATGTATGGATAGATAATTACTGTGATAGATGAGTTTGTAAAATCGTCCAAGGTGGCTACCGCTTCTGAAAGCAGAAGGCTTGGTGGCTAGCAGATGGAGAGGGAAGAATCCTTGCTCGTTCACACTGTCAACCAGCTTCGGATACAAGTGAACTATTTGAAATGCCAAATCTGTACGTACGTACATGATCACATAATATATATATATATATGTGTGTGTGTGTGTGCGTGTGTAGTTCAAAATGATCAAACATATATACATGTTAGTTACTATATAATAGATATAGTAATTAATTCGTATTCACTCACCAAAATACTCGCCATTAATGGCACAGTGAAGAATGGTGTCACCATCCTCCCTCTTGGCATATTTGTAGCCAATTTTGGCGCCCTGCTTGTTATCCTGATGAATGGTGTCACCATCCTCTGGCCTCTTGGCCTGCTTCCTATCCTGATCAACGCAGATTTTGTGGAGACAAAGGAAGGCTTCCTTTTTACCGTAGAGGGCAGCCAAGAAAAAAGGAGTCTCTCCTTCACAATTACGCTCACCCACCAATAACGGATCAACTTGTGCTATGAGCTTACACATGGGCAGGTTCCCCATTGCTGCAGCAGTATGCAGAGGGGTATTATCTCGCTCGTTTTTAGTTTTAACAGCCTCCTTGGCATGATTTATACGAGTAGACTGCATTAAATGTATAAGATCTGCGACTATTTCTTCTTGGCCATCGGAGACAGCTATGTGTAATGCTGTGTCCCCTGACCTCGTGATCTTGAGGTTGTGAGCATACTGTAATTCTTTCCGATACTTCTCCACAACTTTTTTCCATTCGGACTTCATCGCCATTCTGAACAACTCGCTCTTGAGATGCTCCAAATGCTCAGATTTATGTGATTCGTCCGGAGTACTAGCAGTAGTACTACTACTCTTTTGATCACTCGTTTCATGCTGATAAATTTTCTTGGAATCCATTAATTTTCTAGATAGTAATCAGCTCCTCATTATAGTCTATATATAATGATATGTATATATATATACATGACATCCTGATGATCATCTGGGATAGGCCCCAAAAGATCGATCACAGCTTGGACCTCAAGCGAAGAATATTGTTCCATGCACGGCACAGCTTGCAGTATGAATCATACCACTATTCAAGATTTTATTCTTTTAACAGTAGAAGTACTATGGTACGTTGTCAATCTCGATCAGTAGTTCAGAAGCTAGGATCGAACAAAATGATCGAGAAGAAGATCATGTAATAAATATTCTAAAAGAGAAAGCTCTACAACATTAAAGCCGAAGGTACTACGTACTACTGCCAGTGGTTTTTTTTATTAATCAAGTTTGTATATATATATTATATATATATAATATATATATATAAGGAGTAGTTCAAGTTATATCAGAAGTTCCTTTCCACTATCAATGAGAACAGTAGTAGAAGGTAAAATAGCTATGGAATGCGACCAATCACACTATTGGTTGCTGCATGCCCATTGCGCTATAGAATTAATAAATTGATTTTGAGACTGATTAATTTTTTTAAATCACCATCCTTTATGAGAATTTAGGATAAGTGCTATGTCGTAAGAGATGTGAGAGATTTGCCCGTCTAAGGATGATCATTGAATGGCTGAAATTACAATAAGATCAGAATCACCTTCAATTGTGACATCTGAAAACTGTAAGTGCTTTGTCATATTAATAGCAAGTTTAGCTGGGAGTGCTTCTGCTACTAATGGGATTGTTGAGCCAATTTTCTCTACCCATATTTCTATTGCATTCCCTTTTGAGTTGCGACTTACCGCAGAAGTCCATGAAGATGAATTCGTGATTGCTCCATCGAAGGAAATGCTAGTGGTTATTTATATTTATTGTTTCTTTAACCTACTTTACATGTTCTTAATTAACCGGCCTTTCTTTGGGGGCCGGGTGGGAGTCCTTATAATCGTTTTTTTTTTTCCTGGTATATAATATTATATGTTCCTGAAAAGGAATTGAATATTCTACCCGAATTTGGTAGTACTACATTAATTCTGATCAACAATGTGTATTTATAATGACCTGTACTCATGCACGCATAAGATTGGTTAGGAAATCTGAAGTACTATAGATCATTGACTAGATAAAAATATATATGAATATATATTGGTACTATATATAGGTTCTGCATAGGCAAGCAGGCTATAATCTATATATATACTTTGAAAAAACCTCCAGAATGTTTGGCCGCTAGTGGTACTGTGTTCTTTAATTGTAACACGTAATCTGTAAAGCAAAAGTGAGATAAAGCTAATCAGATCAAAGCAAAAGTAAAATGAAAAGAGTGTAATTAAAGAGATGCTCTCGGCAATATGTAAGCGTACAAATCTTGATCATGTTAATCTGGTGAAAAAAGATGACAGAAAAATAAAATAAAATAAGAAATTTAATCACACGATATCGAAATTTACTTGATTAAGCAATAATGTACCTATATCAATGGAGCTCATGTAAATGATTTTATTATCTGGAAAAATGACAAAACATACTTTAGGGGCGAAATATACTATTGTAGATGATCATACTGTTCATAACAAACACATATAGGATTGTAATGTAGAAATCCCAATTTCATAATTAATAGGTTATTCGCTCGAGTAAACTCTCTGCCTAAACTTTTCTTGAGTCACAGACAGGGTCAAAAAGTTTTTCCGGGATTGTTGCCCCCATATACATCCACGTATCAGCCTAAGCGTAATTGAAACTCCACAAAAAATCTTGATGAAACCTTTTCAGGTCAAGTCATCAAATTAGGCCATCATAAGAATAAATCAAGCTCAATAAACCCAATAGTTAAAACCCCAAAATGTAATATTGTTATGTTCTGATAAAGTAATATATACACTACAAGAAAAAAATTATTTGTGACAAGTTATTTGATTATTTGATGTGAGAATGTACTGATTTTGATAAAAAGTTGTTATTTTCAGCATAAAATATAGATAGCTAAATATAAGTATTTTTCTTGCAGTGATAGTCATGTACTTAAGACTAGAAGTCTGCAAGTTAATCCATATTGCCATGATCTGCCACACATTTTTTTTTTCCCAAATAAAAAGGATAGGAGTGGTTAATTGGAGTTGGCTTTCTTATTTGGGTACGATTATAGTAACACTCTATCAAGCAAACACGAGGGCTTATGATTTTTATGGGCCTAGACAATAGAGAGCCGCACACACTCCCTCAAGCCAAGTTTGGGCCATAGTTTATACCTTAATCTTATTAGAAATTTCAATAAACCTTTAGGCGGTTTTAAAACCAATTATCTAAGATAAATCTATATTCAAATTTGATGCAGGGGATCCAAGTCAGATAATGCTGAACTATTAGATTGCACATTAATGGCGTTGAACTACCTCAGAAGGCATATCAGCACAAGTACAGTAGGAAATAGTAATTTTTCATTAATTTGGGATTGTTTTGAGTATGTATCGATATTTGGGCCATAACTTTGGCTATGTGTATCAGATTCGCATATATAACTCCAATTCGAAAAACTCTTTTTGGTGTGCATGCCATGGCTACTAAGTTACTTTGGTATCCATCATTTTCGAGTCCAAAATCAGTTGCTTTCCCCTTCAAACCTCCAATTTTAAATATTTTTCACCTTTTATGGTAACATTTTGTTTCAAATTTCCTCTTTATTTATGTATTTATTGAGAATTTTCTATTTTTGGTAAAATTTTGATATTTTTGAATTTACAGCCATTCCAATCTGGCTTGTGGGTTTGGTTAGAGAATTCTTGAGTTTTGATAATTTTCAATTGCGTACAGATTTCTTTTTTCTATATTTTGGGCGAATCTCTTGTCTTATTTGCTTTGATTATCTTTTGAAACTAGCTGTTAGGATGAATTTTAATTCTATCCAGCATCAAAATTCGAATCTAAAACTCAATAAAAACCACTTCAAATACTTAATCCAAAAACATTAAAGGACCAATACGGGTCCATGAGATGGTAATATGTCACATGAAATCTAGGAAGCCTAATGTCTGTTTGTGGGCTTGATTCATATTGGTTCAAGGCTTGTTTGCACTAACATTAAGTCTCTTTCCTCTCCTGAGCTCATCTCAATTTATCTCAAACTAATCATTAATAGAACTTACTACTTTTTTAATTTTTTATAAAAAAATTAAAACATATATTTACCTATTTTATATCATACATTCAAACACAACTCAATAGATTCGTAAAATCTACTCAAACATCTTAACTCACTATTATTTATAGATCAACTTAGATCATCTGAAATTACCTCAGCACCCAAACGCAACCAATATTATTAAGTCTCTTTCGTTTGTTGTGCCAATATTGTTACCAAGCCTTGTAATCCATCATTGAAAAGTTTGATCTATAAGCAATTTTTTCTTTCCTTCTCGATCTTGGAGGTATGCCATCTAAGAAAATAACCAATGCCTTTCTCTCATTTCCCATGTATCGATCATGTCTCACCTGTAATCACAATTATATATAATTTTAAAATGTACAAGTTTTGCATACTCTCTAATTTGATAAAAAGAGACATTAAAAAATGATAGCATAGCCACGGGCCCAAAACGATAAAGAACTACACATGAGAGAGTCCAAGAGTTGAGTTTTCTTAAAGGAAAAATATAGTTGCAAGCACAATTATGCACTAATCTGTGTATCAATATAATGTGATCGGTTAAAAAATAGATCTTACTGAAAACAATGTTAATTTAAATTTTAAGTATGAATAAATCAGTATTGGTATACAGATTAATACGCAACTGTACTTATATGTAACAAAACTCTTAATTGAACAAAAATTTTATATATAGTCATTTTTATATATTCCTTTATACATTCGTGATATTATTGAGAAATGGCATAGTCCCACTGCCACATGCATGTTTTTGAACGCCACATCTAGCCAATTTGAGCCTAGGGTTAATTGGGCAGAAGGGCACCGCCACCTGCTACCTCGTTTTGCCCAAACCCATATATATATACATATTACAAAATAATTTTTTAATAAAAAGATGTCATTTTATCTTACCCTTTGTTTTTAAATAAAATTGTCATTTTATCTTACATTTTGTTTTTAAATAAAATGAGGCGGTTTCTTACTAGATTTTATTTAAAGGGTAATGATACACTTATCACCCTTTTACCATTATTTTATCACTTATATATAGTGTATTTATTTTTTTATCATTTTCTTTTAAGTATTTTTTTAACATCCTTAGCCATTAAGAAAAAATTTTAAAAATATATAATTTTAGTGATAGTCACTTGCTTAATCATTAAGTAAAAAAAATTTTTAAAAAATAAAAAATAAAAAAAAGTGGTAAAAAAGTGGTAAGGCTATCATTATTCTTATTTAAAACCTCTCCCCCTCCTCACCACAACACCCCCCCCGCCCACTTTCTCTTCCGGCGGGGGGCATCGTTCTCTTTCTTTCCCTCTCTCTTTTCTCTCTGTCACCAATGCCATCGCTGGTCACTCACCTCATCCCTAGTCTCTCCTACTCTATCCTTGTTATTGTAGTAACTTGCCCCCACTCAATCCAGATATCTCTCTATTTCTCAATGAGTGATCAGTGCGTTGGTGGGCTGCTAGACGTGGCAATATCGTTGGTGGTGGGTGTTAAATCTTTAATCAAGAAGATGAAAAACTTTGTGTGTATTGAATTATCTAAAAACAGAGTACAATATAATATGTGCTCTTATATACAAGCCAATTGAGCAGGAAAAAATAATTTTAAAACTAAGTGAACTAACAAAACTTAGTCCGTAAGTGGACTAACCAGATTTAACTAATGCCACTTCTAATAGTGGGAGAACGCGGGCCGGGGGGGGGGGGGGGGGGGGGGGGGGGGGATTAAGAGACCGAGGGCCAAACTTTCCTATGGGCGGGAGCAACGATGCTCGTTAGACTTTCAAATATTCAAGCCTTACTAGTTATCTTAATTACCTTGAAATCAACGATGGTAAAGAATGGAATTATATATATAGCATTGATAAATACCAGCTTCTTTGGTAACTTTTCAAAAGTACTATATATATACATGCGAATTAGTCTTAAACGGCAGTATCTCCAATTGCTTGATCGAATTAGATCGTATATATAGTTTTGAAGATCAGAGATAAACGTGATATCATGTGAACCCTACGTTAATATAATTCACATTGTCCATATACGTTAAGATTTTCGGATAGCACATAAACCCCAAACAAATATTTAGAAAAATGTTTTAGCTAGAAAAAGATCTCACAAGAATAAAGTTATAAACTCACGTTACTTTTATAGCAAAGTAAATCTAATGTATTATACGAAATCACGTCAATTCAATTCGTATAGGTAGCACTTGTCAAATATTAAATGATGTTTATCTCTTTTTGCATTGATACAATATGGTAATTAAGTTATCATGTATCATGATGCAGCCCAATGATGAAATTCCCAAAACTGATCATCAAAGATATGAAATTAATTACTTAAAGAAGAAAAAATAAAATACAAGAAGAATATATAGGAACTTGATGATGATGAGAACTGGCTAGATCACCATCTTAATTTCATGAATGGTAAAAACCGTCTAGGCCGGATACATTGCATGAAACAGGAACAGACACAGAATTAAAATACAACATAAATATTTAATCATTCCTTCATACGGATAATATGCATGGCAAACAAATTATTTAGTTGTCAAACACGTACACAACAAGAGGATAACTAAATTAGATACAAAAGAAAAAGAAAAAGGAAGATCAAGTCGATATAATTATTTAGAGAACCACCTTGTAGCTACGTTGCGGAACTTTCTTAAAGGTGGCCCATAAAAGATCAAAATAGAGTGGAAACTGTGCTACGGCAAAAAACGTTACAGGCAGGCACGTCACTGCATACACTGGAAATGCCGCATATTTTAAATTATCCTTTAGCACAAAGAAATGTCCAGCACAGAATGAAGCCAACATTGAAGCTATGGAGACGAACAGCGATGTCAAACCCACCAAGAGCTTCCTCGGCAAGTCACTCCCAAAATCTATCTCTTGGTACCTTGATGTTAAAATGGAAAGGAACATTATCACGGAAGTGACTGAGAAGCAAAGCGCAACGAGTGATGAGATAGCGAATACGTCAAATGCAGGTTGGTTTTCGAGCGTCGGGGTGCCAGTATCCTGCTTGACGCCTCCGGGGACTGTGGAAGCAGTGGCAAAGGCAACAGTGGCAATGAGTGCAGCAACGACAGAGCAGGATTCAGACGTGTTGGTTAGCCACTCACCACCGTTTTTTACTAGTTCCTGATGGGTTTCGGTGAACATGTCCTTTGCTGTCTTGCCCGCCTTGTTGCAACGGGGGAAGAAATGGGTTGGCATGGATTCCTTGACAAACTGCATTAACCCAAGCATCCAGTATATATAAGCATATATCAATATTATATATCTAAAAGGAAAAGAAATAGAAAAATAGTAAATACTAAATATTGAAGATGAATTAATAGGGTATGCATGCAGGTATACGTAATTCTTTCAGCTGATGATCTCTCTCGTACGTACCTCATACCACTTGATTTCCCATTGCATTTGTAAGGCAGCCCCGGGAATGAGCCAAGGCTTATAGTCTCCAAGCTTTGCCGCAAGATGCAAGGCACTGTTCCCGTCTTTATCCACTTTCCGGAACACGCTATCAACCAGGATATTTCTTTTATGCAAGTATCTATACACATGTGGTTGCCTGTTCTCCACTGCCAACAGCACTATATTCTTCTTGTCCACATTCATGTCGTGTATGGCAACAGGAAAGAGTTCTAGGATTTTATCCACGATTTCAGTGACACCATTTTTAGCTGCAATTAATATGGGAGACTCCATCTTCGGCGGCTCATGAATTTTTTTGTCCTTCACTGCATGCCATGCACTAACGTCATTATACGCACGTATATACCAAGTACTCATGAGTGCAGCATGTAATTAATTATAAGCTGGGATTATATATAGATATATACTTTCTCCACCCATATTGTCAAAGCCGACTTGGCCGCCAGCTTCTTGATCAACATTGTAAGGCTTTGTATCCTGTTGATCATCATCTTCATGTTTGGTCGATGTCGATGTCGTTGGCTTTGCTGCAGCAAATACATTCGGGTCCGCCCCGCCGGCTGTGTAACAATCCTCGTATGTTTTGGTATGTTTTAGAAGTTCGTTCATGACTTGAACGGCCCATGTGTGCTTTTCTTTCTTATCACGTATCTTTCTTATCATGTTAGATCCTAATTATCATAAACATACAAAATAAACAAATGCCAAAAATATATTAGAAACAAATGCCATATCTATATATATAATTAATAATGCGGCAGAGCCAACAGGGTACGTAATTAATTAATTTCCGAATTAAACTAATTATATATATTAATTATAACTGCCAGCTACTAGCATACATACCTAGTCCAAGGATGACCATCATTGCCTTGGATGCAAACTTGACAAATTCAAAGCAGGTGTCATAATTAGCTGGAAATAACCGATGTCCTTCCCGAGTTCCACGATGATCTGTACGTAGCTTAAGCATTTATGCCCCAGTACTTAGGCATTTATGCACCAGTTCTCGTACAAAGTTGCTTACCTGCATTATTACTACCATGGGCTATAGTTGACTGATAATTTGTTCCGTTCTCTGCATCTGATGGCTTTGATCCATCCTTTGTTCTGGGAACAACTGGGGGGAGGGGGAGGGGGAGAGGGATCATCATTCAGACAATATGATATTCTTGTCACAATATTGTGATGTTTAATTTGAAGGCAAAATAAAAAATAAAAATACTCGTTTCACATACCAACATGAGCCATTTTCCAGAACAATCGAAAGAAGTTGATGCATGTCCTGTAGTTCTCTGGATAATTCGGATTCTTTTCCTCTTTACGACTCTTTATGATTGCCGGTGGCGTCTGATCATCATCGTATTCATGTTCATGCGTCAGCTCATCAACAAATATGCCTTCAAATTTAACAACAATAGTATTACACGCATGCACGGTAATTGTTATGCTCTATAGACGTACGTACGTACGGTTACCGATAAAGAATATCTACTAATTAATATATATCAGAAGATCAGTACGTAACGTTTATTTATAATAATAATGATGGAGGGATATTGGATATGTATGGATAGATGCTTACTGTGATAGATGAGTTTGTAAAATCGTCCAAGGTGGCTACCGCTTCTGAAAGCGGAAGGCTTGGTGGCTAGCAGATGGAGAGGGAAGAATCCTTGCTCGTTCACCATGTCAACCAGCCCCGGATACAAGTGAACTATTTGAAATGCCAAATCTGTACGTACGTACATGATCACATAAAATACATACATACATACATACATACATACATACATATATATATATATATGTAGTTCAAAATGATCAAACATATATACATGTTAATTTAATTACTATATAATAGATATAGTAATTAATTAATTAGTATTCACTCACCAAAATACTCGCCATTAATTGCACAGTGAAGAATGTTGTCACCATCCTCCCTCTTGGCATATTTGTAGCCAATTTTGGCGCCCTGCTTGCTATCTTGATGAATGGTGTCACCATCCTCCCTCCTGACCTGCTTCCTATCCTGATCAACGCAGATTTTGTGGAGATAAAGGAAGGCTTCCTTTTTACCGTGGAAGGCAGCCAAGAAAAAAGGAGTCTCTCCTTCACAATTACGTTCACCCACCAATGATGGATCAACTTGTGCTATGAGCTTACACATGTGCAGGTTCCCCATTGCTGCAGCAGTATGGAGAGGGGTATTATCTCGCTCGTTTTTTGTTTTAACAGCCTCCTTGGCATGATTTTTAGGAGTAGACTGCATTACATCTATAAGATCTGCGACTATTTCTTCTTGGCCATCGGAGACAGCTATGTGTAATGCTGTGTCCCCTGACCTCGTGATCTTGAGATTGTGGGCAGACTCTAATTCTTTCGTATACTTCTCCACAACTTTTTTCCATTCGGACCTCATCGCCATTCTGAACAACTCGCTCTTGATCTGCTCCAAATGCTCAGATTTATTTGATTCGTCCGGAGTAGCAGTACTACTGCTACTCTTTTGATCACTCGTTTCAAGCTGATCAATTTTTTTGGAATCCATTAATTTTCTAGATAGTGATCAGTTCCTCATTATAATCTATATATAATGATATGTATATATATATATATACAGATCCTGATGATCATCTGGCCTGGATAGGCCCCAAAAGATCACTTGGACCTCAAGCGAAGAATATTTTTCCATGCACGTCACAGCTTGCAGTATTATGAATCATACCCCATATATATTATATATAATATGCTTGCTTTTTACACCACTATTCAAGATTTTATTCTAATTTTAACAGTAGAAGTACCATGGTGGTCGATCTCGATCAGTAGTTCAGAAGCTAGGATCGAACGAAACGATCGAGAAGAAGATCATGTAATAAATATTCTAAAAGTGAAAGCTCTACAACATTAAAGCCAAAGGTACTACTACTGCTAGTGGTAATTTATATTTATTCTTTCTTTAACCTACTTTACATGCTCTTAATTAACCCTTTCTTGCCGTGAAGCTTTAATGTGATGAATTGAATTTCAGGAATGTACAACTGGAGGGTGATGCTTTATCTGTTGTGAAAGCTGTTAATAGTCCAGAAGTGAGTTGGGAGTGGCATGGTCAATTGATTGAAGATTTTAAAGATGTCTTGAAGAACAGAAGGAGCTGGACAGTTTTGCATGTTAATAGAATTTTAAATAGTGTTGCACATAGCCTTGCAAAAATTGCTTTAATTGTAAATGAAGAGAGAGTAGTCTGCATGGAGGACCATCCTCAGGAGATTCTTAATTAGTGTGTAAACTTTGTTAAGCTGTGTAAATCAGTTAATACATGAACACAACATACAGGTTTTACTTCAAAAAAAAATTAACCCTTCCTTTGGGGGGTGGGGGTCCTTATAATAATATTTTCTTTTCTGGTATATATATAATATATATGTTCCTGAAAAGGAATTGAATATTCTATACCAATTTGGCAGTACATTAATTCTGATCAACAATATATAATTTTGATCAACAAATAAACTTTTAAAAATACAACATCTTAATATATATTTCAGATTTTTAACGATAATGTTTCATGAAATAATATTCATCTATTATTATTTTTATAATTAAATATTTAGAATTTATTTGCTTCATATAAACTATCAAGTGATCTTTGAGATCTTTCATTCTAGTATGTAAGCTAGTTTACTAAGTTTCATATAAACTCTAGATATTTTCGTGTGACACCCTGACTCCCACATATGGAAGTGTGGAAATCATGACGTCGGGATGATGACAATACGGGTCACGCATCCCAACGATAAGTGCCAAGTGTGTGTATATACAAAAAGTGTACAGCAAAATATTAATGCAGCGGATAAATTAAATAAGTCAACTAAGTACCAGAATTTTAAATATAAGTTTACCAAAATAAAAGTAGTACAGAAAAGAATTATATAATTATCCTGCAAAATATAACATAAAGGGGAAAATACAAAAATGAGTGGGAAAATAAATCTGAATACACGAGTGCAATCTCAGGTCACTCCTCTAGCGGAGCCAGAGCCAAAGCCTCAGGCTCGACGTCCTCATCTGCATCAAAGTCTATGGTTCCATAAAACAAAACTGCAGGGTATCGAATATCGTGAGATTGTGAATATCAGTAAGTAATCACCTAAACAAACCAAGAGATAAAAATATATTAATACATCCAACAAACATGTGTGCACATGACGAAACACGTATGTGACCCAAAACTCTCATTTGACCCAAAACATGCCATGAATAATATTTACAATTTTTTCAAAAAATGACCCAAACATAAACCAACCATTTTCCCAAAAAATAGTGCTCGTATCTATTAAATCATAAACCGCTATTTTCTCAAAAAATGGTCCAACATAATCATTTATTGGACATTGTAGGGGAGAATTGCAGGCGTGACTCTACCACCATCCCTACTGCGTGCACCGTAGGCGAGAATCACAGTCGGGACTCTATCACCGTCCCTGCTTACCACCATCCCTACACCTCATTTTTCTTCTCTTTCATTCATTTTCAAACATACCCAAAAATCCTCTCTCACATGAAAACCCATTTTTCATTTACAACACATGAATATGCATGCAATAATGCAATGAAAATCATGACACCAAACACAACATAAAATCACCCAAGCGTAATTCATTTCAATAAATAATCCCATCCACCAATCCAACCCGACCCCCATACTCCTCGGATTCAAAGTTCGGCACAACCAACTAGACTGCAAAAAATATGTTAGTACAAACATATATTCAAATCTCATAAAGTTCTTTAAAAAATTACTTACAGTGATGAATATAATTTTTGAAGGATCAAGGAGGCGCAAAAGGTGGCGGCACAACAACATAATAGTATTTTTCAAACTTTGCTTGTGAGTCTCAAAATGCTAAATTTTGAACGGGGACAAACAAAAACTTAGGCTGGCTAGGGAAGGGTTTAAAGATCTTGGTGAAGCTAGTGGTGGTGGTCGTTGGCCGTGGGTGGCAGCATGAGCGGCAGTTGAAGGCCAAAAAGTTCAAATCGAAAATGGAGTTAGAGAGGTTTCAACGATGGCAAATTAGAACGGAGGAATGGTGGGCTAGGTAGATGGGAGGTCGCTGGTGATGTGGTGAGAAAATGGTGGCCAATGGTGGCGGCACGACGGTGCGCGAGCTCAAGGAAGCTGCGTCTTCCAGCCGTGCTTGAAGGAAATTGGCGGCGCAGGAGGGGCTGAAACTGGAGGGGTGAGGTTGCCAGTTGGTGGGAAAGGAGATGAGAGTGACAGCGAAGGCAATGGGCGACGCAAAAACACCCAACCCGAATGGGTTTCACACGGCCAACAGAGAGAGAGAGAGAGAGAGAGAGAGAGAGAGAGAGAGAGAGAGAGAGAGAGAGAGAGAGAGAGAGAGAGAGAGAGAGAGAGAGAGAGAGAGAGTGGGGAAGGAAGGCAGGGGTGGGGGAGGTCACAGAAGAGTGGTGGAGCTGGTGGGCTGGGTGGTGACGCCTGACGGTGGCGCACGGCAGGGCTGGGTGGAGGAGAAGAAAATGCACGGTGAGGGAAAGAGAAAGATGCTGCATGGGAGGGCAAGGGGGGAGAAAAAGAAAGAAGAAAAGAAAAAAGAAGAAAAAGAGAAAATAGAAAAAGAAAAAGGAAATGAAAGGAAGGAGATCCAGTCTTTTCAACTCGGGGTCTCAAAACTGATCATACAAAAAGGATTTCAAAATAGTAATTTAAATAAAATAATTTAAACGCAGTAACTGAATGTAACTAAATAAAATAAAATAAAAAAATCCAACAATAAAAAAAAATAATTTAGAATAAATAGCAATTTAAATAATGAACAATATTTAATAATAAGAAACACATTAAATTCAATTTCACTGCTGGAAGTTGTAAAATAATACCACATAAATAATCTAAAATTTAAAATAAGAAAGTCCATAATCTTAATAAATGAAATGATTATTTAAGTAAAATTACACGTAAATACAAGGTATCACATTTCGTTTCATATTAAGCATATAATACTATAATACAGACTTTAAATAAGTTTTTTTCATGCTCAATGAAGTCTAGATGATAAAACCTATCAACTATTTTCCATATAGATCACCAACCTTAAATTATTTTTGTTGTATTTTTACTTTAGATTCTATATTAAGAAACCTAATATTGTATAATAAAAAATTTTAAAATTCATATTAATAAGTTTATTATTTCTCATAAACTTAGTTTTAATTTAATTTTGGTGAGACCGCACTCTGAAAATAAATAATATATAGAAATTATACAAAATTATGAGATTATAGTTAGGAAAAAAATTGGAGAGACATTTTTAAGTGAATTGAAATTTTATAAAATTTTGTAAAGTATATAGAGATTATAAATTTTTTTGGGGGTTATTTTCTATATTCATAAAATTAGGATTAAAAATTATAGTATATTTTGATTTTTCAAAAAAAAAATTTGGGTTTTTTTTTTTTTTGGGGGCCTCTCTTGGATACATGTAGGTCCCACTGCCTCTACTCATCACGCATACGATAATTGGTTAGGAAATCTGAAGTACTAGATCATGACTAGTTAAAAGCTGAAGTAGGAATATATAATGGAACTATATACAGGTTCTGCATGGGCCAGCAGGCTATATATATTATATACTTTGAAAAAGTCTTCAGAATTGTAACACGCAATCTGTAAAGAAAAAGTGAGATAAACCTAATCAGATCAAAGCAAAAGTAAAATGAAAACAGTGTAATTAAAGAGATGCTCTCGGCAACATGTATACATACAAATATTGATGAAAGTTAATCTTGTGAAAACGATGACAAAAAAATAAAATACATAAGAAATTTAATCACACGATATCAAAATTTGCTTGATTAAGCAATAATGTACCTATATCAATAGAGCTCGTATATGTAAATGATTTTATTATCTTGAAAAATGATAAAATACACTTTAGAGGCGAAATACATGACTGTTCTAGACAATCATACATATCATAACAAACACATATATAGGATTGTAATGTAGAAATCCTAATTTCATAATTATTAGGTTATTCGCTCGAGTAAACTCTCTGCCTGAGCTTTTCTCTAGTTACAGACCTGTGAAAAAGTTTTTCTGGGGTCGTTGGCCCCATACATCCACGCATCAGCCTAAGCATAATTGAAACTCCATAAAAGAATCATGACGAAACCTTTTTGGGTCGGGTCATCAAATCAGGCCATCATAAGATTAAATCAAACTCCATAAACCCAACAGTTAAAACCCCAAAAGGTAATAATGTTATGTTCTGATAAACTAATATATACACTACAAGAAAATAAATTATTTGTGATGAGTTATTTGTAATAAAAACGATTATTTGCGGCGAGAATGTACTCATTTTGATAGAAAGTTGTCATTTTTGGCATAAAATATAACTAGCTAAATATAAGTGTTGTTCTTGTAGTGATAGTCATGTACTTAAAACTAGAAGTTTGTAAGTT
Source organism: Carya illinoinensis (assembly GCF_018687715.1). NCBI lineage: Eukaryota > Viridiplantae > Streptophyta > Magnoliopsida > Fagales > Juglandaceae > Carya > Carya illinoinensis. Next base: position 46,299,153 of record NC_056766.1, on the reverse strand, counting down.
AATCCATATTGCCATGATCTGTCACACATCCTTTTTTTTTTTTTTCAAATAAAAAGCGTAGGAGTGGTTAATTGGAGTTAGCTTTCTTATTTGGGTATGATTATAGTAGCACTCTATCAAGCGAACATGAAGGCTTGTGACTTTTATGGGGCCTAGACAATAAAAAGCTGCAACGCTCCCTCAGATCAAGTTTGAGTCATAATTTAGACCTTAATCTTATTATAAATTTCAATAAATATTTAGGTGGTTAAAACCAATTATCTAAGATAAATCTATATTAAAGTCTCCTCTCTAGACTAGTTTTTCTAACTTGACCAGAGGTGGTGTTGTTGGGGCTTTTCTGTGAGTGGTTTTGTTTGAGTCCTCGTCTTTGGGAGGGGGGGGGGGAGTAAAGAAATAATGGATGGGTTGAAGGATCTTTAGGGTCAACTTCGGTTGATGGAGGAAGAGGAAGTCATTATTGATATTCCTGCAGGGAAGAATGTTGAAATTCAACAGAAAGGTGATAAGAGTTTGATTGGTACAGTTTGTTTGGATAGATATGTGGGTAAGGAAGTTATCTCAAACACAATGACAAAGATCTGGAGGGTTAGTAGCTAGGAGGGTAGTGTTTAAGGAGGTGAGTCAAAATGTTTTCATTATCACTTTTGCAATGCAGGCTGATAAGCAACGGATTATTGAGGGCAAGCCATGGCTGTTTGATAACAGTTTGTTTGTTATCCTCCCTTACGATGGATCTTTACAGTTTGAGAAGATCAAGTTTGAATATGAAGTTTTTTGGATCCAAATCCATAATTTGCCATTAGATTATATGAATAGGGAGTGTGCCATGCATATTAGAGGTACGATGGGTCGAGTTTTAGAAGTGGATGTAGCGAAAGATGGTATTAGATGGGGGAAGTCCCTGATAGTGAAGGTGGAAGTTCCATTATAGAAAGCAATTGGAGGGAGATCTCTTAATGTGAAGGGGAAGCAATTATGGGTGTATGTCAAATATGAAAAGCCCTCAAAAATCTGTTTTAACTATGGGTGGTTAGTTCATAGGGAGAGTGGCTATGAAAAAGAACATGAAGTGAAGGACAATGTTGCAAACCAGCAAAATCAGTTTGGCTCTTGACTACGTGCTAACAAGGTTTATAGACAAATATCTAATGTTTTTCCCATGGCAGAGGAAAAAGGCTCTGTTGGGTCTGATAAACATGGTGAGGAGGAAGGATTGGTGGGAAGTATTGATTACGGTGGGCCGGTGAAGGAAGTTGATCAGTGGCAGCGGAGAAACAGGGAAGAGGAAAGAGCTATTTGCATGGCAGAAATTTCAGGTCTATTAGTTTCGATAAGGAACTAACAGATTTTAAGCAGGGGATGAGGGGAACTTTTACAAATGGAGGGATAAAAGGGATACCAGATACATTCACTACAAAAAAAGGCTAAATTGGCGGCGTTTATAAGCACGGCGTTTGTTTATGCGCCAGTAGATATATAAATTTTCCGGCGAAGAATTTTTCCGCCAGTAAATTATTGAACTTCCTGGTGTTTAAATTTTTACGTCGGTAATAATTTATGGCGTTGGCGGCGTATATAACAACGCCGCTAATATAGTAATGATGTGCCGGGACATTAATGGCGTTGGCGGCGTTTATATTGTTACACTGGTAATAATATTTTTTTTTGTTGGCGTTTAAACAAATGCCAATAATTTATTAATTATACACCGTTATATTAACCGTGTTTGTCAGCGTTTCTAATATACCGGCGGTAATAACATATAAAATCAGCGGCGTTTCACAAAATGCCGACAATTGATAGAGTTTACGCCGACAAAGTATTGAGTTTTTCAACGTTTATATCGTTTAAATAAATGCTGGCCATTGGTTAATTTTACGCCGGCGTTTATATTGTTACGCCGGAAATAATTATATACATTGGCGGCGCTTATAAAATGTCAAAATTTGATCAATGAAACGCCGGTAAAACTATTATAGATTTATTGGTAATAAAATAAATAAAATAAAATAAAATAACTTATTTAAATGATACGAAAATACACCCAAAAATTGTGCAAGTCTCGTACAATATTTCTTTTGAAAACAATAGAGTCTATTATTTAAAATTTAATCTTTTAATATGGATCTTATATTTATTCTTTTTTTAAAAAAAGTGTGTGGTGCTTACAAACTTTATGATAAGATATGTTAAACATCATACTAAGATTCACAACTTCCAACAAGAGTAGTAAAAATAATGCATAATCCAACACTTCTCCTTTAATTTCATAATTCATCCTAATTCCAACTTAACAAAACATAGCAAACGTCGATATATGGCATAACCATAAATATAGTCTCAATTAAGGAAAGTTCTGAATACCACCAAAACAAAGCAAATGTCGATATATTGCAAATACCATAAATATAGTCTCAATTATAGTCTCACTTATAATCCCGACCCTCAATCATCGTCCTCTTCATTCTCTTCCTCTTCTTTATCTTCCTCTTGATCTTCTTCCTCTTTAGAATTTTCCTCTTCTTCATCTTTCTCTTCCTCTTCATTCTCTTTTCGATTTTGTCCTGAAGCCTGAATATAAATTCAAATGAGGGTCCAAAAATTTCAATAGAAGGTTGATTTATATCAACTAAACATATGTGGGGTGCTCACCTGTGCATGCACGAATGTGTTTACTAAGTTCCGTAATTCAGCTAATTCGTTACGCATTTTCTCAAACTCTTCCTTTGATACACCATCTTCTTGGTTTGAAGTCGGTAGTGAATGTTGACAAGTTTGCTTTGTAGGGGTTGGCCCAAAATCCAAACCACGCACACGTCCAGGCCGTTCTGGTCCCATGACTTTTGAATAAACATCATCTGATGCCCAAGTCATGGTTCCTCCAGACCCCATGTCTATAGAATTCGTGTCCTGTGTTAACAGTTCCTCCATCTCAACCTGTAATAGATAATAAAAAATACACATTATTCTTCATTTATAAATCCTTTAAAATTAAAAAAGTTATAAATTTGAAAATAAACATACCACTTTCTTCCTCGTGTCATCATTGTAGTGTGTGCCATCCTTTTTCTTATGGGTCTTGACAAACAACTGGGCTCGACTTGGCATTGCCCCAGTTGATTTTTTCTACGTCCAATATTTTAGATTAAACACATATATCGAAAACAAAGAACTAACAAATATTCAACAATAAATAAATATTAAATAAATAAATACCATATCATGGGCATATCTTACTAAACTTTTTGATCCTCTGCTATGAACAACCACTTGCTTCTTACGACACTCCTTGTTTTTATTACATTTGGACTGCAACATGTAAAATATTATGAGAATTATAATTAAAATAACTAGTTGGTTGACTTTATAAATCTATAATAGAAATACACGCATTGTTACCATATATTCTGGATCAAACCAGAGATTGGCCAACTCTGCTAGTTGCTTTAAGTCCACCATATCGGGACTTGCCCTTGCCACAACTTGTGCTGCAGATGTGTCTTTTTCATTAAGTAGCTTTTTCTTCAATTCATGCTTATAGTCTTTCCATTTCTTTCCCAAGTCCTTTAGTATCCATTTTTTGAATACATCCAATTTGTCATCAGGAACTTTAAACTTGCCCTATAGTCAAAATAAATTTACACAAGTGAGTAACTAGCTTTCTAACAAAATTTTCAAAATATACCTATTTAAATAATAATATTTAAATATGAAAAATCATATATACCTTTATAAGACCCCACGCTTCCTCCTTTATGGTTTTAGGTACTGACCTCCAATCTTTGTAAATTATCGGAACCAACTTATTACTTCTCGCTCTCAGACCACCAAACCTTACCACCTTTGAGTCTTGCTTTTTGATGGGCTGACCAAGATTGTTGAGCTCCATTTCAATTCTCTCCCCTTCTGGAAGATGCCAAATGTCATGAATAGAGTGCAATAATCTCTTTACTCGATCTCCATTACTATCTGCAAAAATAGATTTAGTTACAGTGTTAGTATTTCGTAAATCTGCAGTCATTGTGAAATAAATAATAAGTAAGAAAAACAAAAACATACCGACGATGATGAGAAAGCGATCTCCATTGTCAGAACACATCGACATTTTCTGCTTCCGAACTAGGTGCTATTGGTACAGATGTGCATGGCTCGGTCTCTCTGCTCATCTCCATGTGTGTGGATAGTTGGCCTCCCATTTGGCTCGATGTAGAAGGTTGGGTCCCTTGCTGGTAAGATGGTGATGGTTGGGAAGGACAATCTATAGAAGGTTGGGTCCCTTGCTGTGAAGATAATGATGGTTCTATAGGAGGTTGGGTCCCTTGCTGTGAAGATAATGATGGTTGGGAAGGACACTCTATAGAAGGTGGTGACTCCACCATCCTATCAACGGAAAGGGGTGGCCCATCGACAGAGGGTAATGAATGGGCTGCCCTATCAGATTGTGGCTCACTATGGACAGCTTGTAGTCTTGTAGATTGTCTTCGCAACTGTGGTATGGACATCTTTGCCTTCTTTTTTGGACCCATTGTACCTATACAAAAACAAATTTACATATATGCAAATCAATAGAAATAATAATATTTAGAGCATGATATGAGAGACTTATGTGATAAGAGATATCATGTTAAATAGTCTAAAATTATATATTTCTTACTCAACACTATTGGGGAGTTTCGATCGTCATTCCATCTATATCATTTCGTGTCCACACAACATCGTCAATACCGGGTTCAATAGCTTCATGGTTGGAAGTGTTAATACAATATTCGTTGACTAAATATTCATCCTCATCATCGTCAGTCACTTCCTCTTCACCAGTGTCATACACGTCTCTTGGTTTTGTCTTAACAACCACAACCCAATTTGGGCATCTTTCATCTGCCACATAAAATACTTGAGATACTTGGGAAGATAAAACAAACGGATCATCAGTTATCCGACTACCAGTGTGTACTAAATGAGAAAAATTTACAAGAGTAAAGCCAAACTCGTCCACCTTCAAACCTCTACCCCAAGCAAAGTCTGCCCAATCACATTTGAATAACACATATCGGGACCCATCATAATACATAACCTCAATTATGCGTGTTAATTGGCCATACCAAGCAGGGCCATCTTGATCAGTACATACACTAACACCACAATTCTGAGTTTTCTTCCCATTTTCATAATTCCTAGTGCGAAATTTTGTGCCATTAATGACAAATCGCTTAAATTCTTTGGCAACTTGCATGGGACCTTTAGAATGCATTACGACTTTATGGCCCAATTCACTTCTTCCATTGTCATCCATTTTCATTACCTGAAAGGTTGGATTATTAGCATTGATTAAAATGATGAAAAAAAGCTACAGAGGCATAATAAAATTGGTCTTAGGTGTAATCCTTACATAGTCTTGGAACCAATTACAAAATTGGTCTTCGTGCCTCTTCTGTAATTCATCATTCGATAAATGATTCCCATCAACTGTATTCCGTATTATTTCTAAGTGCATCCTATATATGTTCACGACATCACAAATGTATGTTATAATTACACAAATATAAATGAAACATAATTTGATTCGTACGTATTAAGCATTGCAACTTACATGCGGAATGGAGTGAAATCATCAGAGTTGAAGAGAATATAGCGATGTGCTTGGGTCCACGATGTAAAATCGAGTCGAACGTCAATTACTTTCCCTTTAGAATCATCTAGGTTTCTAGACGGTCTATTGAAAACCGTTTGAGCGGATTCTAAATAACGAGAACAAAATGTCAATAATTCCTCCAACAAATACCCTTCAGCAATGGAACCTTCTGGTGCAGCTTTATTACGCACATGAAACTTAAGTCGGTGTAGGTACCTGCCACATAAATCATTAGATGACTTTTACTATTTTTTTTTTTAAATCTCATTCAACTGATATTTATGTGTTTTTAATTCAATAACTATAGCATACCTTTCAACGGGATACATCCATCGATAATGAACAGGTCCTCCAAGCTTACATTCTGCAACTAAATGTACGGTTAAGTGCACCATAACCGTGAAAAATGATGGCAGAAATATCATTTCTAATTGGCACAATATGTAAGGTATTCTAGATTCCAATCGGTCCAAATCTTCAAGCCGCAATGTTTTGGAACAAATTCCCCTGAAGAATCCAGATAGCTCGATTAATGGTTCTATTACCTTCTTAGGTAATGACCCACGTAATGCAATTGGCAGGAGTTGTTGCATCAGTATGTGGCAATCATGACTCTTCATGCCCACTATAGTACGGTGTTGAAGCTTGACACAACGTGAAACATTTGAAGAATAACCGTCTGGTACTTTTACATTTTGTATAACCTTCAACAAGCCTTCTTTCTCTTTGTTACTCATTGTGAAAATAGCTGGAGGCAAATATGTCTTCTCTGCAGCTGTTATAACCGGTTGAAGTTGTGATCTCAAACCCATCTCTTGTAAGTCAAGGCGTGCCTTTATGCCATCATTTGATTTTGTATCAATATTCAACAGTGTGCCGACAATGTTATCCACCACATTTTTTTCTATGTGCATCACATCAAGATTATGACGTAATAAATTATCTTTCTAGTAAGGCAAACTAAAGAAAATACTACGTTTCTTCCATGAGTGTTCCTTAACATTAGTCGACCCCACAACTCTTTTTCTTTTACGATCTGTTCTATCATTGCAATTTAAATCATCTAACTGTTCTAAAATTTCATCAGGTGTTGGCATAGTAGTTGAAGGATCAATTTCTCGTGTCCCATCAAATGTTTTTGCCATCATTCTCCACCTATGATCACTTGGCAAGAATCGTCTATGCCCCATATAGGAAAACTTTTTTCCATGTTTCAGCCATCTAGATCGTGTGTTACCCATACAACAAGGACATGCTAAACGACCTTTCGTACTCCACCCAGACAAATCACCATACGCAGGAAAATCATTTATCGTCCACATTAAAACCGCCCGCATTGTGAAGATCTCTTTGGAGCAAACATCATAGGTTGGTGCTCCAACCTCCCATAATTCCTTTAATTCTGATATTAGAGGCTCTAAGTATACATCTATATTCATTGAAGGTGATGATGGTCCCGGTATAATCAACGATAGCATGAAACTTGATCGTTTCATGCACATCCAAGGAGGTAAATTGTAAGGTACCAACATAACCGGCCAAGTACTATAGGAAATGCTCATGTTTCCAAAAGGATTAAAGCCATCTGCAGATAAACCAAGCCTAACATTGCGGGGGTCAAAGGCAAAATCATCATGTTGTGAATCAAACGTCTTCCAAGCCATTGCATCTGCTAGATGCCTTAGTACCCCATCATTACTGCGGCCTATAGCATGCCATTTCATTTGTGAAGAAGTCTTCGATGACATAAAAAGCCTTTGCAACCTTGTCTTTAACGGAAACCACCGTAATATTTTGGCTGGACTTCTTTTACCTTTTCTAGACCTATCATCCATAGACTTTTTTTGCTTCCATTTTGACGCTCTGCATACCACGCATGTTTCCAGATTCTCATTGTCCTTCCAAAATAACATACAACCATTGGGACATACTAAGATCTTCTCGTATCCAAGACCTAACTCATTCATGTACTTCTTCACCTCGTACGTATTTTTAGGAAATGATGCTCCTGGTGGGAGCAACTCATTCACAAATTCAAGTAGTTCTGTGAATATGCTATTACTCAATCCACCCAAACACTTCATATTCCAGAGACGTACAATAGCACTAAACTTAGTATGTTTTGTGCACCCTTCATATAATGGTTCATCAGCATCTTTCAACATATTGTAAAATTTATTAACTCTTTCGCTAGAACCTTGTCAATTTTCATTTTGCACTCCAGCCTCTCCAGCATCCACACCTATTTCAGGCCCACCCTTCACTATTTCAAGATCAAACATGGGGAAAACATCATGTAACATGGTTGTCATCCCACTAGAGCCTTCATTTATTTGCTCATTATTATTTTGGGCATCAGTAGCATGGTAAGATGCCTCCCCTATTCTCTCCCCATGAGCATGCCAAATGGTGTAACCTTGAGAAATTCCATAGCTAATCAAATGATCATATACCATGTTGGGCATGAACATCTTATGTAATCCACATTTTCTACATGGGCAACAAATCGGCGAATCTGTATCACAATTCTCGCATGCAAACTTCAAAAAGTCATTGACACCATCGACATACTCTTGTGTATGTCGAGGTTTTTTCATCCAACTTCTATCCATAGCTTAACTATATAATAAATATGAAAACAAAATAGAATCAAAATGCAAGATCATCAATAATTTTAAACTTCGATTATAAATAGAATAAATTATAATACATGTTGAGATACGGATTGGGAGATGGTTTAATTAAACGATGGTGATGGTTTAAAGGCCTATAATAATTTCCTTCTAGAAGTAAGGTGTACTACATGGAGCCGACAACAAACAAATTAACAAGCACCAAAAGTTAACAATTTGAGAGACAAAGATTTCTCCCTCAACATGTATTAATGTTCTACTGTATTAAGACAAGAATATTATAAACATAATTTCTTTGGATTTTTCAGTTGCTTTCTTTGGATTTGGAGTCTCTAATTAATCAAGGCATGGTGGGCTTATCACATAAGCAGAAATTAATAGAGGAAGCTCTTATTCACTCATATGAAATTGCACTTGGTGGTGGGCGTTTTATATCTATGGTATTGCAAATGATGTTAAATCTATAAATCTCATTAAAGTGACAAACTTTCATCTTTACAATTCCAACATGAGCAAATGTTATTCATGTTGAAATTCGAATAAATTTAAAAAAAAAATCAACATTTTATTAAAAAATTGTGTAAAAAGTTGTATATATTTGTGACATTGTGTATCAGTAACTAATACAGTAGAGAATGTAATCCCAGTAAGATGCTTTCTCTCCTCTGCTCCCCAAACCCTCACATAAATAACCTTATAAGATGGTTAATCTTATGGTTGGCACTGGAGCAGTGTCTGTATGTAAACTCTGTTATTACCATTAGCAATGAAATAAGTCCCATTTTACAAAGTGCCTTGTGGAACCCCCCATCTCCAGAAATCAGACATTTTTTACAACTACACAACAAAGACAACAACTCATGTCCCAAAGAAAGCAGATTCATGAAACAAATACGAAAATCTAAAACTTAGAATATAGACATTATTGCTTTGTGCCCAATTGTGCTACGTCCTTGATCTAATCGCCAAAGCTAAAAAAAAGCCATTAAAGATTAAACCATTAGCATTAACACAGGAAGACAGGCCGCCCCGACAACCATTAGCTCTTACTCATTCTATTCCTCTGTTTTCATGGAAACCAAACAAAAGAAAATCTACCAAACATACTTAAATAACTATATCAGTGATAATAGTTTGTAGCTAGGGAACTTGTAAATAAAATGGGAAACCATCAACTGTGTTGAGAAACCATCAACTTCTAAATAAAATGGGACTAAATTTGGTACTGACCTGTACGTATATGGCGCCCTCTGCTACAGCCTTTGTATTACCGTGTACCGTGGCTTTCGATATTACTAATATGGAGTGCTCTGTTTTGAGCCTACAAAACAGAGCCTGTCTTCTATCAATCGATGGACACTGTGACAGAGAAATTGCACTTGGTTTGAGCGGGTTTCCGTGTGGGGATGTTGTTCTGTGGAGGATAAGATGTGATCAGGCCGGGCGATGTGAAGGGACGCTCTGTTGAGCCGTTGCTCTGTCAGAACGTAATGCACGAGAGAATTGTACGTGTGGCGGCAACCCTAGCCATGTTAATTATGGGGAAGATCAAACGGCAAGATATTCCAGCGCTAGTGGTGGAAAAAAATAATAATAATACATGCAATAAATTAAATACCCGACATGGCTATAAATAATTATTGAGAAAATACTTTGATCATTGGAATGTGACGTTTATGGGTGCAGATCCTTGAAGATTTAAGTATGCGTGAGATAATTAACTATGGAATGTTAAATCTATTTAAGAATCTCTTTATTTTCTATAAGTAGAGCTTAGTTGACTTTATTATAAGGATTTATTTCCTGTCATTAGTTATTGGCTTAATTTAGTTTTAGACAAATAAATGGTTCTAGTAAATTTGAGTGAATTATATTTCATATATTAAGGTTTAGTGGTCAAGTTGTTTCAAGGTCTGTTTCAATCGAACTACATTTTATTATTTAAAACTAGGAGTTAAGAGTTTCTTTAAGGTCTAGTGATCAAGTTCTATATATTTGTTGTCGAAGATCTTAAGCAATTTCTTAATCATTCGATTTTCAAGCATTAGCCTTGTACAAGCATTTTCATAAGTGATATAGTATTAGTATAGTGATTTATATAATAATTTATATATAGACTTAAATTATATTACTAATAGTATTAGAGTACGTATTAGTATAAGACCATAAAGTATAAATTGTAATTAATATACATTATATACTAATGTATATTAGTATTACTAATGTACTAATATAGTCATTAAAATGAATATATTGAGAATTTATTAATTAAGCAATAAAATGTTATTAATATATATATTATATTTGCTGTCGAAGATCTTAAGAAATTTCTTGATCATTCGATCTACAAGCGTTAGCCTTGTACTCTGGCTAGGCTGCCACAATTTGATTGGCATTATAGTATCGTGTTGAAAAGTTTGTGTTGGTAGTATGTTTATATCATTAATAGTTTAGTATTACTATATCACTATAATTAATAGTATCATAGTGATATAGTATTAGCACTACAAAGAATATGGCTTTTTGTATCGATTTTTTATATGTGGCAAAGAATTGGATGCAAATGTGTAGTAATTGCTTCGAGTTCTGGATGGATGCACATTAACAGCATGAGATTTCTAAAACCACATGAGATGTTTTCGCTCGACCCTCGCTCAACAGGGCGCTCGAGCGAACTCAAACAGAATTGAATGCTCGACCCTCGCTCGACATGGCGCTCGAGCGAACTCAGACAGAGTTGAACGCTCGACACTCGCTCGACACTGCACTCGAGCGAACTCAGACAGAGTTGAACGTTCAACACTGCGCTCGAGCTAACTTAGGCAGATTGGAATGCTCGACTTTCGCTCGAGCGAACTCAAGCAGAATGTCTAATATAAGCATAAAGTATATTACTTATAATGGTATTAGATTGTTAGTATAAGGCCATAAAGTATAAATTGTAATTAATATACATTATATACTAATTAATATACATTAGTAACTAATATAATTATCAAGAAGAATATATTGAAAATTTATTAAACGATAAAATGTTATTAATATATATGTTATATTTAAAGCATATGATTAAATAAATATTCATGTTTAAGATTATAATAAATTAATAATTGTCTTATATATATTTTTTATATTAACATAAAATTATAATAACATTATCTTTTATATAACATAATTATATATATTATATAATATAATTTATAAAAAATATTATATTAACATTTCAATTATACATAAGATTGGAATATTTAGATCAAAGAGTAATAAGCAAGCATAATATTATAAGTTGGCGCCTTCAGCCCACCTCAAATATTCGTACATACCCACACATATAATTTCCCTCAAAATATGGTCAAAACAAAAACTAAGTTGGCGCCCTAAACGTTCCTCCCACGGCTTACACACTGCAGACGTTCCTCTTTCCAGCTTATAAGTACATCTTATTCCTTCTTTTTGCTTCTAGGGCTTCAGAGTATCAACCAACAATTTTACCATCACCACACACACGCCGTCAACCAAGGAGATGCAGCCCAATGTAGCCGAGTCCTCTCCTGCACAACGGAAGTCCCTCCAACCAACGCCACCACCTTCCGCACTTGGAAAGATGCATCGGAAGCCACAGAGATGCCAATTCAAGAACCAGCAACCACCTGCATATAAGTACCGAACCAGCCTCTGTTTTAAGCAAGAAGAACAGAGCATTATTCTCCAAACCGAGGGCCATGTCTTGCTGCAGTTGGGCCATGTGTTTCTGCATATAAGCATAAAAAATCTTCTTTGTTATTCTCATGGCATTGTTTCTGTGTATGCTTTCTCTATTTCAAAAGCTATGGAACATTTTTTAAAAATTTAACCGTTTTAACTTACAGAGAGCAATGAGTATTACTCCATCCATGGCACATCAAGTGATACAGGTACCAGGTTGCCATATTTCTATTAGTCTATGCATCTTGATCTAGTTCTAGATAGCGAGTTCATTTCCATCAACACTTTTTTTTTTTTAAAAGATATATTTTTTTTTTCCCGTTTGGACCTAGATTCACTGCTAACAAATGTCTCCGTAGTGACTTTTCAGGTTCTTAGATCTGGGATATATTACAAATATGTGGTGGCTCCATATAAGGCTGGTGCATGGTTGGCATATCTGTGCAGACTTGAAGCTGAAAAGGGTGGTATCATTTCTGTGATTACAAAATATAGTGATCTAATAGCATATGGTTTCCAAGCTGTAAGAACTACCCATAACTTTTTTGACATTATGCAGATGGAGGTCTACTGCGCGCTTCCTGAAAACATTAGTGAATATGGTGTTTTAAGCAATGTGCACAGATTGGTAAGGGTTTGAAGAAGTAGTTTACACAGAAGCCAAGATGTAGAATGAAGAGGGGCTTATTACCGAGCTTTACATTCCTAGGAAATGCATATTTACAAACAGGTTGATTACTTCAAAGGACCATGCTTCCGTTCAGATCAACGTCGGGCATTTGGATGAGAATGGCGTGTACAATGGCCATTTCTCCACCTTTGTTCTCTGTGGATTTGTTCGAGCTCAGGGAGATGTTGACAGTGGGCTTGATCGCCTTTGGCAGAAAAAGAAAGTTGAAGTTCGTCAACAGTAGAGTAATGGAGAGAGAATCTAGTTCATTATCGTGTTTGAAATTCTATTCTTAGGTCGATGCAATGTGGTCTAAGGATTTTGACTCCTTTCATTAGTTTTATGAATATTGAAATTACTTTATGATCTTTCACGTGTGGCTGTTTGAATTGTGGATATGGCATAAAATCTAATATACCTTTTACAAAAAAAAAAAAAAAAGCAATGTGCACATTGTACTAATTTTTAAATACCGTTAATTAATGCAATGCGGCTGTAACGTATTCGTAATGGCGTTTATATTGATGTCGTTAATTTAAAAAATATGTCGGCAATGAATTAGTGGCAGCGTTTAAAAACTTCATGGTGGCGTTTAGATAAACGTCGTTAATAAATTCAATATGCTGCCAATGTACTATTAGTGACATTTAAATAAATGCCACTAATTTATATGATGCATTGGCAACGTAATGGGGCGGCGTTTAAATAAATGCCGTTAATAAATTTGCCAAATTACTAGTAGCGGCATTTATCGTAACGCTGCTATTTTAAAAAAGTGGTGGTGATCATATAAACGCCGTTAACAAATTTAATGTGCCACCGCCAATGTACTATTAGTGGCATTTAAATAAATGCCAGTAATTTATATGATGCGTTGGCAACGTAATAGGGCGGCGTTTAAATAAATGCCGTTAATAAATTCGCCAAATTACTAGTAGCGGCATTTATCGTAACGCTACTATTTTAAAAAGTGGTGGCAGTCATATAAACGCTGTTAACAAATTCAATGTGCCGCCGCTAATGTACTATTAGTGGCATTTAAATAAATGCCACCAAAGTTGCATGCTGCGTCGGTAATGTAGTAGCAGCGGCGTTTAAGGTAACGCCGCTAGTATATGCTAGGGATGGCAACGATAAATTGGCGGCGTTTCCAGAAACGCTGTTAATGTGGGTATTGTGGTGGCGTTTCAAAAAATGACGCTAAATTGATACAAACGCCACTAATGGGATTTACAAATACTGGTGTTTGCGCAAACGCCGAAACAATGAAAATAGCGACCCTCCAGTACCGGCGAACGGTTATGCCGTTAGAAAAACACATCGAATTAAGTAGCGGCGTTTTTTGGGATAGTTGCCGGCATATAACCAACGTTGCCAATTTAGCCTTTTTTTGTAGTGATTAGCTCAATCTCCGGGATCAAAATTTCAAAATCCTTTCTTTTTAAATAAGGAGGAAGGGGAGAGTATGAGGGTTCTTGATTCTTTTAGTTTGGGCCAAGATGGGCCCTGTGTTGAGATGAGGCCTTTTAAAGATTATGGGGCTGTCAAGAGGTCCAGTGAGGGTTTAAATTTTGTCGAAGGATACCCTTAAGGAGAACCTACCAAAATGCTTAAAGGGCTTAGAAAACTTACCTGAAACAGAAACTTTGAAGAAGATGTCTCATGTGCAGGGGAGTGGAAAGTGGAAGAAATGTGCTCGAAATCAAGGCACGTCAACTTCTTTGCATGGCAGTGTTTTGGGTGGTAAAATACTCTTAGATGATATTGGAGAGCCTGGGTCTGTTCTTGTTAGTGTGAAGAAAGCTTGTGTGGCTACTCATGAGGGAGGTGATGATGTACAAATGGGATTGGCGGTGGCTGATATTCAACCTTGCTAGGAATTATGAAAATCTTAAGTTAGAATTGTCGTGGATTTGGGAACTCTTGAACAGTTCAAAGCCTTTGCTTATTAGTGAAGGAAAAGATGCCCAATGTAGTGTTTTTAATGGAAACTAAACCATTTGGTAATCGTGCTAGGAATTTTAAGAAGAATTAAGTTGGAGAGTGTTTAGTGGTGGATGTTGTGGGTAGGAGTGGGGGGTTGATGATGCTCTGGAAGTAGGATTTACAAGTTGAGCTTGTAAACTATTCTCATACACACATTAATGTCTTAGTTAATGATGCTGGTCGTGGCTTCATGTGGCTACTAATTGGGCTTTATAGGCATCCAGATGTAAATCAGAGGAAAGATGCATGGGCCCTTCTCAAGTCTTTTAAACCTGTTGATATGAGGTGGTGTATTTTAGGAGATTTTAATGAAGTACAAGCGAATGATGGGAAAGTGGGTGGCAGGCCTAGGAGTGAAAAACAGATGGAGATGTTTGGAGGGGTTATGGAAGAAGGGTATCTATTTGATTTGAGATGGAATGGTGATAAATTCACATCGTGTAATCAGCATGGATATGACTCTTTCATGAAGGAGGGATTGGACAGAGCTGTGGCCAATGCTGAGTGGATGAGTATCTATCTTGAATATCGTGTGGATTCTTTAATAGCTATATGTTTTGATCACAGACCAATTCTGGTTTTTTGTAAAGTTGAAAGGAGGAGTGGAAATTTTTGACAGGATAAATTTAAATATGAGGCAAACTGGTCAGAGGAGGGATATGGTTCAGTGATAGAAGTTGAGTGGAATAAGGAAGCTGCGGTTATGACTGATTTGGTAAGGATTCAAAAGCAGTTGGAACTATGCAGAAAGGGCTTTAAAAAATGGAGTAAGAACTTTGTGAATGACAAGACTCTGGCTATAAGAGAAAAGACAAAGATCTTAAATAAACTACAACATGATGATGATCCAAAGAAGATGGATGAGCTGAAGCAAATAGATTGTGATCTCAAATTTTTGTTGGAACAAGAGGATATCTGATTGAAACAAAGAGTTAAACGTCATTGGCTAGAAAAGGGAGACCGTAATACTAAGTTTTATCATGCTTGTGTAAATCATAGAAGGAAGAAGAACTTTATAAAAAAAAAACATTGTTTTTTTTCGATGGAAACAGACTTCATTGAATTCATTCAACAAACCGAAGTTACAAATGTGACTTATCAATACAGGAAAATCCAGACTATAAGCCAACCTACGCATCTGCTCTGGAGTATCCCCGCACACATAGTGGCGGACATTGTCTTAACTTCTAAATCTCTCCTACGCGAGAGAGAGAAAGAGCGCGCTCTGTATAAACAAAGCGGAAAGGCCCCATCCATCCTCTCAAAGAGGTGGAATACGGGACACTGCTGCTATGGACACCAAGTCCAATAGCCTATTTCTATATTACTAATAACTGAAGAGCAAAGACTACAATACAACATACACAAAAACAAAAACAAAACAAACCACAAGCACCGACGTGAGCCCCGACAGCACACCTACTGCAAGCATCGGCGGTACGAGCCCAGAAAAACAGTGCGAGCACCCAGCTCACGCACGGACAGCAACCTCCACCATGGAGGCTGGCCGTACGATCACCAGCCGTAACATCGCCCGCCACTCTCGACCAAACTCTTGCTTCAGGTTGGGTCCGATGTAGCAGCTCATCACCGGTCAAAATATAAAGAGAAAATTACTAAAAAAAGACGCTTCCAAGGCACGGAACAAAATACATGCTAATGGCCTACGATCTGCAGTTGTCAGTCATGATGGGCATTTCCCAAACAATTGGCTGTTTGTCTAGCCCATGCCGCAGCTGTCACTATCTGCCTGTCCGGCTCATTTCCTGCACATAATCCGATAGCGTGTTCGCCTCAATCCTCCATGGCCCCACTATCTGCCCGTCAAAGCCTGTTTGAGCTCAGAAAAGCCACGTGAAGTTTCGCCATGGACTATAACTTGTTGACCCGTCGTTGTCCACCTGTTTGAGCTCTCCCTCAGTCTGTGTTTTTGAAGATGAAACCAGAGCTCGGCCATGAAGCATGACCCCGTTCTTGTTAGTCAGCAAGTTTTCTAAGAGACCGACCATGACAACGAACACCAGTAGCCCGTTACGTCCCCATAACCGCAACCCCTAAGCCTTATTGACAAACGGCAAAACCAAACACAACAACATAAAACTAGAACAGACCAACAGAAGGACTAGAAAAAACCAAAACAAACCAAATAAAAACCGACGTACACAAACAACCTAAAAACACTAATAACCAGTAAAATGCATTGAAAAGAAAGTGGGTCTTGATCGGCTGTCTTCATGTTGTCCAGCCCACGCCTCAAAATAATTACGCCCATCCCTATCTGTCCCCCGAAAACGCCGTGAGAAGCTTCACCCCATGACAGAACCCCATCCATGCATACCTCTGTTTTCTTGGCCAACAAACAGAGCATTCCCAAAAACACTCCTTCTTGGCCAACACAGAGCCGTCCATGCACGTCTGTGTGCATCCACCTCCTCCGTTTTGGGATCTCGTCCGCTGAAAGCGTTTCCGCAGGAACGCTACCATGCATTCCGTCCAGATTGGACCCACCATAGTTTGAGCATTTCAAGCATGCATCTGAGAGCGCCACCACCACATCAAGACCGACTCTGAGACCCTCCACCTCCATCGTGTAGGACCACCACACCCAGCTGCTTGTTTTTGTTTGGTGCAAGACTCAGAATCAGCCAACTAAGCCATGACCCTCCACCTCCATCGTGCAAGACCACCTCCCCCAACTGTGTGTTTATGTTTGGTGAAAGACTCGAAATCCAACGAATCCAAGACTCCCCTCCTCCATCGTGCAGGACCACCACGTCCAGTTGAGTTGTTTATAAGGTGAAAGGCTCGGATCAGTACATGGTGATCGGGCTGTTAAGCCTCCATACCCACAGCCAACGAACCCTTATTTACACACACAGCAAAAATAAACAACCCAAGTAGGAAGCTTGGGAAAATAGGAAAAAAGCAAAAGAGGAGGGAGGGAGGAAGGAGCTGAGGCTCCCGCCTCCCTCAGTTTGGTTGCTCTGTTGTGTGTTCTAGAGAGAAGTTGGAGCTTCTCTCTCTTCGAGTTTTGAATTTACTAAATCCTGCTATCTCACCCTTGCATTAAAAAAAAAAAAAAAAAAAACATTGTTGATGCTAAAGGTAATATGTTGTCTGAGAAGGATGAAATCATGGGAGGATTCTGGAACCATTTCTTAGATGTTTATCAGTCTTCATATCCAACGGCAGATAGTATTGAGATGTGCTTAAAGGGCGTTGAAAGAAAGGTGATTGAAGATATGAGGAAGGGTTCGGATAAGGAATTCTCAAAAGAGGAAGTGGATGCAGCTTTGCAAGAAATGTCACCATTTAAATCACCTGGGCTTGATGGTTTTGGTGCAAGCTTCTACCAAGATCATTAGGAAACTGTTGGGGAGGCTGATGTTGGTCAAGCAGTGTTGAATTTTTTGAGGGAGGGTGTAAAGCCACAGTTTTTAAATCACACAAACATTGCTCTTATTCCCAAGGTAGAATCTCCTCAGTCTATTCATAATTTCAGGCCAACTAGCTTGTATAATGTTTTATACAAACTGATTTACAAAGTATTGGCTAATAGAATGAAGCAAGTTTTAGAAAAGGTTATTTCTTGGAATCAAAGTATCTTTATTCCTGGTAGGTTGATTACAAATAACATTATGATTGCGTATGAATTACTCCATAACATGAAATCGAGGCAAAGGGGCAGAGAGGGTAACAATGTGATTAAGTTGGATATGTCAAAGGCTTATAATAGAGTCTAATGAGACTTTTTGGAAGCTATGCTGGTGAAGCTTGGCTTTGGTATGAGATGGACAAAATTTAATTATGAAGTGTGTTCGATCTGTAAGTTACTTAGTTATAGTGAATAAGAGTCCAGGTGATACTATTCTGCCTTTTAGGGGTTTGAGGCAAGGTGATCCATAATCACTTTATTTGTTCCTAATATGTGTTGAGAGTCTTAGTTCTTTATTGAAACAAGTAGAGATAAATGGAGACATAAGAGGGGTAGCAGTGACAAGGGGAGGAATGAGGACCAGTCACCTATTTTTTGCCGACGATTGTGTTATTTTTTGCATAGCAAAGATGGAAGAATGATACAATGTTAACAATATTCTCTTTAATTATGAAAGGGCATCAGGTCAGACTCTTAATATGCAGAAGACATCCCTTTCTTTCAGTTCTAATACAAAGGCAGCAACTAGGGCCTTCATTTCTCAACAACTTGATGGTGTGCAATGCAACATATATGATAAATATTTAGGCTTACCCACGGTGCTAGGAAAGTGAAAGTTTAATACTTTTAGAGGTTTAAAGAAGAAGATATGGAAAAGAGTCAATTGTTGGAAGACTGCTCTTATCTCAACGGCAGGTAAGGAAATCCTTATTAAGAGTGTTTACAAGCCATTCAGGTCTATACTATGAGTGTGTTTAAGCTACCTAAAAAATTATACAAGTAGATTGAAGCCATGTTGGCTCGGTATTGGTAGAGTCATAAAAAGTCATATAGAGGAATTCATTGGAAAAGTTGGGCTAAGCTGGGTATGGTAAAGTCTAAGGGTGGATTGGAGTTTAGGGATCTTGAGAGTTTCAATAGAGCTTTGGATCCTGGTTCCTTGGTGGCTCAATTTTTTAAGAAAACGTATTTCAAGTAGACACAATCTTTAGAAGCAAAGTTGGGAAACTGTCCTTCTCTTATATGGAGAAGTTTATGGTCAATGTTGGACTTGTTGAAGGAGGGGCTTGTGTACAGAGTGGGGAATGAGAAAAGCATATAGATTTGGAAGGATAAATGGATTCCATGTCCTCTTACCTATACAATTCATTCTTTAATTAACATGTTGGATGTTGAAGCAAGAGTGGCTGAGTTAATTGATGATGATAGAAGGATATGGTAGAGTGAGGTGGTAGAAGTTGCTTTAATAAAGAGGAAGCTCATAGAATTTGCAATATCTCCATTAGTTCTAGACATGTTGAAGATAAGTTGATATGGTGCAAATCTGATAAGGGAGTTTATTCTGTGAAGAGTGCTTACTTTGTGAATTTGTTGTAAAAAAAGGCAAACAATGGGGAATCCTCGAGTCTGGATAGGGAGGATGAACAATGGAAGGTAATGTGGCAAATGGAAGTCCCGGGGAAGTGAAACGTACAGTTAACATAGAAAGCTCTCAATAGTATTCTGCCTACTAGAGTCCATTTATACCAGAGGAGGATTGTTGAAAATAGCACGTGTCCAATCTATTGCACTGAGGAAGAGACCATTGTTCATGCTCTTTGGAGCTTCCCTGCTTCTTCAGATTTTTGGATTGAAGAGGTGAGTCTTGTTAAGAAATGGTAGGTGGGGTTATGGACTTTGTGCAGCTATGGTCTGATCTGTCATTTAGGTTGCCAACAGATAAGTTGGAATTGGTTGCTTTTGTTTTTCACAAGATCTAGATCAAGTGAAATGCTTTTGTTTTTTATGATAAATTTAAAAGTCCATTTGCAATTATGAAGTTAGCAGTTGATGATGTTGATGAATTCAAATTAGTTCAAAGGAAGAGACATATATGTGTTGAGAGGGAAGCTACTGCAGTGGCGAGTCACAGTTGGAAGAAACCAAAAAGTCCTTATTTCAAAGCAAACTTTGATACTGCTTTTGATAAGGATAGTGAGAGGATGGTTATTGGTATTGTAATAAGGGATAGTAATGGAGATGTGTTGGCTACTTTAACTGCACCTAGAGACAAGGTTGGTTCAGTCTATCTTGTTGAATGCTATACTTTGAATAGAGCCTTAAGGCTGTGTGAGGAGCTGAGATTGCATCAGGTTATTTTTTAAGGGGATGCTAAGTCTGTAGTGGATGCTACTAATTCTGTGATTGAAGATAATTCATGGAGGGACCAAGTGAATGAAGACATAAAGTTTATGTTATCTGCTCATAGTTCATGGACCACTGCTTTTACTTATCGAGGTAGTAATGGAGTTGCTCATGCTCTAGCCAAAGTTGCTGTAAAGACTGATGTAGAAGCTGTTTGGTTAGAGGAGGGGCCTAGGAGATTGAATCACTTATTGTGAAAGAAAAATTTTGTATTGGTTGATTTTGTAATGAAGATGTTATCATTTTCCTTTTAAAAAAGAAGAAGATAAATCTATATTCAAATTCGCATCTAAAAGTTATTAAAAACCACTTCAAAGACGTAATCCAACAAACATTAAAGGACCAATACAGGTCTGGGATGGTGATATGTCACATGACATGTGATATCCTTCATTTCCTTGTGTTTTTAGGTATTTATTTTATTAATTATTCTTATTGGTTCTTTTATTTTAAATTGGTTATTATTATTATTACTATTATTATAGTATTTTATCGTTATCACTGCTTAAGTTGTGTAATTTATTTTTTCTTCTTATTAATTATTTCTTATTATTTATTGGTTCTTTATTTCAAATTATTTTTATTGTTGGTTTTACTATTTTATTTTACTAAGTTGCTGTGTTTTTAAGTTAAATAATTGTTTTAATCCTCACAGTTAGATCAGATTGAAGACCTCAAGATGAAGGGCCTGAATTAAAACCGAAGTCCCTTTCTCTTTTTCCCTATTTCCTTTCTTTCTCTCTCTCCTTCCTCTCCTTCAGCTCGCTCAACCCCCCTCACCGATTCTCTTCTCCTCCAGCCTAGCCACTGTGCACCACTGGCAGGGCCACCAACCACCACCTCACGCCTGCGACCTTCCCCACGCCAGTCTCCTCCCCTCGCGAGCCTCCCTATTTCTCTATAGCCCAGCCCAAAACCCACGGGTTCTTCAACACAGTGCCACCGTCCGCCATCCCCTGGCCACTGTACCACCACCAACAACATCCCTTTCCACTAGCAACGTCCCCTAGCTACCCTTATGTCCCATTGTATCACCTAGCCACCGCACGCCCTCTCACTCTCCCACAGTCTCTCTCCGTTTGTTTGGCCCCCATCCTCCACCCACATCCGCTGTCACAAGCTTCCCCTAACCACCATCGGCCTCACCTAGCCACCCATAGCCTTGATCTACCCTCACACACGCCCATCTCTCTCGGGCTCTCTCTCATGCATGGCTTTGATCTCCACCGTGTGCTGCCGTTGCCAGCCTCCAGTCCCACCGAGCACCACCACAACGTCACCATGACCACCTCCTTCCTCCTCCCCTTGACCCGAAGCCCCTAGCTTCCCCCTCCATTTTTCTAGCTTTGAGACCCACGACTAGCCCATTGGAAAGCACTACTCCGCCACTTTTGGCGTCACCCATGGCCTTGCACACACTTGATCTTCTAGATTTTCCTTTTTGTTGTTTTTAGTAATTTTTCAAAGAATTTTCTTAAGATTTAAATATATTTTTACACTAACATGTTTCTGCAGTCTGATTAGTTGTGATGGGCTTTGGGTCCATGAAATGTTGGAATTGTTAATTAGGATTGTTGTCGGATGTGAACCTTGGGTCGAATTGGAGGATGAGATTACGATTGTAGTGGTTTGTGAATTGTGCACTTAGGATTGTTATCGATGTATTTTTATTTGATGTGTGTTATGTCATGTCATTCAATATACTAATTTCATGCATTTCCATGTGTCATGATTGAAAACTGGGTTTTCGTGTTAAGAAAGAATTTTTGGATGCATGCGTATTTCAACCTCAAGTCGAGATGGGCATTATCTTGGTGGAGCTCCTCTGGTAACTCGGGAGCGTATAAAACTGAGTGACGTCCATTGGGTTGTCACCGGGCGACAACGGGATCGGACAAGATGATAACGCTCTCGTATCGACTCTGTGACCCCTCTGCTGGTGGGGGGCTAAAGGATGCTTGGTCACGAATCCGCTGGGCGCAAAGTTGGGCATCGCTTGTTATAAGGTACACGCACAGTTGTTACCCTTGGTGTGACGAAGGGAGTCAGGG
Source organism: Carya illinoinensis (assembly GCF_018687715.1). Taxonomy (NCBI): domain Eukaryota; kingdom Viridiplantae; phylum Streptophyta; class Magnoliopsida; order Fagales; family Juglandaceae; genus Carya; species Carya illinoinensis. The sequence goes on along the minus strand of NC_056766.1, from coordinate 46,276,634 downwards.
TGTGTGGATGGTCCATAAGGGAGACCATAGTGCATGAGTAAGAAATGTTCATGTTTAGGCCATTTTTTGAGAAAATTTGAGATTTTAAGAACATAAGGGCTTAGGAACAACCCACCTATTTATAGGAGATAAACAACCCGCTAATAACCATTAGACAAGTTAGAAAGTAGGGATATTGCACAATACACAAACACACAGTTGATTAAAATTGAAAAAAGAAAAAGACGTCCCCACCATCTACCCACGAACCCGTACCCCTTCGGGCCTTCCCCACTAAAACCCCTTCCCTTTCCCCACTTCACAGCTCCGTGAACAACGACATAGAAAGGTTTGGTTGCCGAGCAAAATGAGAAATGCGAATTACGTTCTTCTGAATATTCAATATTTGACCATCTCCCATTTCTTTTCGTATTTCTCATCTACCAAACAGAAAATAAATATTTAAATATTTTCATTTACAGTGGTTATGGATCACTGTTGAAGCATAGTGCTTTAAGGCAGTCATAGATCTTGTTTAGTTTATCTCACTTTGGTTTGGATGAGGAAGGGGACATCAGAGGCTGTGAGTTTTCCTTTGGGGGTCGAGCTCCGTCTGTGGCTGCTTGGGGCCTTGAGCTCTGTCCTACACTTGGCTGAGTTGCTGTCGGGGATGAGTGTGGGGTTGAGATCTCAGTTACGAGTTGGGATGGAGTGAAAGATGAATACTGTGACGAATTAATCAGGCGTAGGCAAGTCTACAATATGAAAAATAGAAAGCTAACTTGGAGGCCCGCTATTGGAAGGCTGTTTATTTAGTAATAACAGCTCGACCGGCTTCCAGGTTTTCTCTTTTAAGAAATGGATGTGATTTGGGCCAAAATGGGTTTTGGCGTGTGTTGGAAACGTGTCATTTTTTAGGAAAATGATGGTTTTGTTTTGCATGTTTCATCATGTGGATGCATAGACGTTAGTTACATTAACATGTTTTTATCTCTTGGATTGTTTGGTTGATTACTTACTGAGATTTATAATCCCATTGTAGTATTCCAACCCCACAGTTCCGTTTTATGGAATCGTAAATTTTGATGTAGAGGATGACGTTGAGCTTGAGGGATCGGCTCCGCCGAAGGAGTGACTTGTGGTCGCTTGTTGATCATGGGATTTGTTTCTCCTTTTTGGTTATGTAGTTTGGGCTTTTTACTTTATTTTGCTGGATAACTGTGTAACTTTTTTAAGGATATTTTACTGTCGTGGTTCTGTTTTTAAGATTATGGTGTTTAGTTGACTATTTTATTTCTCCGCAACGATTATTACTGTACACTTAATTGCATGTTCACACACTAAGCACTTGTCGATTGGGGTGCGTGAGCCGTGTTGTTATCATCTCGGTGTGATGATTCTCGTTAAATCACATGCGGGAGTCAGGGGTGCCACAGGTGGTATCAGAGCAAAGTCAGGGATGGTGGTAAGTAGAGATGGTGGTAGAATCCTATCTGATGATTCTTGAGAACTCTCACGTGTGAGCAGTGGCGAAATGTGGCTCTCCGTCCAGGAACTGTAGGGATGGTGGTAGAGTTCTGCCTATGATTCCTGCCTACAGTGCTCTGATAAATACCTCATGTTGCCACCAAAGGCTATGGCAAGTCACAGATGGTATCAAAGAGGTTTGGCTTTGGGAAAAATCACATGTCCCGTAGGTGCAATGCCATAAAATTTTAAAGCTTTCATTTGAATTTATTATAGTTTGTTCTATTTCGTTCTATTTCATTCTATTTTGTTTTGTTCTGAATAGTGTTGTGTTGTGCCATGCCGTTCCGTGTTGTGTTGTTGCATATCACTGATATGATCTCCAATACCAGTACTTTGCAAGTCTGCAATCTGTTTGATAAACAGGAGAGTGGTCTGACTTTAGTGCTAGAAGTACATAACAAAAGGTGCTTGGGAAAATAGACATCCATTCTGGTGTGGCCATAGCTCTATCAAGCTTTTCCTTTGTGAATTGTAAATCTGGCCCGTTATTAGACCAGGTAAATTGTGGACCTTTTGTGACTAATTCATGTAGAGAGTAGTGATTAATTACCTCACGAAAATTCTCCATTTGCTTGTAAGGCCTTAAGGCAGCTCCCATTTTTTCACTTTGACATGTTATTTCATTAAAATCTCCTATGCATATCCATGGAATGGAAGTAGCTTCTTTGATTGCCTTCAATAAATTCCAACTGCTATCTCTTTTTGAGGTTTCAGGATGGCCATAAAATCATCTCATCATCCATTGTTGTTGACTTCTTTTTTCCTTCACCACAACACTAATATGGCATCTTGTAAAATTATGTACCTACACATCAAATTCCGGGTTCCATAATAAAGCAAGTCCACCATTACTTCCTTAATTGACTCTCCACTATTAAACATCCTTCAAACTTTAGTTTCACTCTTATTGCCTCCATCTTCTTTTTATTGCATTTGGTTTCCATTAAGAAAACCATATTTGGGCACTTGTCCTTAATCAACATGTTAATGACCCTAATTGTTCAAGGGTTCTCAAGCCCTCGACAGCTCCAACTAAGTAGACTCATTTGGATTAGCAGGGCTGGTTTCCAGCCTCTACCATTTCAATTAAATCCTCATCTACCAACACCAAATTGGTCTTCCCTTTCTTCCTCGCTGATAGCTTGTGTACTGCCTTTCTCTTTGTAACACTAACAAGCAAGTTCTCAAGGTCACCAGTCTCATGTATATCTGTGAAGCTCCCAATTTCCGTTTGGGATTGGACGGACATTTGAAGCGTCGAGACATGCAACACAAGGTTACCTGCCTCCGTTCATGACATATAAGATGCAATGTTCCTAACATGCATCTAACATTATACAATATTCGCAGCGGATAAATTATTTCTTTAGCAATACTATGCATCAAATTGAAAATATCTCAAATGCTTAAAACATACTTGATATATAAAGACCCATTGAACAACTAAGATCATAACACTAATTCAAAATGATTATGATCCAAAAAGTACTGGAGATTCAACTCCATCGTACAAGTAGTAATTTACGTTAACTACTATATTAGCATTGACGTCGCATCGTCGCTCAGTCAACTGTGTCTAGTTGGTCAGCTCCTGATTCTCCTTCAGGTCCTGTAACAAGATCTACCATTTGGGGGGAATGATAGTTGGGACTACCACAGTGAGATTTGATTACAAATCTCAGCAAGTTAACAAAAAACTTCCACACAGGCTAATGATGCACGGATGACAGTAAAAGCATAAAAGCATAATCAAATTCATAAGTAATTAAAGCATAACTTGGCATACAACATAGCATAATTGACATAACTTAAATTGAAACATGAACTGAACTTGACTTGACATGAACTTGATCTGAAACTTGACTTATCATGAACTTGTTTTGAAACTTGACTTAACATGAAAAATACATACTCCACAGTTGTTGTGGCCCCATGTATTCTACGTGTAAATACATACTCCACAGTTATTGTGGCCCCTGTATTTTACACAAACTTGACTTAACATGAAAAATACATATTCTACAGTTGTTGTGGCCCCATGTATTTTACGTGTAAATGCATACTCCACAGTTGTTATGGCCCCATGTATTATACGGAAACTTATTCTTTAACTGCTTAAATACATACTCCACAGTTGTTGTGGCCCCATGTATTCTACGTGTTACAATTGCTGTGTCTCACGTAGTGTATGCGTCACAATTGCTGTGACCCCATACATAAGTAATCAAGATGAAACGTGACTGGAATATGAAAGGACTGAAGCCCTGACGTAACATAACGTGACTTGAACATAACTTGAAATACATGATCAACTTGAGATAGAAACATTTCGTAACATGGCATAACATATAATAGACAATATATTTAACATGACATACTTGCAACAGTGAATATTACATGACTTGACATACATGTAATAGATGGCATACTTAGCATGACGTACATATAATGTATAGTAATACATAACAGAATATATTATGTAACAGATAAAAATTGATGACAGAATAAATTCTATATAATAGACAATTACGTGATAACTTGGCATGGCATGACATATATGATAACACACATACATACACTGTAGTTCCTTTACTTAGCACACATACACAGTAGACTGCTAGTAAGTTAAAAGCTAACTTACCTCGATCTCCGCGTTTCTTATAAAACCTCAAGCGCGATCACGAGGAACTGTAATTAGTGATTCTAAAAGTTAGCACTAAATCACTAATAACTTGAAATATGAAAAATACTAACTTAAAGAGCAAAATTTCTATTTTACTCTCTACATGTAGGAAAATGACCGTTTTACCCATAACTTAAGGATTTTGCATACTAACTCCATAAGTCACCAAAATTTACATGCTTCATGTAAATTTTATCCTCAACTCAAATATCAATTTATAGAATTTAAAACTAATCACAACTATTAAAACTCCATAGGGCCGAAATTCCCATATGCTATTTCCATTGATTTTTGTTTCCAACTTGTTTTGATCAACCTTTTGATCTATGACTTATAAATATGTGATCTTTAAACCAAACCATCACATGGTTTAAAAAGATGACCTAAAACATATAAAAGCTTCTAATTCAAGATCACATGGTTAAAAATTAACCAAAACATAAATTTAGCCAAAAACATCCACACTTTGGCTTATTTGAATATCTCTTTGCATAAAATTTCATATCTTTGAAACTAACATCAAATATCTTCAAAATAATAATATAACATGTATATAAGATGTTTATGATCCTCCAATAAAATTATCAAAGTCATTGGAATAGGTTTAGACCACCAAAGAGTTAAACTTTCTCAAAACAGAAACTGTTTTTCCTCTTCCAGTTTCTAAGTTTCTAAATCTGAGAAAATCTTTCATCAAAACCTTAAATCATGCCAAAATCCTCAACCAATAATCATATACACATGTTAACAATACTCCATAAAAATTTCGGACCAATATCTATCCATTAGCTTGGTCAAAAACTCTAAACTATAACATATTCTCCAGTTTATCTCCCAGAATGACCTTTCTATAGTTTACATAATATTTGACTGACCAAATGATCTTCAAATGGAGCAAATAAGATATCCACATAAACTAGACTAAAAAAGGAACAACTTATATGAAGGAGACTTTATGATAAAACATTTACAAAAGCTTCAAAATGGGCGTGAAAAATAACTCCTAAAAGCTGTCCGAGAGAGAGTGTTTGATATTCTTTTAATAGAAAGTGTAAATGAAGATATTTTCGTGGGTGATGGCTGGAGATACTTATGGATGAGATATGGAAGAGATGAGACTAAAGTGAGAGTTAAGTGTAGGACTCTCTTACCCGAAGTGAGAGTTAAGTATAGAACTCTCTTACCCGAAGTGAGAGTGGAGTGTAGGACTCTCTTACCTAATAATATCTACAAAAATCAACTCAAGATATTTTTACCCAATAATATCCACGAAATTAGCTTAAAATATTTTTATCTAATAATATCCACAAAATTGAACAAACATTTCGTCCGAAAATATGAAAAAGTGTTATTGCGCCATAAGACCTTAAATAACCCTTCGAGTCTAATGGCACAAACCATAATACATTTAGACACTTCTAACTATCTCCAATAATCAAAAACACACTTCTGATACTATAATGAGTAATAACACTAACTATGTAGTTAGACTAAAACCTATATGATTAATGGATTCGTGAAGGCTTATAGAGTCTTCACGAGATTCCTAAAGTCAATAGAAATTTCACAATTGAATTTCTAGCGGGCTGTTACAATCTCCCCTCCTAAAAAAAAGATTTCGTCCTCGAAATCGAAGCAAGTAAGAAATAACAATTTAATGAAAAGGTGTTGCTTACCAACCTGCTGTCTATCCCATATATATTTGCCTTTGAGATTATGTCATTCCTTAACTCTCTTACTTTAATCAATAATTATATTATACTTCTTTCCACAAGGTTGGCCAAGTTATATCGACATACTCTCCAAACCTAAAACTTCAAGTAAATAATCTTCCGAAACTCTTTTTTAGAAAAACATAGGCGATATACTTTAAGTGTTCTTGTAAATACCAAAGTTAGTAGAGAATTCATCAAAATTAAGCCGTTAACCTCTCTCTCTCTCTCTCTCTCTCTCTCTCTCTCTCTCTCTTTAACAAAATTGGTGGCACTCTGTTTTAGACCAGACAACTCTGATCCGCATGATTTTTATAGGTCTTCTGTAGTTGTCAGGCGCCGCATAGCTATGACACTACTTTGCTCTTCTGTAGTTGTCAGGTGCCGCAGCTATGATACTACATTACTCTCCTGTAGTTGTTAGGCGCTGCATAGCTATGACACTACTTTGTTCTTCTGTAGTTGTCAGGCACCACAGCTATGATACTACATTGCTCTTGTCTCTTGTACAGAAATGCTTCACGAGAGATGATTCGTCATAATTTTCTCTATAAAAAAATTATTCAGTTCATCTTCTTTCGCATCTCATCTTCTTCACTTTTCTGAAATTAGTCTGCATTCTTACTCTGCAATCTCTTTCTGCTTACTCACTTTGCAATGGCTCAGCAATCTTCTCATTACCAAAACATGAGGTATTCTGTACCTCGTTCACCAGTTGTTTATGCTTCTTCCGTAGGTGCTATAATGCAATTCAATAATGATCTGACTAATAAGTCAGATAATGAACTTATCTATGAGCTTGTGAGTCTCGGTACCCGATACTCATCAGCCATTGTCGCATATTCTCAGCGACTGCAATCCAGGACTGGTGGGGTCGACAAACTCCACGAGAATATTGCTATCCTTCAAAGGCTTCTTATAGAATCTAACATAAAGATAGAAACACTAAAGCGAGAGAACAGAGATTTAAAATCTTTGCTTTACTCTTCTTTTCGAGTGGCTACTCCTTTAGATAGAAAAGGCATGCAGATTTTTGAAGAGTAAGAGCGTTTAAAGATTGAGGCAAAGAGTCTCAAATTTCTGTAATTTTGCTTTATGATAATAAAATAATACTTCATAAATATTCATATTTGTGTTTCTCTCTTCCAGTTTATCTCCCAGAATGACTTTTTTATAGTTTACATAATATTTGACTGATCAAATGATCTTCAAATGGGGCAAATAAGATATCCACGTAAACTAGACTAAAAAAGAAACAACTTATATGAAGGAGACTTTATGATAAAACACTTACAAAAACTTCAAAATGGGCGTGAAAAATAACTCCTAAAAGCTGTCCGAGAGAGAGTGTTTGATATTCTTTTAATAGAAAGTGTAAATGAAGATATTTTCGTGGGTGATGGCTGGATATACTTATGGATGAGATATGGAAGAGATGAGGCTGAAGTGAGAGTTAAGTGTAGGACTCTCTTACCCGAAGTGAGAGTTAAGTATAAAACTCTCTTACCCGAAGTGAGAGTGGAGTGTAGGACTCTCTTACCTAATAATATCTACAAAAATCAACTCAAGATATTTTTACCCAATAATATCCATGAAATTAGCTTAAAATATTTTTATCCAATAATATCCACAAAATTGAACAGACGTTTCGTCCGAAAATATGAAAAAGTGTTATTGCGCCATAAGACCTTAAATAACCCTTCGAGTCTAATGGCACAAACCATAATACATTTAGACACTTCTAACTATCTCCAATAATCAAAAACACACTTCTGATACTATAATGAGTAATAACACTAACTATGTAGTTAGACTAAAACCTATATGATTAATAGATTCGTGAAAGCTTATAGAATCTTCACGAGATTCCTAAAATCAATAGAAATTCCACAATTGAATTTCTAGTGGGCTGTTACAATATCCTTCTTCATGATAGAAGGTTTTTCATGATCTAATAGTCTATCCTTACATGCCCTTCTCTTCCAAGTTCTAGCCTAATTTTGCATACGGACATTCATATCAATCTCCTGCAGAACATTGGCCTCCCCTCTGTCATGGTTTCGTGACTTTGGTGCCTATGTTCTTGTGACCCCATCTACTTTAGTAGGCACTTGATTTGCTTTCAATCCTCCAATGGTATCTGATTTCCCTCCTAGATAATTAATTTCCACATACTTATCTACAGGCTCAAAGATATGGTCTCCTAGTCTTTGTCCTTTGTGCCTACTAGGTGTCCCCACTACTTTTGAAAAAGCCTCAAAACAAGTATTTAAATCAATACCTGTTGGTTGGTCCGAGAGTCTTGCTCCTCTCAAAAGTGGGGTCTCCCCATGAGGAGCTGCTTGATGTGTTGTCATTCCCTGGTTTTCCGCTATCTCTTCAAGGCTATTTGTCTTCTTGTCCTTTTGATTCTTTGACTTGTCCACGTCATCATCTTCTTCCTGATCATGTGCTGAACTATTTTCTGGTATGTCCTCAGTCTAACCTCTACCTCCCTTCAGGTCCTTTGTTGTCTCCTTTTGATTTGGAACTCGTAGCCATACCCCATATTAAGCCTCTTCCTTCCCATGCATAGATCTCATAGGCATTGGTTTCTTATACCCATCAACTCCATGTTTAATGATTCCACAATTGAAGCATAAAGAAGGCAATTTTCTTACACCCATCAACTCCATGTTTAATGATTCCACAATTGAAGCATAAAGAAGGCAATCTTTCATATTGAAAGGGTAACCACACTCTGTTGCCATTAAATGAACTCATGACTCCACGCATTAGAGGTTAGTGATGTTGATAGAAATTTTAATGTGAAGATAAGGCCCCCATCCAATCCCTTCTTCATCTACATTAACTTCCAGAACTTCACCCACCAGTTTCCCTGTCTATTCACCAACTTTTCTAGTCATACCACCCAGAGGAATATTGTGGACCTGAACCCATATTGGTTCATGTTCAAATGCTATTTCCTTAGGTGTTACTAAACCATTGTAATCCTTTAAGCATAGCATGTGACGGTCTTGCTTAACCCTCTCCATGTCAGTTGCATTTTTGAACTCAATGAGGAAAAGATTTTCTCCTACTCCTTTGAATTGTATTTGTCCTCGCAACTTCCATATATTTCCCATAGATGCTTTGAAAGCTTCACTGTTGATCACTTTGTCTGCCACTATGAACCCAAGCAGGCACATGCTACCTCGTCTGAAAGCCACTTCTTTCGTAGAGATATCAAATTGAATATCCGTTTGTTCAAGCTGAGTCAACTTGAGTGTGCCCCATTTCTCTAATATTGAATCTTCCATTTCCATCCAACCTAGTTTACCAGTGTGAGAACCTTCCAATTTGCCTTGCTTCTCGTAACCACCTTTCGACTCAAACACTTCAATATTGCAGTAAATTACACAAACAGAAAGAAGTAACAAGGAAGAAGAAAACTATACTAACGCCCATCAATTCCAAGAACTAGGAGACTAGCCTTGCCGAGAGCAAGATGGACCTCCTCAGTTCCAAGAACCAGGAGACTTTTTTCTCATTGCTTTAAATCACCATATACAGTACAAAAGTTGATGCATACTAATTGTTGTGGAAATGGCATATATAGTTCCACATGCATGTTTTTGAATGCCACATCCAGCCAACGTGAGACTAGGGTTAATTGGGCGGTGGGGCACCACCACCCACCACCTCTTTTTGCCCAAACCCATATATATGCATAATAAAAAAATAATTTTTTAATAAAAAAGATGTCATTTTATCTTACCTTTTTTTAAAAAAAATAAAATTGTCATTTTATCTTACTTTTTGTTTTTAAATGGAATGACACGGTTTCTTACTAGATTTTATTTAAAACCTCTCCCCCTCCCCCCCCCCCACCGGCGCGGGGGGCACCGTTCTCTTTCTTTCCCTCTCTATTTTCTCTTTATCACCATTTGCCATCGCTGGTCTCTCACCTCATCCCCAGTCTGTCAGACTCTCTCCTTATTATCATCGCAACTTGCCCCCACTCAATCCAGATATCTCTTATCTATTTCTCAATGAGTTAATGCGTTGGTGGGCTGCTAGACGTGGCATCGTGGGTGGTGGGAGAATGACCTCAGAGTCCAATTCGGCCCCACAGGGCAAGGGCCAAACTTTCCCATGGGCAAGGCCAACGATGCTCGTTAGACTTTCAAATATTCAAGCCTTACTAGCAATCATAATTACCTCGAATCAACGATGGAAAGAATGGAACTATATATATAGCATTGATAAACATCAACTACTTTGGTAGCCTTTCAAAAGTACTATATATACATGCAAATTAGTCTTACAAAGCAGTATCTCTGATTGCTTGATCGAATGAGATTGTATAGTTTTGAAGATCAGAGATAAACACAATATCATGTGAACCCTGTGTTATAATTCACATTGTCGATATATAAGATTTTTGGATAGCACATAGACCTCACACAAATATTTTGAGATCGAAATGTTTTAGATAGAAAAAGATTTTACAAAAATAAACTTACAAACTAACGTGATTTTATGTAAATTGTAAAGTTATTTTTATAGTAAAGTAGATATAATGAATCATATAAAATCAAGTCAATTTGTGTAGGTAGCACCTGTCAAATATTTAATGATGTTAATTTATCCCTTTTTGCATTGATACAATATGGTAATTAAGTTATCAGGTATCATGATGCCCGATGATGAAATTCCCAAAACTGATCATCAAAGATATGGAATTAATTACTTAAAGAAGACAAAATACAAGAAGACAATATAGGAACTTGATGATCGATGATCATGAGAACTGGCTAGATCACCATCTTTCATCAATGGTAAAAACCGTACATTGCATGAAACAGGAACAGAAAGAGAATTACTACAATACAACATAAATTAATTTTTCCTTCATACGGATAATATGGCAAACATATTATATTTTTGTCAAACACGTACACAACAAGAGGATAAGTTAATTCGAAAAAAAAATCGAAAAAAAAGGGAAAATATGGAAGATCAAGTCGATCGATATAATTATTTAGAGAACCACCTTGTAGCTACGTTGTGGCACATTCTTAAAGGTGGCCCATATAAGATCAAAATAGAGTGGAAACTGTGCTACGGCAAAAAACGTTACAGGCAGGCATGTCACTGCATACACTGGAAACGCCGCATATTTTAACTTATCCTTTAGCACAAAGAAGTGTCCAGCGCAGAATGAAACCAACATTGAAGCTATGGAGACGAACAGCGATGTTAAACCCACCAAGAGCTTCCTCGGCAAGTCTCTTCCAAAATCTCTCTCTTGGTACCTTGATGTTAAAATGGAAAGGAACATTATCACCGAAGTGACAGAGAAGCAAAGCGCAACAAGTGATGAGATAGCGAATATGTCAAATGCCGGTTGGTTTTCGAGCGTCGGGGTGCCACTATCCTGCTTGACGCCTCCGGGGACTGTGGAAGCCGTCGCAAAGGCAACGGTGGCAATGAGTGCAGCAACGACAGAGCAGGATTCAGACGTGTTGGTTAGCCACTCACCACCGGTTTTAACTAGGTTCTGATGGGTTTCGGTGAATATGTCCTTTGCTGTCTTGCCCGCCTTGTTGCAACGGGGGAAGAAATGGATTGGCATGGAATCCTTGACAAACTGCATCAACCCAAGCAACCGGTATATAATCGCATATCAATATATATCTAAAAAGAAGAGAAAAAGAAAATTAGTAAATATTGAAGATTAATTAATAGGGCATCCATGCAGGTATACGTAATTATTTCAGCTGTTGATCTCTCTCGTACGTACCTCATACCACTTGATTTCCCATTGCATTTGTAAGGCAGCCCCGGGAATGAGCCAAGGCTTATAGTCTCCAAGCTTTGCCGCAAGATGCAAGGCACTGTTCCCATCTTTATCCACTTTCCGGAACACGCTGTCAACCAGGATATTTCTTTTATGCAAGTATCTATACACATGCGGTTGCCTGTTCTGCACTGCCAACAGCACTATATTCTTCTTGTCCACATTCATGTCGTGTATGGCAACTGGAAAGAGTTCTAGGATTTTATCCACGATTTCAGTGACACCATTTTTAGCTGCAATTAATATGGGAGACTCCTTCTTTGGCGGCTCATGAATGTTTTTGTCCTTCACTGCATGCAGCCATGCACCAACGTCATACGCACGTATATACCAAGTACTCATGAGTGCATCATGATGTAATTAATTAATCTGAAAGAACTAGGAATTAATTAGGATCGATAAGCTGCATGGGATTATAGATATATACTTTGATCTCCACCCATATTGTCAAAGACGACTTGGCCGCCTGCTTCTTGGTCAACATTATAAGGCTTTGTATCCTGTTGATCATCATCTTCATGTTTGGTCGATGTCGATGTCGATGTCGTTGGCTTTGCTGCAGCAAATACATTCGGATCTGCCCCGCCGGCTGTGTAACAATCCTCGTATGTTTTGGTATGTTTTAGAAGTTCGTTCATGACTTGAACGGCCCATATGTGCTTTTCTTTCTTATCACGTATCTTTCTTATCGAGTTAGATCCTAATTATCATTAACATACAAAATAAACAAATGCCATATATATATTAGAAACAAATGCCAGCAGGGTACGTAATTAATTAATCTGCGAATTAAACTAATTATATATATTAACTACCAGCTGCTAGCTGCATACATACCTAGTCCAAGGATGACCATCATTGCCTTGGATGCAAACTTGACAAATTCAAAGCAGGTGTCATAATTAGCTGGAAATAACCGATACCGCCGTTCCCGAGTTCCATGCAGATGATCTGTAGCTTAACCATCATGCACCAGTACTTAGGAATATATAAGACTAGGGCTTGGGATCAAGCTCTCCGAACCCGGCCGGAACAAAATAGGCACATCAATTACTTACTATTTATTGTTTTCCGTACAAATATTTTGAAAATCTTAAAATCTTTAAATGAGTAATATACTAATATATACTAGCTGTCTGTTATGACAAATGAATGGTATAACTCTAAATAGACAAGTCTCGTATAAGTTTTTATAAAAAAAAATTCTCCGCTTTAAAAAAGTATAAAAAAGTATTCTTTATTAGTAGGACCTATTTTTTTAACAAAGGATTTAGACTAGATTTGTTTACTTAGAACCTTTTATTATATAAAAAGTACTGTCATAGTAGTGCTTTAAATGTTTTATTGGTCAATTGATTAGCTTATGATAAATTGCTTTCAAACACATATGTTTAATTACCTGCATTATTACTACCACGGGCTATATTTGACTGATAATTTGTTCCGTTCTCTGCATCTGGTGGCTTTGATCCATCCTTTGTTCTAGGAACAACTGGGGGGAGGGGGAGAGGGATCATCATTCAGACAAAATGATATTCTTGTCACAATATTGTGATGTTTAATTTGAATGCAAAATAAAAATAAAAATACTCGTTTCACATACCAACATGAGCCATTTTCCAGAACAATCGAAAGAAGTTGATGCATGTTCTGTAGTTCTCTGGATAATTCGGATTCTTTTCCTCTTTACGACTCTTTATTATTGCCGATGGCCTCTGATCATCATCGTATTCATATTCATGCGACAGCTCATCAACAAATATGCCTTCAAATTAAACAACAATAGTATTACACGCATGCACGTTATGATCTATAGACGTACGTACGTACGGTTACCGATAAAGAATATCTACTAATTAATATATATCAGAAGATCAGTAACGTTTATTTATAATAATAATGATGGAGGGATATTGGATACTTACTGTGATAGATGAGTTTGTCGCATCGTCCAAAGTGGCTACCGCTTCTGAAAGCAGAAGGCTTGGTGGCTAGCAGATGGAGAGGGAAGAATCCTTGCTCGTTCACACTGTCAACCAGCTCCGGATACAAGTGAACTATTTGAAATGCCAAATCTGTACGTACGTACATGATCACATAAAATATATATTTATATATATGTAGTTCAAAATGATCAAACATATATATATACATGTTAATTTAATTACTATATAATAGATATAGTAATTAATTAATTAGTATTCACTCACCAAAATACTCGCCATTAATGGCACAGTGAAGAATGGTGTCACCATCCTCCCTCTTGGCATATTTGTAGCCAATTTTGGCTTCCTGCTTGCTATCCTGATGACTGGTGTCAACATCCTCCCTCTTGGCCTGCTTGCTATCCTGATCATCGCAGATCATTTTGTGGAGATAAAGGAAGGCTTCCTTTTTACCGTGGAGGGCAGCCAAGAAAAAGGGAGTCTCTCCTTCACAATTACGTTCACCCACCAATGATGGATCAACTTGTGCTATGCGCTTACACATAGGCAGGCTCCCCATTGCTGCAGCAGTATGGAGAGGGGTATTATCTCGCTCGTTTTTAGTTTTAACAGCCTCCTGGGCATGATTTTTACCAGGAGACTGCAGTACATACATAAGATCTTCGACTATTTCTTCTTGGCCATCGGAGACAGCTATGTGTAATGCTGTGTCCCCTGACCTCGTGATCTTGAGATTGTGAGCAGACTCTAATTCGTTCCTATACTTCTCCACAACTTTTTTCCATTCGGCCTTCATCGCCATTCTGAACAACTCGCTCTTGATCTGCTCCAAATCATGCCTAGATTTATTTGATTCGTCCGGAGTAGGAGTAATAGTAGTAGTACTACTACTACTGTCTTGGTCACTCGTTTCATGCTGATCAACTATTTTGGAATCCATCAATTTTCAAGATAATGATCAGCTCCTCCTACTACGTACGTGCAATTAACGCTTATAATCTATATATAATGATATGTATCAATATATACATACATACATCCTGATGATCATCTGGGATAGGCATCAAAAGATCACTTGGGCCTCAAGCGAAGAATGTTCCATGCACGTCACTGCTTGCAGTATATATGAATCAATACCCATATATATATATATATATATATATTATATATAATATGCTTGCTTTTTACAGCACTATTCAAGATTTTATTCTTTTAAGAGTAGAAATACTACGGTGGTCGATCTCGTTCAGTATTTCAGAAGCTAGGATCGAACGGAACGATCGAGAAGAAGATCATGTAATAAATATTCTAAAAGAGAAAGCTCTACAACATTAAAGCCAAAGGTACTACTACTGCATGTGGTTAATTATTCTTTCAGCTTTAACCTACTTTACGTGCACTTAATTAAACCTTTTTTTTGGGGTGTGGGGGTCCTTATAATCGTTTCTTTTCTGGTATATATGTTCCTGAAAAGGAAATATTCTACTTTGGTAGTACATTAACTCTGATCAACAACATATAATTATGACCTGTAGTACTCATGCACACATAAGATTGGTTAGGGAATCTGAAGTACTAGATCATTGACTAGATAAAAGTATGAATATATATTGGTACTATAGGTTCTGGGCCAGCAGGTTATATATATATATATACACACTTTGAAAAAAGCTTCAGAATGTTCGGCTGCTAGCGGTACTGTGTTCTTTAATTGTAACACGCAACCTGTAAAGCAAAAGTGAGATAAAGCTAACCAGACAAAAGCAAAAGTAAAATGAAAACAGTATCATTATTAAAGAGGTCGATGCTATCGGTAATATACGTATATATATATACTAGGTGGGAAAACACGTTTATCTAATTTTATAAAATGATTATTTGTAAAAAATAATATATATTTTATAAAAATTATTGATGTCACTTAATAATTTAAGGCATATTGGAGAAAATAAAAAAATTAGTTCAAAGTATCATATAATCCAATACATGTTTATAACATCTATAATTTTAGCAAATATATATACGAAAAATTTAATAAAAGTCTAACACAAACGGTAGTTCAAAATATGTGTCGTTTGATATTTATATTATAATTCATCAATTTATGTAATCCTATAGACAATCAATAGAGATAACATTGAAATTCTTATTTTGCTGTTGGTTGAGTCGATCAGGGACAACATAAAGTTAAAACATAATCTTTTTATAAAATTTGTGGTATAATATTTTCTATATATAGCATATATATAAATCATAAAATATATTTTGAAATTGTTGGCCGAATTTACTCTTTCTTGATTAGTTCAAGGATCACGGCCTTTGTCACGTGCCTATCATAGCAAGCCCACGTATGGAATATGACTTAGCGGAAGTTACGTCCTACTATCATGGAAAAAAAACACTTTGATTAAACACACTTATATTATATATTATATGAGATTTTTAAATTTGAAATACTCAATAATCTAAATTAATGGAACGTATAATACACGTATATTATACTTAGGGATTCACGTCTTATGCACCTAATACACGTGTATATATTAAGGAGAAAGAGAAAAATATAATAGCTAATCTTTAATTACTTATTATTATATAAACTATTAAGTATTATAATTATTGAGATTAATAAATCATATAACAACATTGAATGCTATCTCTCTCAATATTTATGTCTTCATTTTATGTGCCAAACCGTTAAAATAAACGGTGTTAACTTTAACGGAAAAACAAGAAAAAACCGTTAAAACAAGATTTTTCCGTTTCATACACACTTTTTATATATAGAAGATATACTACTTGAGGACTAACGTGCGATGCATTTTTCCTTCGTTATAGTACTGTTAACTATTTAGTTAAGTTCTAAAAATTTGTCAACAAAAATATTACACAGATATAAACAGCAAAATGAGTTATGGATTTATTTATTTATTTTATCTAGGTGTCATTCAAGCTCAGGTCCATATTGGACAGGACTGATAGAGATAACATTAAAGTTTTTGTATCTTTGTTAGTTGAATATTTCTGGGTCTAGAGCAAGTTGAATCATCTATTAATTTTCTGAAGCTTCTGATGCCATTTTTTGTATAAATGGTAAATGTTCCTGTGTAGTAAATATTTAGTGAGATTAGATAATTAATAAATGTAAAAATAATTTATATATAATTTTATTTGAAAATTTTGTGAAAAAAGAATAAAGTTACCTATCCAGTATGATTCATGAAATCAATGGCTGAATGACTCAATGCTTGTTCTGCAAGTTCACCGAACATAACAGCTGCTAATTTTCCTGTCCCGTCGTCAACTTCAACATATGCTCGACAACTATAAATAATAAAAGTATTATTTTTTGTTAGTATTGGTAAAATTAATATGTGAATAATTTTGAAATGAATTGTTAATTATTGAAGTTAAAAAAATGTGTACCGTGGTTCAGCAACACTTTGATGTTTGCAGTGATAACAGAGAAAGCTTTCATTATGGTCATGCCCAGTTCCTTTGTTACAATTGATGCATGACATATAGAAGAAGATTTGGCGCAAATTTATGATATTTATCTTTGCCTTGATCCAGAATTTTGCTTTCTATATTATATTAAGAATAATATTTTGTTTAATGAGAAGGAATATAAATATAAATATGATGTTAAGAAAAATAATTTACCTCTATTGGTTGTAAACATTTTAGTAATGCAGCAACTTCATAATTTTTTGTTATTTGTCGAATACCAACTGACGATAAAGATGTAGATGGGTATTTTAATGATTTTGCAATTATGACTTCAAGTCTTGAATCATTGATTGCAATCCTTAAAAAAGAAAAAAAGAAATTATAATTGGAACATTTTTAATAGATATGTTAATAAAAAATATTGTAATTAATATGAATTACCATCTTTGCAGCAGTTTTGCGTCAGGGATAAGAGGATTGATTGTAAATGCACTTGTTGGTCGAGATGAAAGAGATAGTCCTGTTTCATCAATATAAATAATTGTTAGTTAAAAAATGTAAGATTTAAAATAAGAATTAAGAATTTGAATTATTAGAATTACCATTATAAGAACGAACTTTGAGCTTTGTTGCAAGTAGAATTGGTTTTGTTTCGATTATTTCAGAAATTTTTTTGCATTCATCTTGAACAAAACGACCCCACATAGTCAACAAGATAGGATTGAAGTTACATGATATGAAAGGAGAAAATTAAAAAGAATTTAAAAAATAAAGATTATAAAAAAATTTTAAAAAATTAAAAAGGGGAAAAAAAATTTACCTTTGATCTATAACATAGATTTCTTGAAGAGTAGCTGGTCCATTTGTTAATGTTATTTCTTTTGCAGGTTTGATGTGAAAAGCAACTGCTAAGAGATCTGATTAAAAATATTGAAATTATTAGCTGTTTAGGAAAAAAAATTAAAAAATGATAATAATTGACTTATTTCTGCAATTGAATCCTTATAAGCATCCAACTCGTTAATGGGAATGAGGTTGTACTTTGGTAGTTCTACTTGTTGTTCATTTTCTGGAATGTCTTCGATGATTGTTTTTGCATTTATAATTCATTGGTATTGATGCGACTCAGTTTTATATTTAGGATCCAGTGGTTTGACATATGCGTTTATAATATAGTAGGATCGAAACATCTGGAGAGAGTCTTCTCTTGAATCAACATCATTTCCGAACATTGTTGCTTGCAGACGATTTCCCTATATTATATAAGAAAGTATAGGTTGTTAGTTTTTATAATAAGTAAGGAATTTGTTTTTAAAAAAAAGTAAAAAAATTTTACAAGTAAATATAATTACATAGAATATATAAGATATGTTATATAAAGTATATATATGAGTATATTTGTAGAATAAATTGTAAGTAGAGAAAAAAATATTGTACCTGTTCATCTACCAACATTAAATTTTAGTATTTTACTCATGAGTGTTGCCCAATTCATTTGGGGGATTTTTCAACCACGAGCATTTTAATTTTTCAGTTCCTTGTCTTTGGAGTAATATCTTTAATTGATGTGTAAGTAATCCGCATTTTGAAAACTGATAAGCCAAAAAGAAATGAAGTCTATAAACATAAAAGGAAAGAAATGAAATTAATTAAACTGTAAAATAAAAACTAATAGAAACTTATATGTATTAATTAGTTAACAAGAATAAATTAATAGAATATTGAAAATATAAAAAAAAATTATAGGAAATTTTTAATTTATTTATAGCAGTTAAAATTAAATATAAAAAAAAAAAATTTACCTGTATAACATCAGTCAGAGGAGGCCAATGTTAATAAGTCTGTGTAGACAATATTTTTTGTGCAGTTTTTTTCTGGTTCATCAGTTGAGATTGGTCGAATTAGAATCTTGATTGCAGAAATAGTCTTAGCTCTTGATAAAGCTACATATAATTGTCCATGTGAGAAAACTGGATGCGGCAAGTATATCCCAACAAAATCTAATGTCTGTCCTTCTGACTTGTTTATACTCATTGCAAAGCTTAGTTTAACAGGGAATTGAGTTCGTTTGAATGGGAAACCACTGTTTTCATCAGGATTTGGTAAAAATAGAATTCTCGGAATAAAAACATTTTTGCCACTGTGATGACCAACTGCAATTTCTGCATGAATAACTTTACGATCAAAATTGCGACAGATTAGTCGTGTTCCATTACATAGTTCTTCTGAAGGATTGATGTTTCTCAATAACATGATTGGACAGTTTTGTTTCAACAATAATTCATGTGGAGGAAGTCCATTTGGTGTTAAAGCATGTAAGAAATCTTCCATGACTGCTTGTTCAGATGCGTCGATTGTTTCATCAAAACTGTAATATTGTTTTAACTCTCCAGGAAATCTCTGAATTAGCAAAGTGTTTATTTCATCAACATAACTGTTTTTTGGTGTCAATATAGCTCGATTCATCATGCTTGAAATATTTGCTGAATAATCAGAAATATTATGAAAAACAGTATCCACCGAATGATTCAAAAAAGTAGCATCATTTTCATATGGAATTAACATGACTGCAGGAATTCTGACGTATTCATTAATTGTGATTGGTGGTAACCCATTCCCTAAATCCAATATGTATTTTGAGAAGTCTGGATCTAATCTTGCACGCATATTTTCAGTTAAACGAATTTTTGTCAATTTTGGCCATAGGTAGGAAGAAACTAAGCTGGCATCAATCTGTTGTTGTCTTGTTCCTTTTGGGACCACAGGTAGAATCTGACGAAAGTCTCCACCAAATACAATAATTTTTTCACTAAAAGATAATTCTGAATCATTAATGTCTTTTAGCATTTTATCCAATGCTTCTATAGATTCTTTTCTTGATATAGGAGCTTCATCCCATATGATTAACTTTACTTTTTGTAGTAATCTTGCAAGTCCACTTTGTTTGCTGACACTACATGTGAGATTTTTATTGGTATCTAGTGGAATTTTGAATCTTGAATGTGCAGTTCGACCTCCAGGTAAGATTGATGTAGCTACACCAGATGAAGCAGTTGCAAGAGCAATTAATTGCTTTGTTCTTATTGTAGCAAGGAGTGCTTTGTATAAAAATATTTTTCCTGTACCACCAGGACCATCAATAAAGAACATCGCAAGTTCATTTGACAAAACTTTTTATAAGATAGAATTATAAGCATTTTGTTGTTCGCAATTAAGCAGTGTTGATGCATGAAGATCTTCTTCTGGAATTGGAACAGCTAATTCATCATCAATTTCTCTAAACAAAAACTCATCTTGATCAAAATCAATGTTTTGGTCGATAAGATGGAACGAATTGATGTTTCTACCCATTGATTCAAATATTGTGGAGATGAAGCGTAAAGTTTCAGTTCTAACAGTTGATGAAGAACTTTCAAGTAATTGAAAATCAGCAGACATATCTTGTTCAAAGCGTTCCCAAAGATCTCTTGGATTTGTAGGATTACAGTAAACCAAAATTGTTGCAAATAGTCTTCTTAAACTGAAAGGCATTTGGTAAAGAGAGGCTTCGTATAAGCATTCTTCTAAACTGTCATCTCTCTGTAATAAACCATACATAGTTGCAGCTTCACGAAATGTGGGGGCCAAGATACCATTGACAGTTTTGAGATGATCAAATGATAAAGGACCTCTTATATGATTTAATAACATCTGCAGATAATACCTTTCTCCTTCAAAAGGATTTGCTGTAACAATTCGACCTATCACAACTTGTTTTTTCCGAATAGTCCACATTTTATATTGTTGGCTCCAAACATAAAATTCAGGAAATTCTTTATACAACAATTTTTTGGCATTCTGATCAACTTGATTTGTTGCAAAAAATTCAGTCAGCATTGATTTTGCTGAAAAGTTAGAGTTTATCACATTTGTTAAGTTTTCATGTGCACGGAAAGTAACCTGGTGTTGATTTTCAAGATGTAAATGTAAGCTATAGACTGCTAGATGAACCTCATTGATAATAAAGCCAAATATTCTCCACATAGCCTCTGGTGGAGCAATCCATCGAACTGATTGAAATCTCTCAATTTCATCAATTTGTTGAGTGCTTTGTTCAGAAACCAGATTGAAGGCAACACGATCATGGCCTTTATAAATGTATTTGTAGAGATACTTGACAGCTTTTATTGTAGAACATATCTCAACATTAATATGACAGTCAAACATTGCAAGTAAATAAGGGTTATATGGAAAAACCCAACGATTATCTAAATCATGTCCTCTGATTTTGGCTGTTCTTCCATTGTTGCAGCGTTTGTATATTGGGAAGCAATCATTTCCAACAACAGTGTTTGGGACAAACTGTTTTGGGTAATTATTTTTGCAACAACCATTTTTTTTCATACATACATTTGTTGGATTTAGAACTCTACATGGGTCATGCATCATATGCTTAACAACAGCTGTATAGAGATGTAAGTTGTTGTCTTTGTCAGGTAATTCAGCAGATACGATCTCATCAAAAGATTCTGGTACATATAATTTCTAATCTTGACGCAATATAATCAGGAAATGGACATGTGGAAGTCCTCTTTTTTGGTGCTCAATAACATAAACATATGCTAAGATTTTTTCAAATATTTCTCGTTTGAATAGTTCGTACTTCAGATCCTCTAATTTTGCTCTAAAAATTCGAGCAATTAAGTCAGGTCGATTTTGGGTTTCTTCATGTGGTAACAATTGAGTTGAGATCTCTTTCCAGTTTGGATTGCATGTCATTGTCAAAAAAATATCTGGTTTGCCATATCGTTGAACTAAAGCCATTGCTTCTAAATATCTTTTTTGCATATCTCTTGGGCTTCCAATAAAAGATGAAGGCAAAATTATACATTTGCCAATTCTTGAAGCGTTTGTTTCTCCAAGATTGATGCTATCAACAATGCCTTGATATAATTCAGATCGAATATGTTGTTGATTGCAACGAAAATAATCTAACCTTGAAGTCTCTATCTTGATATACATGTCAACAACAAATTGTTGAAGAAGTCGGCCAGAGATTAGAAGGATAGATTTCAGATTTTCTCTAATTTGTAACTTGTAACAGTAATATTCACGGCAAGAAACAATGGGATCTTTTCTCCTTTTCTTTAAAACTACAAAAGTAATAAAAAATTATTTAGAAAAATACATACCAAATATATTAATAATAAGTTGTATAAAAAAGATAGCATAGAAAATTTAACCTTGTTGTTCTCTTCTGAGTAATTCTTCTGCTGATGTTGATTGATGAGGATCAATTAATTGAGTTGTGCAGTTATTGGCAGATACAGATGCAGTTCTTTTGTTAATTCTTTGTATGCCTTGGTGCCATCCAATATCTCTGAGAGGAATCAGTAGAGGATATTGAAGCGGATCATAGCATCCAAAATAATATTGAACTAAATGACTCCCGCCAATATGGTTAAATACGAAAATATCACGAGGTGTTAAATGTTCTGAATCATCATTTTCAACCCAAATAGCTGCAACTTCTGATGATGTTGGGGCATTAAACACCCGTTGATCTAAACCAGGATCTGATTTTATACAGATTTTTTGATATTCTAAATTTGGTAAATCACCAATAGATCGAAAAAATGTTGAATATGGATTTACACGAAGGAGATCCATAAGTTGGGCAATAATAGAAGGATCCATTCTGATTGAGTCAACAATGCAATTCTCGAATTCATGTTCAATGTCATAAAAATATAGCTGCAAATTAGAAGGTTGACCATATGAAGGAATCAAATCAGGGAGATAGTGATAAATTTGACCTTGAGCTCGAAATGTATATATTCCTCTGTTTCTTCGACATAAATTTCTGTCAAATTTAACTCCAAAAGATGTGAAAGCAAATTTGTTGTTGTACGTTCGAACATATGTCTGAAATTGTGTAGATTCAGCAGTATTTGAAACAAACAAATTATAGAGTTGATCTGGAACATCATTTGTAACCAAAGAGATTAATCCATTAGCACAGCAGAAATTGTTTGTTTCATGAAAGAATCTTTTCGCTTTACAATGCTTACAATGTGGCATATTTGGTAAATAATTTGCTTCAACTGGAACATTTTGTAATATTTGTCTATGTACAACATTATGACGACGTAATGTGCCTATTGAGTTGGGGTAAAGGAAAAACAAATATAAGAAATTTCATTAGAAATAATTAAATAATTTTTTTTCAATCAATATTTTAAATATAAATAACAATAAAATATAATGTTATTAAAGAATTCATTTTATTTTTAGTTCTTACCAAAAGTACATGTTCGCAGATTTTTTTGAGGACTTGATTGTGATTGATCAACAAGAAGAGCCTATTTTAGAGAAAAAATAATTATTGAAAGAGAGTAAATAAATAAAATATATGATGAGAAAAAAGAAAAGTTACTAAACCTGTTGGACCATAAGTTGTTCAGAAAGTTGACTTGTCTCTGTTGGTGCATTTGTTGACTTTCCTTTCAACAAATTTACAGAATAACTTGAGCCAGCAGAAGAACTGTATGAAATATTTAATTGTGTAGATTCTTTTAAATTTTTACCAAGGAGATGAACATTTGGACATATGTTAGACTCTTCTGAGGAGGTCATTCCAAGAATGTTAAAATTACAGCGAGAAATTCTGAACCTCTTTCCATGGCATTGTTGAATATTAGAATTTTCAATATCAATAGGTTCGAGATGATCATCTAATGTATCATCGATTGATATAATCATTTGATCAATATCAGATGGCATTGAATCTTGAAAATCAAGCATATTTCTTTTCGAAACTTGTTTCTGAGAATGTCTTTTCGTTGTTCTTTGCTGCAATTGATCTTTTTTGTTTTGTAGAAGATCTTTATATGACATTTTTTTTTTGTTGATTGTTTTTGAAGCAGAATTTTATTTAATTATTTCCTGAAATAAAGATTTTGGAATTAAATAATAAAATTTTATCATTCGATATGTTAATAAAGTAAATTATAAGTTCAAAATTTTAGATTGACATAAAATAAAAAGTACATAAAGGAATAATTATAATCTAATGTAAAATATTTAAACAAATTTAATTTTCTCAAAAAGTTTATTGACTGCAACAAAAAAGAACATATAATAAATATATTTATTTATATTATATACTTTATTGAATAAAACATTACGTGCTAAATAAAGATATAGTTTTAAGCATGGATTGAATAAATGAAATAATTTGTAATATAGAAGGGAAAAAAATACTTACAGTTGTGATGACCCGCTTTCGAGTGTATTTTCGCTGAAATAATTGTTTTTATTTTAATTAATATATTAGTTATTTATTTTAGTTTATTTGCGTTTTAAAATTGTTTTTAATTTAATTGATGTTGTATTTTATTTCTTTTAGTTGTTTTGTGGGTTTTAATCTCTTTTTGACGGTTTAGTTTTGTTTTCCGGAATGAGGATTGGACCTCATCTTTTCCCTACATCTCTTTTCCTTTTTCTCTTCTTTTTCCTTTTTCTTTTTTCTTTTTCCTTCTTTCTTTTTCCTTTCTTTTTCTTTTTTCTTTCTTTTCTTTTTTTTTCTTTCTTCCCACTCGAGCACCCCCCCCGGTTTCTCTCTCTTCTCTCTCCCTCACGTCGGAACACTTCTCAGCCCAGACCCACCGCCGCCGGCCACCGTGCGGCACACCACCCCCACCAAAACCTTCACCTCCCTCCGGCGCACCACCCCACCGATTTCCACCCCCATCCGGCTGGCCGTTTGGCCGGAAAAGCTCTCCAAAGGCTGCACGGATTTTGCCCCGATCCGCCGCCGTCGCTCCACCTCCGGCCACCATTTCTTCACCACTTCATCACCGGTCTCTTGCCGTCCTAACCCACCTATTTCCGGCCTCCAACGACCACCGGAACAGCTCCTACGAGCTAGCTTTCCTTTTTGGGAAATCCGGCCTATTTCCGGCTATTCCGCCGCCACCCACGGCCAACCACCACTTCCAATAGCTTCACAACCATCCCTAGACCATTCCCTATCAATCCCAAGCCCTAGTTTGTCCCCGTTCAAAAGTGGGTTTTTCACAACCCACGGCCACAGTGAATTTTCACTGTGACGTTGCTTTTTCGCCGCAGTTTGCAACGCCTCGTGTTTTCTAAAATTGCCATATAGCGCTGTAAGTATTTTCTAAATCCTATTTTCAGATTTAAATATATATTGCTCTTTCAATTAATTTATCTGCTGGTTGGTTGATTCCGGACTGAGTCCGAGGAGTTCGGGGGTCAGATGGATGGAGGACGGAGTTGCTTGTTTTATTGATTTATGTTGTTGGATTATTTTATTATGCATTGATATGGCATTACATGGTGCATGCACGAGTGTTTTTGTTTATGTGTGAAAAGCCTGTGTATTGGCGTAAGTGGTCTTACGGGTGCGTGTGTATCACGACCCCAAGCCTGGATGGGGTATTATCCCGGTGGAGCTCCTCTGGTCACTCGGGAGCGGAATAAACTGAGTGATGTCCCCTGAGTTGTCGCTAGACGACGGGAGCGGGGGCTAGGGGTTGCTTGGCTACGAACTCGCCGGGCGCGGAACCGGGCATCGCTCTACGCACCGACTCCGTGGCCCTTCGCTGGTGAGGGCTAGAGGATGCTTGGCTACGAACGTGCGGGGCACGGAACTGGGCATCGCTTGTTAGGTGTCACATGCGTGGTGGTACTCTGCGGTGTGGCACTGGAGCCAGGGTATGCGGATGACCCCTAGGGGAGGTCATGGTGCATACGGATAAAATGTGACTTTTGGCGTGTTTTTCGGAAAGGATGTGTTTTTGGGCCAAATGGGTTTTTGGCGTGTGTGGAAAACTGTGTCTTTGGGTTTTGTGTATTGGGCATGTTTCATGCATATTGTTTGAGTTCTATATGTGTTTTTATCTGGTAGTGTTTGGGTTTTACTTACCTGCGGTACCATTTTTGGTTCCGTAGCTTTTGGTGCAGAGTTGGAGGACGAAGAGAAGGAGGCTGAGCCCGAGGATGCGGCCCCGCCGGGTTGCTGATGCTATGCTTTATATTTGTTTAAAACTGTATTTGTGTTTTTGTAATATTTTATCTATGTACGTTTTAAACAGTTTGTATTACGTTAAGAAAAATTCTGGTACTTAGTTATGACTTTCGTTATCCGCTGCGTGTTCTTTCGTGCACATTTGTTGCCTTTGCACACACTTGGCACCCGTCGATGGGATGGTGATCCGGGTTGTCACCATCCGGACGTCTCGATTTTCCCGTGTTCGGGCGTGGGGATTTGGGGGCTCACAGGTGGTATCAGAGCGGTTTGGCTCTGGGTAAAACCACATGTCCCGTAGGCAGTACCAGAATGCTTTTTAAAGTTGTGTTTTAAAAATTATGTTAAGTACAGTTGTTTTATTTGTTTTATTTGTTTGAGCTTGTTTGTTTGTTTGTATTTATTTAGTTATGTTTTTGCAAGCTGGTTTCTTTTGTTTCTTGCTGTGTGGTGTTGGTTTTGTTTTTGTTGGTTTTATGATGGTTTTATTTGTTTTCTTAAAGGAGGGTCAAGTGTGGTGTTGTGGCAGGAGCATGGGGAGACCAAGGAAATCTACCCAAGAACCACGGGACAATACCTCCAGGGATGACTCCCTAGCCGAAGCAATATAGCAGATGACAGAATTTATGCAGCAGAGTGCGAGGACTCAACAGACAGGGCCTTGGCCACAACAAGGACCTTGGCCGCAACAAGGGGGTCCTTGGCCATCATCAAGAGGGCCTTGTCCACCATCAGGAGGGCCTTATCCACCGTCAGGAGAGCCTTGTCCGCAACAAGGAGGGTATTGGCCACAACCAGGAGGTCCTTGGCCATATCAGGGAGGGCCTTGGATGTATCCAGGAGGGTCCAGTAGCATGGTGCAAGCCGGATGCACCTATGAGCGCTTCCTGGCGCATAGGACTCCACACTTCACTGGAAATGAGGATCCACTTCAGGCTGGAAAATGGATCAAAGATCTGGAGAAAACTTTTGAGGTGTGTGGATGCACTGAGGCACAGCAAGTACTCTACGCCAACTATCTCTTGCAAGGTACCGCTTCTGATTGGTGGGATACCAAGAGGGTGTTGTTGGAATCTGAACTGGGATCTTTCGCTGCGGTAACCTGGCAGCGTTTCAAGAAGGAGTTCAATGACCGCTTCTTTCTCGCATCGGTAAGGAAGCAAAAGGCAAGAGAGTTCTCCAATCTGGTCCAAGGGGGCGCGACAGTGGAACAATACGCCCGGAGGTTCATAGAACTTGAGCGATTTGCTCCTCACCTTGTCGCCACAGAGGAGATGCGAGCAGATCGTTTTCAGGAGGGGCTACGCCATGACATACGCCGTATGGTGGTCAGCCATCGGATATCCACTTTTCAGGAATTAGTGGATGTGGCTACCCTTGTGGAGCGGGAAAATAATATGAGTGTGGGTTCCCCTCCAGGGCATAAGAGGCGGAGTTTTTCTGGTGAAGGAAGTAGCTCGGGTTCGCCCCAGAAGTTTGTTCAGCGGCCCGGAACTCGACCTCAAACGTCCTCAGGTGTTCGTATGGGAGGACGGGTGCCTATTTGTGGAGCTTGTAATAGAGCTCATGAGGGCGAGTGTCGGATGAGTAGCGGACCCCAGTGTTACCGGTGCGGCCAAGTGAGACATATTGCTCGGGATTGCTCCGTCAGAGTTCAAGAAAACCGTGGAGGTAGCCCGAGGATGCGGCTCTGCCGGGTTGCTGATGCTATGCTTTATATTTGTTTAAAACTGTATTTGTGTTTTTGTAATATTTTATCTATGTACGTTTTAAACAGTTTGTATTACGTTAAGAAAAATTTTGGTACTTAGTTATGACTTTCGTTATCCGCTGCGTGTTCTTTCGTGCACATTTGTTGCCTTTGCACACACTTGGCACCCGTCGATGGGATGGTGACCCGGGTTGTCACCATCCGGACGTCTCGATTTCTCCGTGTTCGGGCGTGGGGATTTGGGGGCATCACAACAGTTTTTTTAGCTAGCAGGATATTTGTTGACATCAGATCTTTTAATTGAAAATGTACTCCCTATTTATTAAAAAAAAATGTATGTTATTTTTAAGAAGAAATATTTTTTTTTTAATTTTTAAAGAGATGAAAATGTTTTAATTTGTTGCAATTAATTTTGATTAGAGATATTATAAGAATTATTTGTAAACACAAAAATAATACAATTGATAAACGAAATTGCAAGAACTTGATGTTTAGTTGATATATAATAGTAAGAATAGTCATTTGTTATTATAATATCAAATTTAAAACATTAATAACATTCAAATGTTTTTTTAAGAATTTATTTTGAAATTTTTAATTAATGAATTATATAAAAGAAGTGATAAAAATTTATACTATATAATAAGTTTATATTTATTTTAATTTTTTTATTTATACATTTATTTTAAATGGTTAAATTTAATTAAAATAAAATCTAAACAGTTTAAATCAAAAAGAACATAAAATTAGGATGTTTTATTTTACAAATATTTACAGTTAAACAATTTGTGATGACCCGCTTTTAAGTGTATTTTCGCTGAAATAATTGTTTTTATTTTAATTAATATATCAGATATTTTATTTTATTTTAATTGCGTTTTTTAAAGTCGGTTTTTTTAATTTATTTTAATTTATTTGAGGTTGTGTTTTATTTCTTTTAGTTGTTTTTGTGGTTTTAATCTTTTTGGCGGTTTGTTTCTTTTTCCCGGAGTGAGGAATGGACCTCATTTCTTTTCACATCTTTTTTTTCTTTTTCTCTTTTTCCTTTTTTCTTTTTCCCTTCTTTTCTTTTTTCTTCTTTTTCTTTTTTTCTCTTTCTTTTCTCTCTCCTCTCTCCCCGACTCGGACCCCCCCCGTGCACTCTCTCTCTTCTCTCTCTCTCCCTCACGCCGGCGTCAACCTTCCCCAGCCCCTACCGCCGCCGTCCGGCCACCGTTCGGCCTCCCACCGGTCCCATTCTCTTCCTCTCCTTCCGGTCTACCTTCCCTCCAAAACCCACCCCCAACCGGCCGGCCATTTAGCCGGAAAAAGCTCAACAAAGGCGCACGGATTTTGCTCCGATCCGCCGCCGTCGCTCCACCTCCGGCCACCATTTCTTCACCACTTCATCACCGGTCCCTTGCCGTCCTAACCCACCCATTTCCGGCCTCCATCGACCACCGGAGCAGCTCCCACAAGCTTGTTTTCCGATTTGCCATTTTCGGCCATTTCCGGCCATTCCGCCGCCACCCACGGCCGTCCGTCACTTCCAATAGCTTCACAACCACCTCTAGACCATTCCCTATCAATCCCGTGTCCTAGTTTGTCCCCGTTCAAAAGTGGGTTTTTCGGACCCACGGCCACAGTGAAATTTCACTGTGACGTTGCTGTTTTTCCGCCGTTTGCAACGCCTCGTGTTTTCTAAATTTGCCGTATAGCGCTGTAAGTATTTTCCAAACCCTATTTTCAGATTTTAATATATATTGCTCATTCAATTATTTACTGTTGTTGGTTGTTGATTCCGGACTGAGTCCGAGGAGTTTCGGGGGTCGGATGGATGGAGGACGGAGTTACTTGTTTTATTGATTTATATTGTTGGATTATTTTAATATGCATTGATTTGGCATTTCATGGTGCATGCACGTGTGTTTGTGGGATTGTGTGAAAGGCCTGTGTATTGGCGTGACTGGTTTTACGGGTGCGTGTGTATCACGAGCCCAAGCCGGGATGGGTTATTATCTCGGTGGAGCTCCTCTGGTCACTCGGGAGCGGAATAAACTGAGTGATGTCCCTGAGTTATCGAGAGAGATGACGGGAGCGGGACTAGGGGATGCTTGGCTACGAACGTGCCGGGCATGGAACCGGGCATCGCCCTACTCACCGACTCCGTGGCCCTTCGCTGGCGAGGGCTAGAGGATGCTTGGCTACGCACGCGCGGGGCGCGGAACTGGGCATCGCTTGTTAGGTGTCACATGCGTGGTGGTACTCTGCGGTGTGACACTGGAGCCAGGGTGTGCGGATGACTCCTAGGGGAGGTCATGGTGCATACGGTTAAAATTGGATAATGGTTTATGAGGCCAAATGTGACTTTTGGCGTGGGCCAGATGGACTTCTGGTGAGATATTGGGCCGGATGGACTTCCGGCGAGATATTGGGCCAAATGTGACTTTTGGCATGTTTTTCGGAAAGGATATGTTTTTGGGTCAAATGGGTTTTTGGCGTGTGTGGAAAACTGGTGATTTTGGGCTTTGTGCATTGGGCATGTTTCATGCATCTTGTTTGAGTTATATGTGTTTTTATCTGGTAGTGTTTGGAGTTTTACTTACCTGCGGAACCATTTGTGGTTCCGTAGCTTTTGGTGCAGGAGTTGAGGATGAGGAGGAAGAGGCTGAGCCCGAGGATGCGGCTCCGCCGGATTGCTGATGCTATCTTTTTATTTGTTTAAAACTGTATTTGTGTTTTGTAATATTTTATCTACGTACGTTTTAAACAGCTTGTATTACGTTAAGAAAAATTCTGGTACTTAGTTATGACTTTCTTTATCCGCTGCGAGTTTCTCTGTACACATCTGTTGCCTTGCACACACTCGGCACCCGACGATGGGATGGTGACCCGGGTTGTCACCATCCGGACGTCTCAATTTCCCCGTGTTCGGGCGTGGGGATTTTGGGGGCGTCACACAATTGGTCATAAATTTTTTTTTTGAATTTATAGCTATAAATTTTATAGCTTGATAAATTCAAATTTACATAGAAATCAATGTCTAAATATGGTATTATTTTTAAAATCACTATGTTCTATAGTGATTTTGAGATTAAAATTTGATGCAAACACCATTATTTAGATTGAAATCTATATTAAAATTTTTATTGACCATATGTTAATTAATAAATATTTGCAAAAAATAACATTTATATAATAAGTGTCATGAAATATATTTAAAGAAATGAAACTGTTGTTAAAAAAATAAAATATTGAAGTATCGATGGATAAATAAAATGCAAATATTGTAAAAGAACAAGAAAAATTAAGACATTTATAATTGTGTAATTAACATGTAAGAATAAATTGAGATTTGTATATAATATATAGAATGATTTTAGATAAAAGAAAGATATAGTAATATGTAGTAAATTTTTTATTTTTTAAAAAATTTCATAGCATTTGTTTATTAAAAAATAAAAGTTAAAAAATGATAAACAGATTTTTGCAATATTTTAGCAAAAGGTAAAATAAAAAATATTTAAGATTAAATATGTATTATTAAATATATATTTATAGAAAAAATAAATATTTAATGTATTATTTCGAAATTTCTTGTCAAAAGATTATAATGTGATTTGAATTTTGATTTCTTTATTAACAAGAAAGGCCCTATTTTTGACAACAAATAACACATTAGATTTTTTTTTTTTAATTTTGAAGAAATATGTACAATTAAATATGTAATAGAACAAAAAATAAATGTTTAATATTCACAAAACAAATTAACACTTACAAATTTCTTACCAAATGATTATAATGTCATTTGAATTTTGATTGTCTTGTTGATAAGATAGCCCCTATTTTTGACAACAAATAATATATTAGAATTTGTTTAATAAGAATATATTTCTTTAAAGATGAAAAATAATGTAAAATTCATTTATACAAATGAAATCACCAAAACAAAATAGTTTAATAATTTTAGATACATCAATTAGAAACATTGAATCAATTTGATTTTTTGAAATATTTTTCATTTTCTTTTATTTTATTTATTTCTATTTATTATTTATATTTATTCATATTTCTTATTTCTATATATTTATATATATATATAAATATATTATAAGATTTATATATTATATATTTGTATATTAAATAATATATATTATATAAAATGAGAATTCCAATAGTATATTTGTTGCCAATATAATATATTATTAGATGAATTTTAATCCTTTTGATGACAAAATAGCCACTATTTTTAACAACAAAAAATACAAGAAATTAAAAAAAAAAAAAGACGTTATTAGTTAAAAGAAGCATAAAATTAAAGCATATAAATTTTTTTAATTGTTATATTTTTAGATATAAAAAAATTTAGTCATTATTTTTATTGTTATGTTTTTATATATTTTTTCTTCATTGAAATTGTTTTTTCACCAAATATAACATATCTTTAAAAATTTGAACAATTTATTCTTAAGTTGAATAAATTTTGTTTTAGTTTATTTTTTTTACAGCAATATATTTTTTTTTTCTAAATAATTTTGTTGGTTGTTGAAGTGTTTTTTTAATAAATATGTATATTTTAATTTGTTTTGTTCCTTTTTTTTTTGTGTACACAAATAAAATGATAAGTTGTCATTTACTGGTATGAATTTTTTATATATTTTAAAATCTATTTTTCTTAAGTTACATGTAAAATTTTTACTCTATTTTATATTACTCAATATGATTGACCATCTTTAAGCTAATCAATGTTAATACTTATATAAATTGACCATATTGACTATTTTTATGGATTATT
This sequence comes from Carya illinoinensis, assembly GCF_018687715.1. NCBI lineage: Eukaryota > Viridiplantae > Streptophyta > Magnoliopsida > Fagales > Juglandaceae > Carya > Carya illinoinensis. The sequence continues at coordinate 46,243,976 of NC_056766.1, read as the reverse complement.
GACATATATAAAAATGAAATGTTATGTTGTTATTTATTATTCAATTTTATATGTATATTAAATTATATTTGTATTTTTAGCTACATCTACAATTTTTTTTCCTTTATATTACTCAATATTATTGTTTTATTATGTGTAAGACTTTTAGATTGAGTTTATTCATGTTTCAAAGATTTTTTGAATATTGAAATAAATGGCTACTCTAATAATTGATTACATCTGTGTTGAAACAAATAAAAAGTAAAATATAAAGAAGACAAAAATAGTACAACAATTGAAAATGGAAAGCATGAGTAGATTTAGTCACCCATCCTATAAGTAAATTTACTTTTATAAATTTAGTTCATATTTAGTTTTATAACTATTCTTTTAAAAAGTTAAAAGAATAAGGAAAAATAATTTTACTTAATAGTAAAATGTACAAAATGAAAGAAAGTAAATATGAAATCAATCTTATACTAATGTATAGGTGGTGCAAATGATGAGGAAAAAAAACTAGAATCTAATAAAAAAAAATAGACAAATTTGAGAGAATAACAGAAAAGTAATATTATAAAAGTATTAAAATTAAATTTCCCATAAATTATCTTTAATTTAGAAAAATATGACATTTTCTAAATTTTTTTTGGAGAATTTAACTTCTATTTTTTTTAAAACCTCTAAGATTTCATTGCTTATTCTTTATTTATTTTACTCTATTATTTTTTTATTATTAATTTTTTACCTCTATTTATAAATTTAAGAACTCAATATTTTTTCTTATTTTTTAAATTGTTACTTTAGTGAATATTTTAAACAAAAAATTAGATATGATAAATTTTTTATATTTTCATAATTATTTAAAATATATTTAAAATTATAATAAATATGAGTATAATAAAAACTGTAGATAATTCGAAGTAAATAAATATAATAAAAAGCTTAAATGATTAGAAGGAAATATTAATATGAAAATAATATTTAAAATTAATCTTATACTAAGAAAAAAGTAATTTTATAAGGGCATTCACATTAAAATTCCCATAAACTTGTTTATAATTTAGTTAAAAATGAGATTTTCTAAATTGTTTTTTCGAATTTTACTTAGTTTTTAAAAATCTATAACATTTGATTTGCTATTGTTTATCTAATCTATTAAAATAATATTTTTCTATTTTTTTTATTGTCTTAGTTTGTTTATCTAATCTATTAAAATAATATTTTTCCATTTTTTTTATTGTCTTAGTTTGTTTATCTAATCTATTAAAATAATATTTTTCCATTTTTTTTATTATTATCTTAGTTGTATTTAGAATTTTAACAACCCAATCTATTTTTGTATGTTTTGAAATGTTACTTTATTGAATATTTTAAACAAAAAATTCAATCATTTTTATTGGGTATGACAATACTTTTATAATTAAATTTTTTATTTTTCCATAATTATTTAAACTATTTTTAAAATTATTATTTAAAAAGATAATAAATATGATTATGATAAAAAGTGTAGATAATTGGAAGTAAATAAATATAATAAAAAGTTTACATGATTAGAAAAAAATATGAATAAAAAAATAATATTCAAAATTAAGTTTATACTAATATATAAGCTGTGTAAGTGATGGAGAAAAAAACAAAAATCTAGCAAAAACCAAAATAGACAAGTTTGAAAAAATAATAAAAAACTGATGTTATAAAGTCATTCACATTAACTTTCCCATGAAATTATTTATAATTTAGTTAAAAATGATAATTTCAAAAAATTTTCTCCAAATTTTACTCAATTTTCAAAAACCTCCAATATGTCAATCTTTATGATTTATTTATTATATTAAAATAATATTTTTGTATTTTTTTTAGTGAATATTCTCTAGTGAATATTTTAAACAAAAATTTAAATAATTTTTTTGTGAGTATGATAATATTTATATAATTAAATTTTTTATATTTCCATAACTATTTAAATTATTTTTAAAATCATTATATAAATTTATATTAAATATGAGTAAGATTAAAAGTGTAGATAATTGAAAGTAAATAAATATAATATAAAGTTTAAATGATTATAAATATATTTATATAATATAACTATAAATATATAAATATTTATATATATATAATTGAAAGGTCCGTATAGCTAGATATATATATATGTAAATAGATATATATAGAAATATAGATATAAATATATAAGTAAATAATTCGGAAATAAACAAATCATAAGAGGGCAAAAAAGTAATTTGACCCTAACCCTAGGAAGCCCTATATAAGCATCTCTAAACCTAACCCTCACATTTCTGCCACCCCTCTTTTCCTCTCTCTCTCTCTCTCTCTCTCTCTCTCTCTCTCTCTCTCTCTCTCTCTCTCTCTCTCGGGCCCTTCTCGTTTCATCTTGCATTGCCTCTCTCTCTCACAGCTTTCATCTTCTTGTTTGATTTATATTTGTATTTTGTTCTTCTTTTAATGTTTTGCAGTTTCGTTTGCAGCACTTATCTATTCTGTTTATTTGGGTTTTTTCTTTTATTTTTTATATTTTGTGCGTTTAGATCTAGATTGTTCTTTAGAGTATAATTTAAAAAAAGTTTTTTTTTTAAAAAACTTTTAAATATGAACTGTTTATTTGATATATTTTTTGTTGTTTTTTCTTACTTTCAGATGAACATTGTTTTTTACGGTTTTTCATTTTTTTTGTTTTTCCTTTTAGATCTGAACATATTTGTTTTTATTTGATTTTTTTTTTTGTCGTGTTTTGTTCTTGTTTTTGTCTCGTTTTATCTTGTTCTTATTGTCTCCGATTTTGTTGTTTGAAGTTTGAAATTTTTAGATCTGTACAACAACTACGGTCATGACATCTACGGCTGTTGCCCCCCCCCCCTCTCTCTCTCTCTCTCTCTCTCTCTCTCTCTCTCTCTCTCTCTCTCTCTCTCTCTCTCTCTCTCTCTCTCTCTCTCTCTCTCTCTCTCTCTCTCTCTCTCTCTCTCTCTCTCTCTCTCAGCTTTCATGTTCTTATTTGACTTATGTTTGTATTTTCTTCTTCTTTTAATATTTTGCAATTTTGTTCGCAGCACTCATCTTTACAGTATAAATTAAATTTTTTTTTTAACATTTAGATCTGTACAACAGATTTGTTCATGTTTTTACGGTTTTTCAATTTTTTTGTTTTTCCTCTTAGATTTGAACAGATTTGTTTTTGTTTTATTTTCTTTGTCCTTTTTTGTTCTTGTTTTTGTCTCTTATCTTATCTTGTTCTTATTGTTTCCAATTTTGTTGTTTGAAGTTTGATTTTCAGATCCGCTGGCTATGGCCGCGCGTAGCAGGCCACGACCACCGCTGAAGGTGTGATATTTTTCCGTTTTTTGGTTTTTTGGTTTTTTTTTTAAATTTTTTTATTTGATCGAAATTTTCGGTTTGTTATTTGGATCTGTTGTTTTTTGTTGAAGGAAGATTTTGTTTTTCCTGATGGATATTTCTGGGTTTCTCGGTTGAATCTATTGTTTGTTGGGTGTCCCTCACATCGCCGTTCACATCCGCTGCAAATGGCCACTCGTGGGAGCGCACGGCCACGTCGGAATGTGAAATTTTTTTCATTTGTGCATTTTTTTGGTGTATTGATGTATATTATCACTATACATATACTTTACATGTAAAGCGAAATTTTTCAATCCGATAGTTTTTTTTTTTCAAAAATTTAGGATCTGGGTTTTGTTTTTTTTACTAACTGCGGTTTTGTTTTCCTATTCTCAGCACACAACAACAAACCAGAAGATGAAATTTCAGAAGATTGAATTTGTATACGATGCGTTAAATTTTTTTGTTCGGTCTACTCTCTGTAAAATAAAGATGTAAATATGCAAACATAGTTTTTATCTTTCCATTTTTTTTTTTTTTTGCTGCAATACATATACATATCATCTAATTACATAATGTAACAAATTCATTCATTCATACAATACAGTTAATTTTTACAATATACTGAGGAAAATAATAAAAACGTACCTACAATTCAAATTCACTTGCTGATAGAGTGTAGAACGCAGTAGAGAGCCACAATGAAATGAAAGAAATTTCAATATTTAAATTGCAGTTCAATTCAGTTTATCAGATGAAGAGATCAGAATTAACCGTAAAAAGACAATAACACCAAGCCGGCAAAGCAATCGACACTGAGGACAACGAAGCAAACAATAAAAATAAGGGCAAAATCGGGAAAAAAAATCTGTCGGTGAGAAGTCAAAAAGACAAAAACATCTGTCGGTGGAATACAACTAAAACGTAAACTACCATAATTGCCAAATAAAGTGAAGGGTAAAATGGGAAAAAAATGTTGGAAGGAAAAAAAAAAAGGGAAAAAAAAGATTTACTGTTCCTAACACTGTACATCGCGGATTCGCGCTTATATTGTCACTATAGATATATATCTCCATAATAATAAACGTCTATCCCGCTTCTACAGAAATGAGCAGTAAATTTATACATTTCTTTTTTTCTTTCGTATTTATTGTATAGTTACTTTTTTAACCTTTTTTTTTTCCTTTGTGTCCGTTTATATAAGGATGTTTTGGTCTTTAGTGAGGTTGTGTCAGTGATATTTTTTCAGAAGAATTTCAGACCACACAAATCTTTCATTCTCAACTTCGTATTTCTCCCAAGTTCTCTCTCTAAACTCAGACCCATCCTCTATTCTCTCTCTCTCTATCTCGCGACTCTCGATTTCTCTTCATCTTGCTGAAACCCAAAGCACCAAGACTGTGAAATTTTAGAATTTTTGAGATTTGCTTGGTCGGCTGCTAATGGGAGGGGTAGAGATAGGCTTCTGGAGAGATTTTAGAGGTTCATGGTCTATATATTATATGAGATTCGGTGCTCAAGCCCTCTAATAAACATAGACACAGGTCTCTGATGTCGTTCCTCATCGCTTTTTATTATTATTTGCAGTCCAGATCTGTAATAGAATCCTTACATTAGTAAAGGAAATTTTTACCCATTATGCACAGATCTGTGATAGAATCCTCAGCACCAACGAGCTCTGCAAACCTCTACCTCCACCCTTTTTGAAGCACCAAATTTCACAGTAGAATCTCAAGACCCAAGTGGGAATCAATGCAAGCGAAAGTTGAGGAAAGTTGGCATTAGAAGAAGAATCAAAAGATGACCCAAAGTTCTGCTTTTTCTCCTACCCACAAAAAAACATAGATCTGAGACCCACGAAGACGACCCCTCTACTAATTTCATTTTGGTGTTGGTTTCTATCTTCTTCACCTCCTCTGATTTTTTTTTCTTCCATTCACGTCCTCTAATTTATTTGCTTTTGAGTCCCACGGGGTGACAAAGTGCAGTGCACAATGGCGTCGTGACAAGCGGCGACTGAAGCAAGTGAGGGAGGTCAGCAGCCACGAAGACTGTAATACGAAACAGGGAGATGAGAGAGAGACCGAGGGAAAGCGAGACATGGGAGGAGCGAGAAAAGAAACCGACCGGCGAGGAACAACGATGGCTGCAGCTTGTTGCATACAACGGAAACAGAAATTGAGGAAGAGAGAGAGGCGTGGAGCTGCTGGTTTGTTTGCCATAATGACTCAATGTCTTTTTATTTAAGTTAAAACTACAAGCATGAGGCAAGGGATGGGTAAAAGTTTTTGGTTAGCTGTCTAACCCCTTTGACTATCAGGCAGCTTGGGCCTGAGATTTTGAAGAGGATATCATTGTTTTTTTTTTGTTGAATTAAATAAAAAAAAATAGATTCTTTTGATAATTTGACTTTTTACATGAGATTTGGATTTCAGAGTGAATATTAAATAATCTAGCATAAATGTACATGATTCAACTCATGGTTATTTTGAGTAACAAGAATTTTAATTAGATATATTTGATGTAAATAGGTGCGGTGTTTATTGTTTGCTTAGTCATCACATGGAGGTGAGTATTAATGCTTTTAGGCTATGCTTTAGATAATAGCTTTCTTTTCTCCTCGTCAGTGATGTTCTATTCTTTCTAAAATAATTGAGAGATCCTGTTTCTTGTTCTTGGCTTATCATTTGTAGTTTTTGAAGTTCAGCAATTATTTTTCTCGTGTTAGCAATGATTCTTGTAGATCTCATCGTAATTTTCTTTCTTTATACTTGGTTTTTAACTTTGAAATGGTGATGTTAATTATTGCTTAATTAATTTGTTGTTTTCCTTTTACTTCGCTTACAAGATTACACGGTTTCTCATTACGATGGATTTGAGGTGGAAAATCCCTCTCTTACCTGCTGTTGAGCAGTGCATAGCGGTGTTGCTGATTGCTGAACGTGTCAGTGGTGCTAGCGTCGCAGACGATAGACTTACAAACGCTGTACAACGTGTAGGGATGGGATCCGTATGCCTACGCATTCGAGGCGGATGAGGAAGAGGTGAGTTTGGATTTTAGGAATCTGGGCATGGAGGATGACCCCACTTGTGGGCCCATCATTGACGATATTGCCATCAAAAAGCTCTTCACTTTCGATAGACCCAAAGATATCCCTTTTTTTGCCTCTCTCTCGTCTTTGGCAAGACAAAAGTCAAAAATCTAAACTTAAAAGCTAAAGCTGGATGGTGGTTGGAATAATTTTCAGATCCCATTTTTATCTAAATATATTTTTTAAATTTATTAGTTTGTCTTCATATTTTCTTCTCCTTGCTTGACTCCCTCTTTATTTTTAATAGTTGGTGGATCCAACAGAGAATCGTTATAAAGATAGCAGCAATAATATAAATATTAATCTAATATAATTGTTCAAAAAATAAATTTTATTAAAAATAATATTAATTTAAATTTTAAATATAAATAAATTAATATTAATATATTAATATGACTATCCTTAAAAATAGTAAAACCCTTAAATTTTCTTTTTAGCTAGTCTTAGCTGTGGGAGCTGGAAAAGATGATACCAAAGACAATGGATTTATATTCTGAATCATCACCTAATAAATTTGACTATAAACAGTATTTTAATTTTCTTGATGGTGGGCCAAATACAAAGAAAATGACGAGCAACTTCCTATCTCAATTGCTTTAAAGTGAATTGCAGTTCATGCATAATAATATATCAATTGCTTTCAAGTGAGTTATTGTTACAAACAGCCTCTGCGTAATTAGTCAAAGAAGGCGGCCACAAAATTCTTTAGCAATAATTTATAAATTATAGGATTTCTTTTATAAACTTGACAATCAAAAAAAAAAATCATAATGTGGACCACTTCTTGAGATAAGTCAATCAATCATTCAATTATTATTACTATTACTATTATTATTATTATTATCCAAAGACAATGGATTTGATGTGTCTACGATTAATGGCGGCAGTCCTATTCTTTGTCCTCTTTATAATTATTTAGTTCTCTTAGGACCAATTTGTCAAAAGTTAAATCGTCTATGTCAATGGTCTGATCATTAGGAAAAGTAGTTGAAATTAACAGTGCCGAATCAACTTTAGTTTCACTCGAAATCGGAACTTAAAATATGAGAAATCAATCGGCAAGAGCCAAAAATGACAAATTAGGAAAAAAGTAGACATAATTAAGAATAAAAAATTTTAAAAAAATCGCCTAACCACTATAATGAATTGATACCTTGGTTGTCGTTAACCTTGATTCAACTCATGGTTTTTTTGAATAACAAGAATTTTAATTAGATATGTTTGATGTAAATAGGTGCGGTGTTTATTGTTTGCTTAATCATCACATGTAGGTGAGTATTAATTCTTTTAGGCTATGCTTTAGATAATAGCTTTCTTTTCTCCTCGTCAGTGATTTTCTATTATTTCTAAAATAATTGAGAGATTTTGTTTCTTGTTCTTGGCTTGTCATTTGTAGTTTTTGGAGTTCAGCAATTATTTTTCTCATGTTAGCAATGATTCTTGTAGATCTCATTGTAATTTTCTTCCTTTATACTTGGTTTTTAACTTCGAAATGGTGATGTTAATTATTGCTTAATTAATTTGTTGTTTTCCTTTTACTTTGCTTACAAGATTACACGGTTTGTCATTACGATGGATTTGAGGCAGAAAATCCCTCTCTTACCTGCTGTTGAGCGGTGCATAGCGGTGTTGCTGATTGCTGAACGTGTCGGTGGTGCTGGCATCGCAGACGATAGACTTACAAACGCTGTACAACGTGCAGGGATGGGACCCATACGCCTAAGCATTCGAGGCAGATGAGGAAGAGGTGAGTCTGGTTTTTAGGAATCTGGGCATGGAGGATGACCCCGCTTGTGGGCCCATCATTGACGATATTGCCATCAAAAAGCTCTTCACTTTTGATAGACCCAAAGATATCCCTTTCTTTGCCTCTCTCTCATCTTTGGCAAGACAAAAGTCAAAAATCTAAACTTTCTAAAGCTGGATGGTGGTTGGAATAATTTTCAGATTTCATTTTTATCTAAATATATTTTTTAAATTTATTAGTTTGTTTTCATATTTTCTTCTCCTTGCTTGACTCGCTCTTTATTTTTAATAGTTGGTGGATCCAACAGAGAATCGTTATAAAGATAGCAGCAATAATATATATTAATCTAATATAATTGGTCAAAAAATAAATTTTATTAAAAATAATATTAATTTAAATTTTAAAGATAAATAAATTAATATTAATATATTAATATGACTATCCTTAAAAATAGTAAAACTCTTAAATTTTTTTTTTAGGTAGTGTTAGCTGTGGGAGCTGGAAAAGATGATACCAAAGACAATGGATTTATATCCTAAATCATCACCTAATAAATTTGACTATAAACAGTCCTTTAATTTTCTTAATGGTGGGTCAAATACAAAGAAAATGACAAGCAACTTCCTATCTCAATTGCTTTAAAGTGAATTGCAGTTCATGCATAATAATATATCAATTGCTTTCAAGCGAGTTATTGTTAAAAACAGCCTCTGCGTAATTAGTCAAAGAAGGCGGCCACAAAATTCTTCAGCAATAATTTATAAATTATAGGATTTCTTTTATAAACTTGACAATCAAAAAAAAAAATTCATAATGTGGACCACTTCTTGAGATAAGTCAATCAATCATTCAATTATTATTACTATTACTATTATTATTATTATTATCCAAAAACAATGGATTTGATGTGTCTACGATTAATGGTGGCAGTCCAATTTCTTGTCCTCTTTATAATTATTTAGTTCCCTTAGGACCAATTTGTCAAAAGTTAAATCGTCTATGTCAATGGTCTGATTATTAGGAAAGGTAGTTGAAATTAACAGTGCCGAATCAACTTCAGTTTCACTCGAAATCAGAACTTAAAATATGGAAAATTAGTCGACAAGAGCAGAAAACAACGACAATTTAGGGAAAAAGTAGACATGATTAAGAATAAAAAATTTAAAAAAAATGGCCTAACCACTATAATGAGTTGATACCTTGGTTGTCGTTAACCTTGATTCCACTACTATTACTACATCACTCCTAATCATCCCCCACCACCATTAATTAATTAATTAATTTTCAAGTTTTCAACTATCAAGGATAATAGTCTACTGCACATGCATGCTAGCTAGCTACCTAGCAACATCCATCTGTGATGCATATATGTATGAGTTTCTTAATTCCTACAGTGAGTTTAATTAATTGGTCTACCTATTGCCAATGCCAAGCAAGCAGCTCGCTCAGTACTTAGTGTGAAGAAGAAAATTAAAAAAATAAAAGATAAAATTGCATGTGCACCCGCATATATATATATATATATAATTTTAAATATAAATCCATCATTCAATATGCTACATATCATCTTTTTTTTTTAATTTTTTAATTTTTTATTAAATATTTAGTATATGAATAATAAATAAAAAAATTAAATTAATTTAAAAAAATAAATCTAAAAAAATTTAAAAAAGAATTTAAAAAATAAAAATATCAAATATGTGGTGTACGAGACTCATCGTATGATCACCGATACAAAAGAATGTTGAAATCAAATGTTGAAGGGATCAAGAGTGGATGCAGACATTGAGACAGAGGAGGGATACAAAAATAGTTGGGGGGACCTACACCTTGAAATTTGCGATCAACGATTATTTTGAAAATGATATATATGATATAATATTATCCCACAAAAAAAAAAAATAATCCGTGATGATCTATCGATCGATCGTTTTGTTTTGATCTTATCATCATCATATATAGCTAATAACATCATTAATTACAGCTAGCTAGCTGCTACCTTATCAACATGCTGTTTTTTTTAATACTTATTTCGTTTCCATTGGATAGACAACACCTATATATATATAATTATCCTTTGAATGATTGATTAATGAACGGGTAGCGTAATGTATTAAATATGATGTTATATCATGTTGATGGTGTTGCGAGTAGAGTAGTTAATCTAGGGATCTAACGGGTCGAAGACAGACTTAGTCGAGCATCCAAACAAGTCGTAATTCACCAAAAAGTAAAACCGAAAACTGCTTTAAGGACACCTGGTTTTCATTTGGTGGAGAGAATCTACTTCTCAGCACAAATGCATTGCATGTGGGTTTTCCTTGTGTGTATTGTCACGTACATAAACCTCCCACATTCCTCTCACGAAATAAAAATGTTCTCCATTGACCCACCCCGACTCCTATCATTTCGCTCATCACCTTCTCTTTCCTCTCACTTATTTTCTCTACTTTTTTTTACCCTATCTCATAGAATTTGCATGTGGGTTTCCGTTTTTGTTGATAAAGCTCTGTACGAAGAGATTTTGGCCGTAGTCTTCTTTGGTTTTCTCTTTTTTGCTCTGTTTGGAGGGTTTTCTGATGGAAAACGGTGCGAATTTGACCTCCCGATATTTTTTCAGCTGTACCAATGTCTAACATCTTCGGTTTCAGTGGTAAACTCTCGATTGCCTTAGAAAAACATAAATAATATACTTTAAGTGTTCTTCTAAATAACATACTTAATAAAGAATTCATCAAAATTAAGTCGTTAACCTCTCTCTCTCTCTCTCTCTCTCTCTCTCTCTCTCTCTCTCTCTCTCTCTCTCTCTCTCTCTCACTCTCTCAACAAAGACGGTAACCCTCTATTTTAGACCAGACAACTCTGATTCGTAAGATTCTTACAGGTCTTCTGTAGCTGTCAAGCACCGCAGCTATGATACTACATTGCTCTTCTGTAGCTGTCAGGCGCCGCAGAACTATGATGCTACATCTCTTATCTCTTGTAGAGAGACGCTTCACGAAAGATGTTGTGAAGCAATAGAGAGATCATCTTCTTTTGCATCTCATCTTCTTCACTTTTCTAAATTTAGTCTGCATTCTTACTCTGCAATCTCTTTCTGCATTCTCACTCTGCAATGGCTCAGCAATCTTCTCATAACCAATATATGAGGTATTCTGCACCTCGTTCATCAGTTGTTTCTGCTTCTACCGTAGGTGCTATAATGCAATATAATAATGATCTGACTAATAAGTCAGATGATGAAATTATGTACGAGATTGTGAGTCTCGGTACCCGATTGTGATGACCCGCTTTTAAGTGTATTTTCGCTGAAATAATTGTTTTTATTTTAATTAATATATCAGATATTTTATTTTATTTTAATTGCGTTTTTAAAGTCGGTTTTTAATTTATTTTAATTTATTTGAGGTTGTGTTTTATTTCTTTTAGTTGTTTTTGTGGTTTTAATCTTTTTGGCGGTTTGTTTCTTTTTCCCGGAGTGAGGACTGGACCTCATTTCTTTTCACATCTTTTTTCTTTTTCTCTTTTTCCTTTTTTCTTTTTCCCTTCTTTTCTTTTTTCTTCTTTTTCTTTTTTCTCTTTCTTTTCTCTCTCCTCTCTCCCGCTCGACCCGGTCACCCCCCCCGTGCTCTCTCTCTCTTCTCTCTCTCTCCCTACGCCGGCGTCACCTTCCCTAAGCCCTACCGCCGCCGTCCGGCCACCGTTCGGCCTCCCACCGGTCCCATTCTCTTCCTCTCCTTCCGGTCTACCTTCCCTCCAAAACCCACCCCCAACCGGCCGGCCATTTGGCCGGAAAAAGCTTCCAAAGGGCGCACGGATTTTGCTCCGATCCGCCGCCGTCGCTTCACCTCCGGCCACCATTTCTTCACCACTTCATCATCGACTCCTTGCCGTCCTAACCCACCTATTTCCGGCCTCCAACGACCACCGGAACAGCTCCTACGAGCTTAGTTTCCGTTTTGGGTAATCCGGCCATTTCCGGCCATTCCGCCGCCACCCACGGCCGTCCGTCACTTCCAATAGCTTCACAACCATCCCTAGACCATTCCCTATCAATTTCGTGACCTAGTTTGTCCCCGTTCAAAAGTGGGTTTTTCGGACCCACGGCCACAGTGAATTTTCACTGTGACGTTGCTGTTTTTCCGCCGTTTGCAACGCCTCGTGTTTTCTAAAATTGCCGTATAGCGCTGTAAGTATTTTCCAAACCCTATTTTCAGATTTAAATGTATATTGCTCATTCAATTTATTTATTATCTGTTGTTGGTTGTTGATTCCGGACTGAGTCCGAGGAGTTTCGGGGGTCGGATGGATGGAGGATGGAGTTGCTTGATTATTTGATTTATGTGATTGGATCATTTTAATATGCTTTGTTATGGCATTACATGATGCATGCACGTGTGTTGTGGGTTTATGAGAAAAGCCTGTGTTGTGGCGTGAGTGTGTTGCGGGTGCGTGTGTATCACGAGCCCAAGCCGGGATGGGTTATTATCTCGGTGGAGCTCCTCTGGTCACTCGGGAGCGGAATAAACTGAGTGATGTCCCCTGAGTTATCGAAAGCGATAATGGGAGCGGGACTAGGGGTGCTTGGCTACGAACGCGCCGGGCGCGGAACCGGGCATCGGCCTACTCACCGACTCCGTGGCCCTTCGCTGGCGAGGGCTAGAGGATGCTTGGCTACGCACGCGCGGGGCGCGGAACTGGGCATCGCTCGTTGGGTGTCACATGCGTGGCGGTACTCTGCGGTGTGACACTGGAGCCAGGGTGTGCGGATGACCCCTAGGGGAGGTCATGGTGCATACGGTTAAAATTGGATAATGGTTTGAGATGTCATATGTGTCTTTTGGCGTGCGTGGAAAACTTGTGTTTTACGGGTTTGTGCATTGGGCATGTTTCATGCATCTTGTTTGAGTTATATGTGTTTTTATCTGGTAGTGTTTGGGTTTTACTTACCTGCGGTACCATTCGTGGTTCCGTAGCTTTTGGTGCAGGAGATGAGGTTGAGGAGGAAGAGGCTGAGCCCGAGGACGCGGCTCCGCCGGGTTGCTGATGTTATCTTTTTATTTGTTTAAAACTGTATTTGTGGTATATGTAATATATTATCTATGTACGTTTTAAACAGCTTGTATTATGTTAAGAAAAATTCTGGTACTTAGTTATGACTATCTTATCCGCTGCGTGTTCCTTTGTACACTTTTGCTGCCTTGCACACACTCGGCACCCGTCGTTGGGGTGGTGACCCGGGTTGTCACCATCCGGACGTCTCAATTTCCCCCTGTTCGGGCGTGGGGATTTTGGGGGCGTCACAGGTGGTATCAGAGCGGTTTGGCTCTGGGTAAAACCACAAGTCCCGTAGGTAGTACCAGAATGTTTTTAAAGTTGTGTTTTAAAATTATGTTAAGTATAGTTGGTTTATTTGTTTTATTTGTTTATGTTTGTTTGCTTGTTTTATTTAGTTATGTTTTGGCATGCTGGTTCCTTTTATTTCTCGCTGCGTGGTGCTGTTTTTGTTTTGTTGGTTTTATGATGGTTTTATTTGTTTTCTTAAAGGAGGGTCAAGAGTGGTATTGGGACAGAATTATGGGGAGACCAGGTAGACCAAGGAAAAATACTCAGGAACCGCAAGACAATACATCCAGGGATGACTCCATAGCCGAAGCAATTCGGCAGATGACGGAGTTCATGCAACAGAATATTAGGCCACAACAGGCAGGGCCTTGGCCACCACAAGGACCTTGGCCACCACAAGGGGGTCCTTGGCCACCATCAGGAGGGCCTTATCCACCATCAGGAGGGCCCTATCCACCGTCAGGAGAGCCTTGTCCGCCACAGGGAATGTATTGGCCACAACCAGGAGGTCCCTGGCCATATCAGGGAGGGCCTTGGATGTATCAAGGAGGGTCCAGTAGCACGGTGCAAGCTGGGTGCACCTATGAGCGCTTCTTGGCGCATAGGACTCCACACTTCAATGGGAATGAGGATCCACTTCAGGCTGGGAAATGGATCAAAGATTTGGAGAAGACTTTTGAGGTGAGTGGGTGCACTGAAGCACAACAAGTACTCTATGCTAGCTACCTCTTACAAGGTATCGCTTCTGATTGGTGGGATACCAGGAGGGTGATGTTGGAAGCTGAACTGGGATCTTTCGCTGCGGTGACCTGGCAGCGTTTCAAGAAGGAGTTCAATGACCCCTTCTTTCCCGCATCGGTAAGGAAGCAAAAGGCAAGAGAATTCTCTAATCTGGTCCAAGGGGGCGCAACAGTGGAACAATACGCCCGGAGGTTCATAGAACTGGAGCGGTTTGCTCCTCATCTTGTTGCCACAGAGGAGCTGCGAGCTGAGCGTTTTCAGGAGGGACTACGCCCTGATATACGCCGTTTGGTGGTCAGCCATCGGATATCCACTTTTCAGGAGTTAGTGGATGTGGCCACCCTTATAGAGCGGGAAAATAATCTGTGTATGGGATCCCCTTCAGGGCAAAAGAGGCGGAGTTTTTCTGGTGAAGGAAGCAGCTCGGGTTCGCCTCAGAAGTTTGTTCAGCGGACTGGAACCCGATCTCAAGCATCCTCCAGTGTTCGCATGGGAGGACGTATGCCTGTTTGTGGGGTTTGTAATAGAGCTCATGAGGGCGAGTGTCGCACGAGTAGCGGACCCCAGTGTTATCGGTGCGGTCAAGTGGGACATATAGTTCGGGATTGCCCCGTCAGAGCTCAAGGAAGCCGTGGAGGTAGACACGGTGGAAGAACCAACCCGAGACAAGCAGTGCAAGCCCGGGTTTATGCTGTCACGCCCGGAGAGGTGGACGATGAGGCACCAGCGACCCATGATGCTGGAGTAATCACAGGTATGGATTAATTTAATCTTTTAAGTTGGATTTATTTTTGGTATATTTGGTTTCTTCGTTGTTTTTTTTGGATTTCATGGGTTGTGTGTTTGGTTCAGGAAGAGTCCGTTTGTATGAGTTTTATGCTTGTACTTTGTTTGATTCTGGTGCTTCACGATCGTTTGTGTCTTCCACATTTGCTCGGGTGTGTAATTTGGTCACGGAACCGTTGCCGAAGGCTATGGTAGTGGCGCTGCCCGACGGCGAGATGGTGTGGTGTTCCAAGGTTGCTTTGGGATGCCCGTTAAATTTTGAGGGAAGATTTTTGGATGCCGATCTGGTGGTATTCAAGCTGTTGGGTTTTGATATCATCCTCGGGATGGATTGGCTATACCGATATTCTGCGACTATTAATTGCAGAAGTCGGACAATTAGCTTTCAGCTTCCGGATGGTGATTGTCTGGAATTTGCGGGGAGTAGATTAAAAGAAAAGCCGATGATTATATCGGCGATACAGGCAAGAAGAGAGATTGCATGGGGAGCGGATGCATTCTTGGTTCAGATGGTGTCCACGCCGTCTGAGAAGAAGTCCTTGGCAGACATTCCAGTTGTGGAAGAGTTCCCCGATGTGTTTGTGGATGACTTGCCCGGACTACCCCCCGTGCGAGAGATGGAGTTTGTTATAGACTTGGAACCTGGAGCGGCTCCTGTGCATAAGGCTCCTTACCGCATGGCACCGGCTGAATTGAAAGAGTTGAAGACTCAGTTGCAAGAATTAGTAGAGAAGGGGTTTATTCAGCCTAGTACGTCGCCGTGGGGTGCTCCAGTTTTATTTGTTAAAAAGAAAGATGGAACCCTTCGTATGTGCATTGACTATAGGGAGTTGAACAAGGTGACCATCAAAAATAAATACCCTCTCCCGCGGATTGATGACTTGTTTGACCAACTTCAAGGAGCAGCGGTGTTCTCTAAAATTGATCTGAGGTCAGGATACTACCAGCTGAGAATCAGAGAGCAGGATGTGCCGAAAACTGCCTTCAGGTCGAGGTATGGACACTATGAATTTAAGGTGATGCCGTTTGGGCTAGCTAATGCTCCTGCCGCTTTCATGGATTTAATGAATCGGGTGTTCCAACCTTATCTGGATTCCTTCGTGGTAGTATTTATTGATGATATACTGATTTATTCCCGAGATATTGAAGAGCATGTGTATCATCTTAGTCTGGTACTTGAGAAATTGAGAGAGCACCAGTTGTACGCCAAGCTCAGCAAGTGTGAGTTCTGGTTGGAAGAAGTTAAATTTCTTGGGCATGTAATTTCCCAGGGTGGAGTGGCAGTTGATCCCGGTAAGGTAGAAGCCATTTTGTCATGGCCACGCCCAACTACAGTACGCGAGATCAGGAGTTTCTTGGGGCTCGCCGGTTACTACCGAAGGTTTGTAGAAGGTTTTGCTCGCTTATCCGGACCTCTCACAGCTTTGACTCGGAAGAATACAGAATTTGTTTGGTCAGAGAAATGTGAGAGAAGCTTCCAGGAATTGAAGAACAGGCTGACGACGGCACCAGTGTTAGCACTCCCAGAACCGCATAAGCCGTTTGTAGTCTTCAGCGATGCGTCTAAGTTCGGTTTGGGTTGTGTCCTTATGCAGGAAGGACGGGTTGTAGCCTATGCATCTCGTCAGCTTAAGGACCATGAGAAGAATTATCCGACGCATGATCTAGAGTTGGCTGCGATTGTTTTTGCACTCAAGATCTGGCGGCATTTCTTGTATGGGGAAGCTTGTGAGGTATTTACTGATCATAAGAGCTTGAAGCATTTGTTTTCCCAGAAAAATTTGAATATGAGGCAGAGGCGTTGGTTAGAGCTAATCAGTGACTATCAGTGTGAGATCAAGTACCACCCGGGGAAGGCTAACATAGTTGCTGATGCTTTGAGCCGGAAGTCTCATTTGGAGGATGAAGCCGAACCGTCAGAAATGGATTCGTTACTTTATGGGATGAGAAGGCTCCTTATAGAGAGTTCGCAGCAAGTAGAGATTTTGTCTTCGGTTCTGGACATTCGGGTAACCGATTTTGAAGAATTGAAAGTTCTCCAAAGAAAGGATCCGAAGCTGCTGAACATCAGGAAAAGAGTCCGAAAATCTCGAGGGCCGTTGCACTATAGCATGGATAGTGATGGGGTACTTCGGTTCCGAGATCGCAGAGTGATCCCGAAGGACGCAGATTTCAAGGAACGAATCATGGCGGAAGCTCATGCGGCCCCGTATTCAGTTCATCCCAGCAGTACAAAGATGTATCGAGACTTGAAGAAAAATTACTGGTGGGATGGAATGAAGAAGGACGTTGCCTTATATGTGGAGAAATGCCACACGTGTCGCCAGGTAAAGGCCGAGCATCAGAGACCTGCAGGTATGCTCCAACCCCTCCCTATTCCTGAGTGGAAGTGGGATGACATCACGATGGATTTCGTAGTGGGTTTGCCGAGAACACCTAGTGGGAAGAATTCTGTTTGGGTGATTGTGGACCGGTTAACGAAGAGTGCTCATTTTCTGCCTGTTAACAACACCGACTCTTTGGGTAAGTTGACCCGTTTGTATGTCAAAGAGATAGTTCGGCTACATGGCATACCAAAGACTATAGTGTCGGATCGAGACCCGAGGTTCACATCGCAGTTCTGGAAGAGTTTGCAGGCAGCTTTGGGTACTAAGTTGAAGTTCAGCACTGCTTATCACCCGCAGACAGACGGCCAGTCAGAGCGCACCATACAGACCTTGGAAGACATGTTGCGAGCATGTGCCCTGGAATTCCAAGGGAGTTGGGAAAATCATTTGCCGCTCATTGAGTTTGCCTACAATAACAGCTACCATGCGACCATTCAGATGGCTCCCTATGAAGCTCTTTATGGGAGAAAGTGTAGGTCGCCCTTGTGTTGGGATGAAGTTGGGGAGAGTAGGGTAATTGGACCCGAAATAATTCAGGAAATGCAAAGCCAAGTCCGGATCATCAGAGAAAAAATGGCGGCAGCTCAGAGTCGCCAGAAAAGCTACGCTGATACCAGGAGGAGAGAATTGTCATTTGAAATTGGTGATTGGGTTTATCTTAAAGTCTCTCCCATGAGAGGTGTTAAGCGTTTTGGTAAGAAAAGGAAACTAGATCCGAGGTACGTCGGCCCTTTTCAGATTCTGGAGAGGGTAGGGTCCGTCGCCTATAGAGTTGCTTTGCCGGATTATTTTGGGGATGTTCATGATGTCTTCCACGTATCATCCCTGAAGAAGAGCTTTGGGCAGCAAGAGCCGCGTTTCGTTGACCCAGCAGGTATTCAGTTGCAACCGGATCTCACTTACGAGGTTGTTCCGTCGCAGATTTTGGATTGGAAGGAGCAACAATTGAGGTCCAAAACGATACCGTTGGTTAAAGTGGCTTGGGGAGATCCGTTAGCTCAAGACTTCTCTTGGGAGCGAGCAGCGGACATGAGGGAGCAGTACCCGTATTTGTTTGAATGATGAAGGTATGTAATTTTAATCTTGGTCTCAGTTGGTTCATGTGCGTTTGTGTGGCTTGGTTTAAGTTGGTGGTGATCTTGCAATTTCGAGGACGAAATTGTTTTTAAGGAGGGGAGGATGTGATGACCCGCTTTTAAGTGTATTTTCGCTGAAATAATTGTTTTTATTTTAATTAATATATCAGATATTTTATTTTATTTTAATTGCGTTTTTAAAGTCGGTTTTTAATTTATTTTAATTTATTTGAGGTTGTGTTTTATTTCTTTTAGTTGTTTTTGTGGTTTTAATCTTTTTGGCGGTTTGTTTCTTTTTCCCGGAGTGAGGACTGGACCTCATTTCTTTTCACATCTTTTTTCTTTTTCTCTTTTTCCTTTTTTCTTTTTCCCTTCTTTTCTTTTTTCTTCTTTTTCTTTTTTCTCTTTCTTTTCTCTCTCCTCTCTCCCGCTCGACCCGGTCACCCCCCCCCGTGCTCTCTCTCTCTTCTCTCTCTCTCCCTACGCCGGCGTCACCTTCCCTAAGCCCTACCGCCGCCGTCCGGCCACCGTTCGGCCTCCCACCGGTCCCATTCTCTTCCTCTCCTTCCGGTCTACCTTCCCTCCAAAACCCACCCCCAACCGGCCGGCCATTTGGCCGGAAAAAGCTTCCAAAGGGCGCACGGATTTTGCTCCGATCCGCCGCCGTCGCTTCACCTCCGGCCACCATTTCTTCACCACTTCATCATCGACTCCTTGCCGTCCTAACCCACCTATTTCCGGCCTCCAACGACCACCGGAACAGCTCCTACGAGCTTAGTTTCCGTTTTGGGTAATCCGGCCATTTCCGGCCATTCCGCCGCCACCCACGGCCGTCCGTCACTTCCAATAGCTTCACAACCATCCCTAGACCATTCCCTATCAATTTCGTGACCTAGTTTGTCCCCGTTCAAAAGTGGGTTTTTCGGACCCACGGCCACAGTGAATTTTCACTGTGACGTTGCTGTTTTTCCGCCGTTTGCAACGCCTCGTGTTTTCTAAAATTGCCGTATAGCGCTGTAAGTATTTTCCAAACCCTATTTTCAGATTTAAATGTATATTGCTCATTCAATTTATTTATTATCTGTTGTTGGTTGTTGATTCCGGACTGAGTCCGAGGAGTTTCGGGGGTCGGATGGATGGAGGATGGAGTTGCTTGATTATTTGATTTATGTGATTGGATCATTTTAATATGCTTTGTTATGGCATTACATGATGCATGCACGTGTGTTGTGGGTTTATGAGAAAAGCCTGTGTTGTGGCGTGAGTGTGTTGCGGGTGCGTGTGTATCACGAGCCCAAGCCGGGATGGGTTATTATCTCGGTGGAGCTCCTCTGGTCACTCGGGAGCGGAATAAACTGAGTGATGTCCCCTGAGTTATCGAAAGCGATAATGGGAGCGGGACTAGGGGGTGCTTGGCTACGAACGCGCCGGGCGCGGAACCGGGCATCGGCCTACTCACCGACTCCGTGGCCCTTCGCTGGCGAGGGCTAGAGGATGCTTGGCTACGCACGCGCGGGGCGCGGAACTGGGCATCGCTCGTTGGGTGTCACATGCGTGGCGGTACTCTGCGGTGTGACACTGGAGCCAGGGTGTGCGGATGACCCCTAGGGGAGGTCATGGTGCATACGGTTAAAATTGGATAATGGTTTGAGATGTCATATGTGTCTTTTGGCGTGCGTGGAAAACTTGTGTTTTACGGGTTTGTGCATTGGGCATGTTTCATGCATCTTGTTTGAGTTATATGTGTTTTTATCTGGTAGTGTTTGGGTTTTACTTACCTGCGGTACCATTCATGGTTCCGTAGCTTTTGGTGCAGGAGATGAGGTTGAGGAGGAAGAGGCTGAGCCCGAGGACGCGGCTCCGCCGGGTTGCTGATGTTATCTTTTTATTTGTTTAAAACTGTATTTGTGGTATATGTAATATTTTATCTATGTACGTTTTAAACAGCTTGTATTATGTTAAGAAAAATTCTGGTACTTAGTTATGACTATCTTATCCGCTGCGTGTTCCTCTGTACACTTTTGCTGCCTTGCACACACTCGGCACCCGTCGTTGGGGTGGTGACCCGGGTTGTCACCATCCGGACGTCTCAATTTCCCCCTGTTCGGGCGTGGGGATTTTGGGGGCGTCACACCGATACTCATCAACCATTGTCGCATTTTCTCAGCGACTATAATCCAAGATTGGTGGGGTTAACAAACTCAACGAGAATATTTCTATCCTTCAAGGGCTTCTTCTAGAGTCCAACATGAAGATAGAAGCACTAAAGCAAGAGAACAGAAATTTAAAATCCTTGCTTAAATCTTCTTTTCGATTGCCTACTCCTTTAGATATGAGGGGCATGCAAATTTTTGAAGAGTAAGAACGTTTAAAAAATAAGACGAAGAGTCTCAAATTTCTGTAATTTTGTTTCGAGATAATAAAATAATACTTTACAAATATTCATATTTGTGTTTCTATCTTCTGTTAGGTCTTCTATGTGTTCCATTTTATTTCTGCTTTAATAATGCACACTTTCTTACAAAACCGTAATATGAATCTGAAATACTAATTATATTTAAGATATGATATTTTAGATCTAATAATTTCATTCATCTCCCCCATGAATGTTCTCTAAATCCCAATTGGAGCTTCTCGTTTTACAAATTTTTTAGTTACAGTTCATTTGTAAAATCTTTGCTTGTTATTTGGAAAAATTTCAGTGGATTAAGATATCAACAATCATGACAGTGTTGCTTTGACGCCCCCAAATTCCCTTTGGGATCGGACGGACATTTGAAGCGTCGAGACATGCAACACAAGGTTACCTGCCCCCGTTCATGATATATAAGATGCAATGTTCCTAACATGCATCTAACAATATACAATATTCGCAGCGGATAAATTTTTCTTTAACAATACTATGCACCAAATTGAAAATATCTCAAATGCTTAAAACATACTTCATACATAAAAATCCATTGAACAGCTAAAATCACAACACTAGTCCAAAATGGTTATGATCTAAAAAGTACTAGAGATGCAACTCCATCGTACAAGTAGTAATTTACGTTAACTACTATATTAACATTGATGTTGCACCGTCGCTTAGTCAACTGTGTCTAGTTGGTCAGCTCCTGATCCTCCTTCAAGTCCTGTAACAAGATCTACCGTTTGGGAAGAATGGTAGTTGGGACTACCACAATGAAATTTGATTACAAATCTCAGTAAGTTAACAAAAACTTCTACACAGGCTAAAAATACATGGATGACAGTAAAAGCATGAATGTATAATCAAATTCATAAGTAATTAAAGCATAATTTGACGTACAACATAGCATAATTGACATAACTTAAATTGAAACGTGAACTGAACTTGACTCGACATGAACTTGATCTGAAACTTGTTTTAACATGAACTTGTTCTGAAACTTGACTTAACATGAAAAATACATACTCCACAGTTGTTGTGGCCCCATGTATTCTACGTGTAAATACATACTCCACAGTTATTGTGACCCCATGTATTCTATACATCACAATGCAGTTAAATACATACTCCACAGTTGTTGTGGCCCCATGTATTCCACGTGTAAATACATACTCCACAGTTGTTGTGGCCTAATATATTCTACACGTCACAATGCAGTTAAATACATACTCTACAGTTGTTGTGGCCCCATGTATTCTACATGTCACAATTGCTCTGTCTCATGTAGTGTATGCGTCACAATTGCTATGATCCCATACTTCGTGTGCCACAGTTGTTGTGGACCCCACGAAACTGAATGTAACTCAATATGAAACGTGATTGGAATACCAAATGACTGAAACTCTGACGTAACATAACGTGACTTGAACATAACTTGAAATACATGACCAACTTGAGATAAAAACATTTCGTAACATGACATAACATATAATAGACAACGTATTTAACATGACATACTTGTAACAGTGAATATTACATGACTTGACATACATGTAATAGATGATATACTTAGCATGATGTACTTGTAATGTACAGCAATACATGACAGAATATATTATGTAACAGATAAAAATTGATGACAGAATAAATTCTGTATAACAGACAATTACATGATAACTTGGCATGACATGACATATATGATAACACACATTTACAATAGACTGCTAGTAAGTTAGAAGCTAACTTACCTCAATCTTCGTGTTTCTTATAAAACCTGAAGCTCGATCACGAGGAACTGTAATTAGTGATTCTAAAAGTTAGCACTAAATTACTAATAATTTGAAATATGTAAAATACTAAATTAAAGAGTAAAAATTTCCATTTTACTCTCTACATGTAGGAAAATGACCGTTTTACCCATAACTTAAGGATTATGCATACTAACTCCAAAAGTCACCAAAATTTACATGTCTCATGTAAATTTTATCCTCAACTCAAATATCAATTTAGAAAAATTTAAAACTAATCACAACTATTAAAACTCCATAGGGCCGAAATTCCCATATGCTATTTCCATTGATTTTTGTTTCTAACTTGTTTTGATTAACCTTTTGATTTATGACTTATAAAGATGTGATCTTCAAACCAAACCATCACATGGTTTAAAAAGATGTCCTAAAACATATATAAGTTTCTAATTCAAGATCACATGGTTAAACATTAACCAAAACATAAATTGAGCCAATAACATCCACACTTTGGCCTATCCGAATATCTCTTTGCATAAAATTTCATATCTTTGAAACTAACATCAAATATCTTCAAAATAATAATATAACATGTATATAAGATGCTTAGGATCCTCCAATAAAATTATCAAAGTTATTGGAATAGGTTTAGACCACCAAAGAGTTAAACTTTCTCAAAGCAGAAACTGTTTTTCCTCTTCCAGTTTCTAAATTTCTAAATCTAAGAAAAGCTTTCATCAAAACCTTTAATCATGCAAAAATCCTCAACCAATAATCATATACACATGTTAACAATACTCCATAAAAATTTCGGACCAATATCTATCCATTAACTTGGTCAAAAACTTCAAACTATAACATATTCTCCAGTTTATCTCCCAGAATGACCTTTCTATAGTTTACACAATATTTGACTGACCAAATGATCTTTAAATTGGACAAATAAGATCACTTATATGAAGGAGACTTTATGATAAAATACTTAAAAAAGCTTTGAAATAAGTGTGCAAATGAACTCTTAAAAACTGTCCGAGAGAGAGTGTTTGGTATTCTTTTAATGGAAAGTGTGATGCCCCCAAATCCCCACGCACGGACAAGGGGAAATCGAGACGTCCGGATGGTGACATCACGGGTCACCACCCTAACGACGTGTGCCAAGTGTGTGCAAAGACAACAAAGTGCACAAGAATAACGCAGCGAAAGAAAGTCAAAAACTAAGTACCAGAATTTTACTTAATGTAATACAAGCTGTTTAAAACATACATAAATAAAATATTACAAAAACCACAAATACAGATTTAAAACAAATATAAAACACAGCATCAACAACCCGGCGGAGCCGCATCCTCGGGCTCAGCCTCCTCCTCCTCGTCCTCGAACTCTGCACCAAAAGCTACGGAACCAAAAATTGGTTCCGTAGGTAAGTATAACCCAAACACTACCAGATAAAAACACATATAATCCAAACAACATGAATGCAAGAACAACCAAAACACATGCCCCGCAAAACACATTTTTTTTTTACCACGCCAAATGGCCCAAAAACCCAAATGGCCCATAAAAAACAGTACCATAAAACCAAACCTCGCCATTATCCCAGATAATGGCCCAAACCACCATTTTCCCAGAAAATGGATCAAATGCCTCAAAATCACAACTCGCCATTTTCCCAGAAAATGGCCCATAACCGAAAACCATAACAACAATCCGCTCCGTATGCACCATGATCTCCCCTAGGGATCATCTGCACACCCTGGCTCAGTGCCACACCGCAGAAAACGGCTACGCGTGTGACACCTAAACGAGCGATGCCCAGACTCGCGCCCAGCGCGTACCGGGCCAGGCCATCCTCTAGCCCTCGCTAGCGAAGGGCCACGGAGTCGGTGAATAGAGCGATGCCTAGACTCACGCTCAGCGCGTACCGGGCTAGACCCATCCTCTAGTTCCGCTCCCATCATCGCCCAGCGACAACTCAGGGGACGTCACTCAGTATTAACCACTCCCGAGTGACCAGAGGAGTTCCGATTACGCATACACCATGATCTCCCCTAGGGATCATCCGTATACATGGCTTTGTACCACACCGCAGGTAACGACTGCGCATGTGGCACCTACACGAAAGATGCCCAGACTCGCGCCCAGCGCGTACCGGGCCGGGCCATCCTCTAGTCCCCGCCACTAGAAGGACCACGGAGTCGACACGACATCGTTACCATATTGTGCAATCCGGTCGTCGCCCTGCGACAACCCAGGGGATGTCACTCAGTATTATCTGCTCCCGAGTGACCAGAGGAGCTCCACCATGATAATAACCCATCCCGGCTTGTGCTCGTGAGACACACGCACCCAACAGCCAAAAACGCCGATAAACATGATTTACTCAAATAAAATAAAATGCACATGTATGCAATATGCAACGCACGCAAATAAAATGCAACGCACGCCTCACGGCACAACCAAATCAACCAAACAAAGCACTCCGTCCTCAATCCATCCGACCCCTGAAACTCTTCGGACTCAGTCCGGAATCAACAACCAACAACAATTAAATAAATGAATGAGCAATATATATTTAAATCTGAAAATAGGGTTTGGAAAATACTTACAGCGCTATATGGCAATTTTAGAAAACACGCGGCGTTGCAAACGGCGCCGGAAAAGCAATGTCACAGTGAAAATTCACTGTGGC
The DNA here is from genome assembly GCF_018687715.1 of Carya illinoinensis. Taxonomy (NCBI): domain Eukaryota; kingdom Viridiplantae; phylum Streptophyta; class Magnoliopsida; order Fagales; family Juglandaceae; genus Carya; species Carya illinoinensis. Next base: position 46,218,627 of record NC_056766.1, on the reverse strand, counting down.
CGTGGGTTGTGAAAAACCCACTTTTGAACGGGGAAAAACTAGGACACGAAATTGATAGGGAATGGTCTAGGGATGGTTGTGAAGCTATTGGAAGTGATGAACGGCCGTGGGTGGCAGCGGAATCGCCGGAAAATGGCCAAAAAACCCAAATCAGAAACTAAGCTCGTAGGAGCTGTTCCGGTGGTCGTTGGAGGCCGGAAATGGGTGGGTTAGGACAGCAAGGAGTCGGTGATGAAGTGGTGATGAAGTGGTGGCAGGAGGTGGAGCGACGGCGGCGGATCGGAGCAAAATCCGTGCGCCCTTCTTGGAGCTTTTCCGGCCAAACGGCCGGCCGGTTAGGGGTGGCCTTCGGAGCGGTGGTGCGCCGGAGGGAGGGGAAGAGAATGAGACCGGTGGGGGGCCGAACGGTGGCCGGACGGCACTGGGTTGGGCTGAAGAGGTGTTCGGCTGTGAGGGAGAGGGAAGAGAGAGAGAGCCGATCGGGGGAGGGGGGGTTCGAACGCGGGAGAGAGAAAAGAAAAAGAAGAAAAAAAGAAAAAGAAGGGAAAAAGGAAAGAAGAAGAAAAAAGAAAAAGGAAAAAGAAAAAGAAAGAAAAAAAAAAAGAGATGTAGGGAAAAGAGGAGATCTAATCCTCATTCTGGGAAGCAAAACTAAACCGCCCAAAAAAAGATTAAAAACCACAAAACAACTAAAAGAAATAAAACACAACCTCAAATAAATTAAAAACAAATTTTAAAAAATGCAAATAAATTAAAATAAATAACTAATATATTAATTAAAATAAAAACAACCATTTCAGCAAAAATACCCTAAAAAACGGGTCATCACAGAAAGTGTAAATGAAGATAATTTCGTGGGGGGGTGGCTAGAGATACTTATGGATGGGATATGGAAGAGATGAGGCTAGAGTGAGAGTTGAGTGTAGGTCTCTCTTACTTAGAGTGAGAGTTAAGTGTAAGACTCTCTTACCCGATAATATCTACAAAAATCATTTCAAGATATTTTTTACCTAATAATATCCACGAAATTAGCTTAAGATATTTTTATCCAATAATATCTACAAAATTAACTTAAGATATTTTTATCCAATAATATCCATAATTTTGAACCGACGTTTCGTCCGAAAATATGAAAAAGTGTTATTTCGCCATAAGACCTTAAATGACCCTCCGAGTCTAATGACATAAACCATAATACATTTTGACACTTCTAACTATCTCTAATAATCAAAAAAATATTTCTGATACCATAGTAAATAATAACACTAATTATGTAGTTAGACTAAAACATATACGATTAATGGATTCGTGAAAACTTATGGAGTCTTCACGAGGTTCTTAAAACTAATAGAAATTTCACAATTGAATTTCTAATGGGCTGTTACAATCTCCCCTCCTAAAAAAAAGATTTCGTCCTCGAAATTGAAGTAAGTAAGAAATAACAAGTTAAGGAATAGGTGTTGCTTACCAACCTGTTGTCTATTCCATGTATATCTACTTTTGAGATTATGTCATTTTTTTAACTCTCTTACTTTAACCAACAATTATATTATACTTCTTTCCACAAGATTGGCCAAGTTGTATCGACATACTCTCCAAACCTAAACTTCAAGTAAATAATTTTTCGAAACTCTTCTCTAGAAAAACATAGGTAATATTCTTTAAGTGTTCTTGTAAATACCATAGTTAGTAGAGAATTCATCAAAACTTAAACCGTTAACCTTTAACAAAAGCGGTGGCCCTCTGTTTTAGACCAGATAACTCTGATCCGCATGATTTTTATAGGTCTTCTGTAGCTGTCAGGCGCCGTATAGCTATGACACTACTTGCTCTTCTGTAGTTATTAGGCGCCGCAGCTATGATACTACATTACTCTTTTGTAACTGTCAGGCGCTGCAGCTATTATACTACATTGCTCTTGTCTCTTGTAGAGAAATGCTTCACAAAAGATGATTCGTCATAATTTTCTCTATAAAAGAATTATTCAGTTCATCTTCTTTCGCATCTCATCTTCTTCACTTTTTTGAAATTAGTCTGCATTCTTACTCTGCAATCTCTTTCTGCTTTCTCACTTTGCAATGGCTCAGCAATCTTCTCATTACCAATATATGAGGTATTCTGCACCTCGTTCACCAGTTGTTTCTGCTTCTTCTGTAGGTGCTATAATGCAATCCAATAATGATATGATTAATAAGTCAGATAATGAAATTATCTACGAGCTTGTGAGTCTCGGTACCCGATACTCATCAACCCTTGTCGCATATTCTCAGCGACTACAATCTAGGACTGGTGGGGTTGATAAACTCCACGAGAATATTTCTATCCTTCAGCGGCTTTTTATGGAGTCCAACATGAAGATAGAAGCACTAAAGCGAGATAACAGAGATTTAAAATCTTTCCTTAACTATTCTTTTTGAGTGGCTACTCCTTTAGATAGGAAAGCCATGCAGATTTTTGAAAAGCAAGAGCGTTTAAAGATTGAGGCAAAGAGTTTCAAATTTCTGTAATTTTGCTTTGTGATAATAAAATAATACTTCACAAATATTCATATTTGTGTTTCTATCTTCTAGTAGATGTTTTATGTGCTCCATTTTATTTCTTTTAGGAATTTTCATATATATGACATGATCCAATGACTCATATAAATATGCATTTAATCATGCATATCCAAACTCTCGTTAATCTTCAAGTTAATAAAAACCTCAAGGAGTTCTACTGGTCTAGGACTAACTTACTTCTTTATAATCGCAACAATCAGTCCTCTTCCTAGGTAGTACTTTGATAACTTACCAGTTAATAACTTAAACTTGAGACTTTCTCTCTTATGATTGTCATAACTCTTCTATCCATCATGAGTTATCAATTATTCTAACTCTAAATGATTTGTTCCTAATGTTCACATAAATCCTCAAGACCAAGATTTTACTCCCTATATAATAGTCTCCAAAAGAAGATCGATCTATGTATCCATAAAGATAGTGTTTTGCCAGAAATCATTTACTGGCGGCGTGGTAATACTATTATCATAAATGAATCCTACAAAGGTTAAAACTTCTCCTAATCAAATTACTCTTCCAAACACAATTTCTATCGTATTCTCAGAATCAAAACAATTCTCCAAATATATGGAATACCATTTATCAATCCTAAATATCCTTTCTCATATTACTAAAAGGTATTCTATATCTACATTGGTATGAACAATAATACTTCTAATGAAAATTGTTACTCTTACCACTAGGGTAACAATTCAGCTTCCAAGCTGAATTCTCAAGCACTACCACAATTAATATAAACAATGACTCGTTTGAATCAAACAATGTACAATTTACCAACTCCAATGACTTGACCTACTCCAAAATAACAATAATGCAATACTACCATCAATTGCAATCAGATCAACCTTAACTATGTTTAACCACACATAGGTCCTAATAAAATACTAATGACTGTTTAACCACACATAGGTCCTAGTAAAATACTAATGACGATACCAGCTCCTGCAGTTCCTAGGGTGCCAGCATCTACGTTTCTCTGAGTGACGGCATACACTTTAATGGGTATGTGCACTTGCCGTAGTTGTTGATGTCTAAGCACGTTGGTTAGCAAACTTACTACCTCAGCTAATCCTTCATCCATAGGGAAATTATGATCCTCTTGATTGTTATTTCCCTTTGGATTCCGGGGTATTCTACCACGAGTCATGTGTCCCTTCTTAAAACACACAAGTACACGTATTAAAACCACATACTACCTTTCATACCTTTAAGAAATCCAAGTCTAATGACGACTAAAATTTTAAGCCTAATATTTGGTGCATTTCTTAAGGACATGTGGATTTACTTCCCAGAGACGTATTGCTTTGATACCACCCTTTGACGCCCCCAAATTCCGTTTGGGATCGGACGGACATTTGAAGCATCAAGACATGTAACACAAGGTTACCTGCCCCCGTTCATGACATATAAGATGCAATGTTCCTAACATGCATCTAACAATATGCAATATTCGCAGCGGATAAATTTTTTCTTTAGCAATACTATGCACCAAATTGAAAATATCTCAAATGCTTAAAACATACTTCATACATAAAAATCCATTGAACAACTAAGATTACAACACTAGTCCAAAATGGTTATGATCCAAAAAGTACTAAAGATGCAACTCCATCGTACAAGTAGTAATTTACATTAACTACTATATTAACATTGATGTTGCACTGTCGCTTAGTCAACTGTGTCTAATTGGTCAGCTCCTGATTCTTCTTCAGGTCCTGTAACAAGATCTACCATTCGGGAGGAATGGTAGTTGGGACTACCATAGTGAGATTTGATTACAAATCTCATTAAGTTAACAAAAACTTCCACACAGGCTAATAATGCATGGATGACAGTAAAAGCATGAATGTATAATCAAATTCATAAGTAATTAAAGTATAACTTGACGTACAATATAGCATAATTGACATAACTTAAATTGAAACGTGAACTGAACTTGACTTGACATGAACTTGATCTGAAACTTGTTTTAACATGAACTTGTTCTGAAACTTGACTTAACATGAAAAATACATACTCCACAGTTGTTGTGACCCCATATATTCTACGTGTAAATACATACTCCACAGTTATTGTGGCCCCATGTATTCTACACATCACAATGCAGTTAAATACATACTCTACAATTGTTGTGGCCTCATGTATTCTACGTGTAAATACATACTCCACAGTTGTTGTGGCCTCATGTATTCTACACGTCACAATGCAGTTAAATACATACTCCACAGTTGTTGTGGCCCCATGTATTCTACGCGTCACAATGCAGTTAAATACATACTCCACAGTTGTTGTGGCCTCATATATTCTACGTGTCATAATTGTTGTGTCTCACGTAGTGTATGCATCACAATTGCTGTGACCTCATACTTCGTGTGCCACAGTTGTTGTGGACCCCACGAAACTGAATGTAACTCAAGATGAAACGTGATTGGAATACGAAAGGACATAAGCCCTAACGTAACATAACGTGAGTTGAACATAACTTGAAATACATGACCAACTTGAGATAAAAACATTTCGTAACATGACATAACATATAATAGACAACGTATTTAACATGACATATTTGCAATAATGAATATTACATGATTTGACATACATGTAATAGATGGCATACTTAGCATGATGTACTTGTAATGTACAGCAATACATGACAGAATATATTATGTAACAGATAAAAACTGATGACAGAATAAACTCTGTATAACAGACAATTACGTGATAACTTGGCATGGCATGACATATATGATAACACACATACATACACTGTAGTTCTTTTACTTAGCACAAATACATAATAGACTGTTAGTAAGTTAAAAGCTAACTTACCTCGATCTCCGTGTTTCTTATAAAACCTCAAGCGCGATCACGAGGAACTGTAATTAGTGATTCTAAAAGTTAGTACTAAATCACTAATAATTTGAAATATATAAAATACTAATTTAAAAAGTAAAAATTTCTATTTTACTCTCTACATATAGGAAAATGACCGTTTTACCCATAACTTAAGGATTATGCATACTAACTCCAAAAGTCACCAAAATTGTGACACCCCCAAATCCCCACGCCCGAACACGGGGAAATCGAGACGTCCGGATGGTGACAACCCGGGTCACCATCCCCTCGACGGGTGCCAAGTGTGTGCAAGGCAACAGATGTGTACAGAGAAACACGCAGCGGATAACGAAAGTCATAACTAAGTACCAGAATTTCTCTTAACGTATTACACGCTGTTTAAAACGTACATAGATAAAATATTACAAAACACAAATACAATTTTAAACAAATATAAAAGATAGCATCAGCAACCCGGCGGAGCCGCATCCTCGGGCTCAGTCTCCTCCTCTTCGTCCTCTAACTCTGCACCAAAAGCTACGGAACCACGAATGGTACCGCAGGTAAGTAAAACCCAAACACTACCAGATAAAAATACATAAAACTCAAACAAGATGCATGAACCATGCCCAATGCACAAAGCCCATAAAACCCAAGTTTTCCACACACGCCAAAAACCCATTTGGCCCAAAAGCATATCCTTTCTGAAAAACACGCCAAAAGTCACATTTGGCCGCCAAAAGTCCATTTGGCCCAATATCTCGCCAGAAGTCCATCCGGCCCAATATCTCGCCAGAAGTCCATCTGGCCCACGCCAAAAGTCCCATTTGGCCTCATAAACCATTATCCAATTTTAACCGTATGCACCATGACCTCCCCTAGGGGTCATCCGCACACCCTGGCTCCAGTGTCACACCGTAGAGTACCACCACGCATGTGACACCTAACGAGCGATGCCCAGTTCCGCGTCTCCCGCGCGTGCGTAGCCAAGCATCCTCTAGCCCTCGCCAGCGAAGGGCCACGGAGTCGGTGAGTAGGGCGATGCCCGGTTCCACGCCCGGCGCGTTCGTAGCCAAGCATCCCCTAGCCCCGCTCCCGTCATCTCTCTCGACAACTCAGGGGACATCACTCAGTTTATTACGCTCCCGAGTGACCAGAGGAGCTCCACCGAGATAATAATCCATCCCGGCTTGGGCTCGTGATACACACGCACCCGCAATACTACTCACGCCAATACACAGGCTTTTCACGTAAAACCACAAACACACGTGCATGCACCATGTAATGCCATAACAATGCATAATAAAATAATCCAACAAACATAAATCACATAAACAGGCAACTCCGTCCTCCATCCATCCGACCCCCGAAACTCCTCGGACTCAGTCCGGAATCAATAACCAAGAACAGTAAATAATTGAATGAGCAATATATATTAAAATCTGAAAATAGGGTTTGGAAAATACTTACAGCGCTATACGGCAATTTTAGAAAACAAGCGGCGTTGCAAACAGCGGAAAAACAGCAACGTCACAGTGAAAATTCACTGTGGCCGTGGGTTTGAAAAACCCACTTTTGAGCGGGGACAAACTAGGACACGAGATTGATAGGGTATGGTCTAGGGATGGTTGTGAAGCTATTGGAAGTGACGAACGGCCGTGGGTGGCGGCGGAATGGCCGGAAATGGCCGGATTACCCAAAACGGAAACTAAGCTCGTAGGAGCTGTTCCGGTGGTCGTTGGAGTCCGGAAATGGGTGGGTTAGGACGGCAAGGGACCGGTGATGAAGTGGTGAAGAAATGGTGGCCGGAGGTGGAGCGGCGGCGGCGGATCGGAGGAAAAACCGTGGAGGCTTTGGAGGGCTTTTCCGGCCAAACGGCCGGCCGGTTGGGGGTGAGTTTGGGTGGGGTGGTGCACCGGAGGGAGAGGAAGAGAATGGGACCGGTGGGAGGCCGAACGGTGGCCGGACGGCGGCGGTAGGGTAGAGAGAAGGTGACGTCGGCGTGAGGGAGAGGGAGGAGAGAGAGAGAGAGCACGGGGGGGGGTTCGGTCGAGCGGGAAGCAGAAAGAAAAAAAGAAAAAGAAGAAAAAGAAAAAGAAAGGAAAAAAGAAAAGAAGGGAAAAAGAAAAAAGGAAAAAGAGGAAAAAAGGAAAAAGATGTGAAAAGAAATGAGGTCCAATCCTCATTCCGGGAAACGAAACAAACCACCGAAAAAGATTAAAACCACACAACAACTAAAAGAAATAAAACACAACCTCAAATAAATTAAAAACCAATTTAAAACACAATAATTTAAAATAAATAAACCAATATATTAATTAAATTAAAAACAACCCTTCAGTGAAAATACACGTAAAAGCGGGTCATCACAAAAATTTACATGCTTCATGTAAATTTTATCCTCAACTCAAATATCAATTTAGAAAAATTTAAAACTAATCACAACTATTAAAACTCCATAGGGCCGAAATTCTCATATGCTATTTCCATTGATTTTTGTTTCTAATTTGTTTTGATTAACCTTTTGATTTATGACTTATAGAGATGTGATCTTCAAACCAAACCATCACATGGTTTAAAAAGATGTCCTAAAACATATATAAGTTTCTAATTCAAGATCACATAGTTAAACATTAACCAAAACATAAATTGAGCCAATAATATCCACACTTTGGCCTATCTGAATATCTCTTTGCATAAAATTTCATATATTTGAAACTAACATCAAATATTTTCAACATAATAATATAACATGTATATAAGATGCTTAGGATCCTCCAATAAAATTATCAAAGTCATTGGAATAGGTTTAGACCACCATAGAGTTAAACTTTCTCAAAACAGAAACTGTTTTTCCTCTTCCAGTTTCTAAATTTCTAAATCTAAGAAAATCTTTCATCAAAACCTTTAATCATGCAAAAATCCTCAACCAATAATCATATACACATGTTAACAATACTCCATAAAAATTTCGGACCAATATCTATCCATTAGTTTGGTCAAAAACTCCAAACTATAATATATTCTTCAGTTTATCTCTCAGAATGACCTTTCTATAGTTTACACAATATTTGACTAACTAAATGATCTTTAAATAGGACAAATAAGATATCCACATAAACTAGACTCAAAAAGGAACAACTTATATGAAGGAGACTTTATGATAAAACACTTACAAAAGCTTTGAAATGGGTGTGCAAATGAATTCCTAAAAACTATCCGAGAGAGAGTGTTTGATATTCTTTTAATGGAAAGTGCAAATGAAGATAATTTCATGGGGGTGACTGGAGATACTTATGGATGAGATATGAAAGAGATGATGCTAGAATGAGAGTTGAGTGTAGGTCTCTCTTACCTAGAGTGAGAGTTAAGTGTAGGACTCTCTTACCCGATAATATCTACAAAAATCATCTCAAGATATTTTTTACCTAATAATATCCACGAAATTAGCTTAAGATATTTTTATCCAATAATATCCACAAAATTAACTTAAGATATTTTTATCCAATAATATCTACAATTTTGAACCGATGTTTCGTCCGAAAATTTGAAAAAGTGTTATTGCGCCATAAGACCTTAAATGACCCTTCGAGTCTAATGGTATAAACCATAATACATTTTGACACTTCTAACTATCTCCAATAATTAAAAAAATACTTCTGATACCATAGTAAATAATAACACTAACTATGTAGTTAGACTAAAACTTATACGATTAATGGATTCGTGAAAACTTATGGAGTCTTCACGAGGTTCCTAAAGCTAATAGAAATTTCACAATTGAATTTCTAGCGGGCTGTTACAGTTGCTGCTCTCCTTCTAAACAGGTTGATTCACATGAATAACCTCAGTTGCTTCAGTATACTGAATGAGATGTATTTATTTCTTCTGTTCTTTATTTTAAGGCATTTCATAAGTTTGAATTTGACGATGTACGAAAACTTGCTGCTGAGCTTTGTGGTCACATTCACCACCAAGTATCAACAAGTATGCCCAACCTTGTTATTAGTCCATCTTATTTGGCTCATGCTTGAAACTGTTTGATTATTTGATTATGCTCCTGTTAGAAAAAAATTATAATTTCAGTAAAACTCTAATTTCAATTCCTCCAAATTTGTAGCAGTTTTAATTTATTTGTCTTTAACTTAATACTTTAGTAATAGCAAGTAATTATTACTATCATTATTATCTTTTCATGCATTTTATTTATTCAAGCATTGGTCTTTATTTTAGGGAATTTTGATAGTTGTTTGGTAATATTGTATCTAATGAAAAATAAATATTGTATCTAATGAACATATTTTTCATTAGATACAATATTTTTTTACTTCCTACTAGAGAAACGTGCCTTGCACGTTGAGTGCCAACTAGTATATATATATATATATATATATATGTGTGTGTATACATACAAATCTTGATGCAAGTTAATATTGTGAAAAACCATGACAGAAAAATAAAATAAAATATGAAATTTAATCACACACAATATATATCAAAATTTACTTGATTTAGCTAGCAATAATGTACCTACATTATTTATGGAGTTGTAGATGATTTTACAATTCCTCTTTTGGTCTGTCCAGCTGATGTTGGGTGTTTAACAGCTTCCAATCAAAACATGCCACGTATGAAGTTTTACATTAAATACAATAAATATGATTTTATTTGGTTAAACCACACTATCAGAATTTGAGAAGCGACCCACACTACAAGGAATTTGACTTTTTGTAACGCTAAAAAACGTTGCAAATACTACATAAAATGCTGCAATATCTCAATTGCAACTTTTTTAGTTCTTTGCACATTCGACACTGTAATCTTTTCTTTTTTGATCAATTGCAACGATATCAAAAAAATGTTGCAATTGATATCAATTGTAGCGATATATTTTTGTTACAACTTATATTGCAACACGTTGGAAATGGGTTATGAAATTCGCATTAGGATCGCTGCTTTTGAGCAATTTCAACGATTTTAATCATTGCAAAAGCTCATAATAGAGCTGCAAATACCTTATATCAGAAGCAATGCTTGCTTCCTTCGTTGTATTTAATATTTTTTGCAAGGAGTAAAATCACTGCAAAAGGTCAAAAAGCGCTGCAAATACCCCATATCAGAAGCAACTCTTGCTTCCTTCGTTGTATTTAATATTTTTTGCAAGGACTAAAATTGCTGCAAAAGGTCAAAAAGCACTGTAAATACCCCATATTAGAAACAACGCTTGTTTCTTTTGTTGCATTTAATCTTTTTTCCAAGGACTAAAATCGTTGCAAAAGGTCAAAACGCACTGCAAATACTCAATATCAGAAACACCGCTTGCTTCCTTTGTTGCATTTAACATTTTTTTCAAGAACTAAAATAGCTGAAATAGAGTGATTGCGATGAGTTTTGAACTATTTGCAGCGATTTTTTGACTAAAATCATGACCACGAAATGAGAAATCCAGACCACCACCACCACACGAAACCCAAATCACCGCCGCACCAAACCAGGTCCATCATCGCCACAACCGGACAATGCCGTCACAGCCTCCCATTTGCAAGCCCTCAACCTTCCTTTTGCAAAATCTTGAAACCCATGAGGAGTGATTCGTTGTCGTCATCATGAGGTGTTGTTGTGAGGCATTGTCGTTGCCGTGAGGAGTCGTTGTTGTCATGACCCCTAGGCTTCGACCATCCAAATCGAGAAGCTTAACTCGAGAAGTTCAAAATATTATGATCAGAAAAAGAGAGAGAGAAGGACCTCGCCTCCACCTCTTCCTCGCATTCCTCCTCCACTGCCCCTTCTCTCCTCGTCAACGTCTTGCTTGCCATCCCTACCAAATCCGACTCCCAACCCTCCAGCCGATCCGCACCCTCCCTTGACTCCACTACCCATCCTCTCGACTGGTGATTCTTGTAGCTTGCAAGTAAAAGAAACTTAATCTCCATGCTCATGTAGTTCTATGGTTTAACAAAACGAAAAATAGTTTGGCTAGGTACAAACAGGATGTGCAAGTTGGAGGCAATTGGGTTGTACATGAGAGTTTATGTTGAATAAAAATAAATAAAAAGGACAAAAGCAGACTTCTCTTTTTCTCTTTCTTCTTGCATTTCTTTATTTCTCATACGTCTTTCTCTTTTTTTCCTTGTTTGTTTTCTGGGATATAGATTTCTTCAATTACTTTGTCTAAGCTAGTTCTATGTTTTTTGTCCATGTTTTCTACTAGGTCATTTCTACAACATTCATGGTAAAGCACTTTTTTTTTTTTTTTTTTTGTACTTCCTTCTGTTTCATGATTTCTTGATTGGGTAATTTTATACTTTACTGTTTCTTGAATGCGGTGGGGGGAAGATGATGGCCCATGGCCATTTGCATCATTTGGGAGGTTTTCATTCAAAGAAAAAAGCTAAAGGTGAATTAAAGGTGTTTATTAAATTTTCAAGCATTCTAGACTTCTAGTCCTGTGGAAATTTTCGGACAACTTAAAGTGGGAGATGAACTGAGAGATTAAAGATCCTTTAGATAACCAATGGAAGGTCCTTTTAGTTTTAAAGTTCTAATTTTGTTTGCACAAATGAACAAAAAGCATCTCTTAGATAGATATACCCCTAAATCAAATAAGCTTGGAGATTTTAAATAACAGGAGTTTCAAATACCAATGACAGTAATATCACGACCACCATTTGCGAAAGATCCATTGAGCAAAAAAGAGGAGCAAGTGCCAAGCAATGCTCTTCCATGCCAAACCCACAACCATCTTTCTCTCTCGCTCCTTTCATCCTCTCATCCAACCAGTAATCTCCATAACTCTTGATTCTGAAGTGGGTATCTTCTCTCTCTCTCTCTCTTTGTCTTGCTAGTTTTTTTTTTTTTAAGGCCTCGTTTGGTTACACAATTCAGACGAGATGAGATAAGAATAGATATTTTGATGAAGTTGAATAAAATATTATTATAATATAAATTTTTTAATATTAGTTTTATTTTGGGATTTAAAAAAGTTAAATTGTTTATTATATTTTGTGTGCGAGTTTGTGAAAGTTGTAATAATTATATATGATGAGATGAGGTGGTTTAAATTTGGATATCCAAACCAGCTTTAAGTCTGAGTAAATCATACCATTGCTTGGTGGTTGAAGGTTGTGCTGGTGACAAAGGGGAGGCTTGAGCTTGTCACACACTAGTTGTGGTTTGTGGACAACAGTGGATCTGTGGAATGAGTCTCCCTCAAGATCGGGTTCATTGGTTACATGAAGTACTTATTGCTAGCACAAAATACAAAAAACTCTATAGAGAGAAAGTGGGAGTGCATTCGATGAGAGTGGGTGAGAGAAAGAACTAGCCATCTGCTGAGGAAAAAGAAGGGAAGAGAAAGAGGGAGTAAGAAAAGAAGAAAGTGGGATCCAAGCTATCAGACAATTGCGTCCCAACTGCACACATCGACTATATATAGAGTTTTTCAAAAAAAAAAAAAATCAGTAGAAAGGGTAACTTCACTGGCTTTGCGAAGAAATCCTCCGCCCCTTCCTCCAAGTTGAAATCATCAATTACAATTTGAAACAATAAAATCATTAATCACAAGTGGTGGGCCTCAATAGGAGAGGGGAAGGGGATTTCTTGCACGGGAGGGAGGACTTTCACAGAGTTTTTTGTTGTATGCATGTATATGGGATGAAAAATAGAAGAGCTACATGGAACAAATTTATTGGTGGGCTGTTGTTTAATAGCAGATGGACCAATTGGAAGGTTTTTTCATGATTTTATTATCTTAAAGAATGATAAAATACACTTTAGGGGCGAAAATATATTGTTCCAGACGGCTATATTGTTCATAATAAACACATATATAGGATTGTACTATAAAATCCTAATTTCGTAATTACTGAGTTATTCATTCGAGCAAACTCTTTGTATAATGTTTGCTTTAGCAAACTCTCTGCTTGAGCTTTTCTCGAGTCACGGACAGGGTCAAAAAGTTTTTCCGGGGTCATTGCCCCCATACCTCCACATATAAGCCCAAGTGTAATTGAAACTCCATTAAAAAAAAAAAAAATCGCGATGAAACCTTATCGGGTTGGGTCATCAAATTAGGCCGTCATAAGAATAAATTAGGCTCCATAAACCCAACAGTTAAAACCCCAAAATGTAATATTGTTATTGACGAGTTATTTATAATGAAAACAATTATTTGCAACGAGAATGTATTGATTTTGATAGAAATTTGTCATTTTTTGGCATAAAATATAACTAGTTAAATACAAGCATTTTTCTTGTAGTGATAGTCATGTAATTAAATATTATAAGTTTGTGAGTTAATTAATCCATATTGCCATGATCTATCACGCATCCTTGTTTTTTTTCTTTTTTCTTTTTTCAAATAAAAAGGATAGGAGTGGTTAATTGGACTTGGCTTTCTTATTTGGGCATGATCATAGATTCATAGTAACACTCTATCAAGCGAATATGGGGGCTTGTGACTTTTATGGAGCCTACACAATAGAAAGCTGCAACGCTCCTTCAGATCAAGTTTGAGTCATAATTTAGACCTTAATCTTATTAGAAATTTTAATAAATCTTTAGGCAGTTAAAACCAATTATCTAAGATAAATCTATATTCAAATTCGAATCTAAAACTTAGTAAAAACCACTTGAAAGATGTAACCCAACAAACATTAAATAGTTCTTCTACAGTTACCGAAGAATTCACCCTAAAAAGTGTCTCAAACAGTATATTTCATTTTTTTATGAAGTTTTTAATCAATATAAACATTTAAAAAAATCAAAAAATTATTTAAAAATAATTCCTTAATTACTAAAAAAAAAAAAAAAAGGAAATGAGGACACATATTCAGGACAAGTAGTATTTATGAACATTAAAGGACCAATACATGGTTCGGAAGTTCCTAGGATGGTGATATGTCACATGACATCTAGGAAGCCTAATGTCAGATTGAGGGCTTGATTCATATTGGTTCAAGGCCTGTTTCTCAAGCTCAATTATTGATGTAATCTATTAATTTTTCAACTTTTCATAAGAAGTTAATACATATATATATATCAAGTTACTTCATACATTCTAACATATCTTGATAGACCCACAAAACCCTCTTAAACATCTTTACTCACTCCTATTCATAGATCAACTCAAATCATCTAAAATCACGTCAACATCCAACGCAATGAAAATTATTAAGTCTCGTATGTTTTCTATGCCAATATTGTTTCCAAGCTGCCTCCAATGATTATTTGTTTAATATATATATATGTATAATAGGACACATTCAATAAATAAAAATCATTGAATATATATTTATATAGAAGCCTAATTCCTCATTATTTGAAGACAAAGGGGCGGGCGATCGAGCATGGTGCACACACTACAACATTTGTTAGTTTTTGCCGCAAGAGTATGTGGTCGGAAAAACTATAGTCGTAGTGGAAAATGCTCTTTACCCACTAAATCTATCCGTGGGAGAGTAGTGACTTAAAGTTGGTGACACTAAGTATTTTTTTCCACTAATTCGTGAATTGGTGGGAAATTGTGACATTTTTCCACCAAATAGATAGTGGAGATAGCTAACGAATTTCGTGGTAAAAAGTTACTCAAATTAGATTGATTAGTGAGAAATACTATATTTTATGACGAAATATGCTAGTGGGTATTAATATTACCCACTAGAGCATTTGGTGGAAAAAAATGTTTTTTGGCAAAAAAAAAAAGTGTATTTGCCACGAGACATATTTGCGGCAAATAATAAAAGAATTCAGAAAAAAAAAATAATTGAAGAAAAAAAATAATGATATTGTTTCACACCTACTAATCAACATTCAACTAAATTACTAAATATCACATATAAAAGAATTCAGAAAAAAAAAATTGTAAAAGCAAAAAAAGTCATCTTATGGAAAGATTTACAATCATTGACTATTTGTACAGATATGGAAGGATTTACAATCGTATATTACACAACTATCACCTAGAAATACCTCCTATAATGGATTTCTCGATCAGGGGGCAATATTACACAATCAGGGGGCAATATTCTTGAATCCTCGACACAACTTGTAAGAATACTAAGCTCAATTCACAGTAAAGGTCCAACGTAGGCTCTCATACATAGCAAGGAGACATAGTCACATAATTACTTTTTACAGAAAATTGTCACAACATTTTATAGAAATTTCACCATGATTCAGTAGTGCTCTATCTATCGAAGTTTACACAGAACAATTACTCCAAAATAATGCACTAAAGATATACACGTCCCTTTACTCCAAAATAATGCACTAAAGATATAAATGTAGGATTTTACCATGCTTAAGGGCTTCGACAATGATGAAATCGTGCGGGAGCTGCTGCTGCTGTGTCGGTGGGTTGCTCGTGTTGGTGCGGCGTCGTGGCTAGAGGTGGCGATTGTGGCTCATGGCGTTGGATCTGGTGGCACAGAACAGGGGAT
Source organism: Carya illinoinensis (assembly GCF_018687715.1). Taxonomy (NCBI): domain Eukaryota; kingdom Viridiplantae; phylum Streptophyta; class Magnoliopsida; order Fagales; family Juglandaceae; genus Carya; species Carya illinoinensis. Next base: position 46,202,795 of record NC_056766.1, on the reverse strand, counting down.
CCATGAGAGAGAGAGAACGCGAGGGAGGATGAGGGGTCGTCGCCGAGGTGGGGGCTTCGGCTGTGGGAAAGGGAGGAAGGGGATCATCGCCGAGGTGGGGGGCTGCTGGTGGTGGTGCGGCTCAACCGCTGGCGGCAGAGTTGGTTGGCGACGGCAAGGAACCGAGTGAGGGAGAGGGGACTCGGTTTGGGCTTGCCTCGGGGAGAGAGAAAGGGAAGAGAGGGAGAGGGAGGCGTGGGGTGGCCGGGTCCGATGAGACCGTCGTGCCCTGTGGCGGCGACGGTGACCTGGGATGGAGCCGAGGAGAGAACAAGCGAATGGGGAGGGGGTCCATGCTGCAGCATCGGAGGAGAGAGAACACAGAGATTAAACAAGGGCGCACGGGTTTGGGGGGGGAATTTTAGGGTTTCAAGTTTAATGTGAACCGTCGGATCTTTAAATTTAATCCAACGATGAAGGTTAAATACCGAGTGGAATCAGCTGAAGGGAATACTTATTTGCGTCGACTTATTGTCGCCGCAAAAGGCCATTTTTTTTTCCGTCTCCACCGTTTGGTGTTAACAGGTTAGTTTATTTTTCACTACACGAAGTAGTGGCAAAAGGCAGTTTTACCCACGATTTTAAAACCGTGGGAATGCAGTCATGGCAAAAGAACATTTCTTTTTCCACAAATATAATTTGTAATAAAAAGTAGGTATTTTTCATGAGCATATATAGTGGGAAAAGAACTAGTGGGAAAATGTCAATTTTGTTGTAGTGACATTGCCGTTTGTCGAACCATCGATCAACATTACTTCTTGATGTGTGATGTGATAGTATCCATAAGTACATTAATTACGAGGTAATACATCCTTCAAAATTTAAAATGTAATGATATATATATATATACTAGGGTTTAAGGTAAGTAATTAATCTGCATTTTCACCGCATATTCGTATGTCCAAATTGTTAGTTGCTACAACATTCTAATCTTTTTTGAAAATCAGCGGAGATTAACCACAAAAAATCAGAAAGATTATTAGGATTTGTGGTGTGATAAAATCATCAATTTAAGGACTTGATCTCACATAAAATTATTATTTTAATGAGTAATGCTATATATAGTAGTGGAGTATGCAAGTGTCATGCAGTCGTTTTCAAAAAGAATCGGATCTATTCTTAAAAAATTAATTTTCTTTTCATATAAGCTCCGTATTTATATATATTTTTTTAAAATAATTAAACGGCATCTGAATACTTAAGACTGTAAATATAATTTATTTTATTTTATAATCTAATTGGTTAGGACTTCCCTTAGGTAGGTGGTGCATGGTTATTATGTATGGGGTGGGCTTGTTGTACCAACTCTCTGTATGCTGTACTGATTGTAATGTAAACATGGGCAAAGCCCAATTCTTGTGGAAGTTCATGAGACATGAATTTTCTTACTGAAGAATTACCCCAAAATAGAAGAAACTGTTAGCTTGAAAGTTTGATTGTTCAAATTCTTTTTGTGGGTTTGAATGAATATTTGTATTAATATGCATTATATATGTTTCATTTGTAAAAGAAATAAGTACAAAAAAAATGAATATTTGTGACGGATTATTTACAACTATTTGCGATGAAAATAGACTCATTTGTAAAATAAACAAGTTGATGGTTACAATTTTAATATGCTGATACCAAAATTTGAAACTTTATATATTTATATAAATAGATTTTATGTTCATGTATAAATACAGGATAATATCGACTAATGCGTTTAATTTTTCACCGTTTATTTGTTTATTTCATTTAAAGAAACAATACATATATGGCATTTTTGTAATGTGTAACTTCTTTTATTTGCTTTTATCCTAATGACTAGTAGTTGGGCAACGTCCAAGGGACGTTCGCCCAATGTATAGAAATATTATTTTTAAGAATTAATATTATTTTTATTAAGGAAAATTTTTTGATTAATAATGTAATGCTTTTAGGAAAAAAGAATATAATTTCTAACATCAAATAGTAAGATAAACTTAAATCAGTTTTAAAGAATTTAGAATTAAAAAAAAAAAAACAAACCTTGAACCAAAACTGTACAGCGCAGGAGATAAATCGTTAACAGTAAAGCAACATGCAAAGCACGTTTTCTTAGTTTAATAAAGCGATTATTTTTAAAAAGTGATATAATTTTTATAAAGAAATAAAATACTAAGGTTTTTATATTTTATTTTAATGTTTCATAATGAATTTAAATTGATAAATAAATAATATTTTATTGGAATAATTGTATTTGTAAATGTAATTGGTAAATAGATTTAAACTTAATTATTTTACATTTCTCTTTGTTTATATAAGGAATGAATAGAAATTTTAAATCACATATATAAATTATAATTTATATAAAATATCATATATATAATAGAATATAGAATATATATTTATATAATTTATATATATATATCTAATATACCTTCTAAATAAATGATCATCAATGCATGGGTTATAGGATCAATACATGCTGCATAAATTTTAATAACTATGAATTTATTCATAAATGATTGGGGAGAGAGATTAAAAAATTAAGAACTTTTAAGAAAAGAGAGAGAGCCACTTTAATTTATTCATGTAACTAACGACGTTAATTTTAACGGTAAAATAATAAAAACCGTTAAACTAATAAAATTCCGTTAGATAGCTACTTTATATATATAAAGATATAATATATGTATATATATCATGTAGAGAAATCGATCGGTGCATTAATGCTTCCAACTATATATATACGTGTTCTTGATGATATATTAAATATTGGAGAATTAATTACTTTTTTATCCATAAATTACCACTTGCCTCTTATTAATTTACATCTTAAAACTATTCAAATTTTCAACTTGCAATACCCTAATTAGCCAGCAATTTATAATCGTTAATTTCTCGATCGATCGTTCACTTGATCAGAGATCACGATCATAAATATTAATTGAGATAAAAAATCTAATGTAAGAAGATTAATTAATTATTTTATTAAAGTGGAGAACAATATATACAAATATGGTAGTTTGCATATGCTCTGTACGTATGTGACAAGTGAAACTCTATACCCACCAGTGAAAAGATTGGGATTCTTGCCGACATCATGTGAAACACATCGGCCATGTAATAGATCGAGCTCATTATATATACAGTGCAAAAGTTGATGCATACTAATTGTTGTGGAAATGGCATAGTCCCCACATGCATGTTTTAGGATTAATTGGGCGGCCGAGCAATGACGTCGATTTTTACTAGGTTTTGTTTAAAACCTCCCCCCCAACCGTTCCCTCTCTCTCTCTCTCTCTCTCTCTCTCTCTCTCTCACCATTGCCATTGATGGTCTCTTGCCTCATCGCCAGTCTATCGGACTCTCTCCTTCTTACCATCGCAACTTGCCTCCACACAATCCAGATATTTTTCTATGTCTCAATGAGTCATTGTTGGTGGGCTGCCAGACGTGGCATCGTTGGTGGTGGGATGACGACTTTGGGGTCCAATCCACCTCCCATGGGGCAAGGTCGTGCCCGAGAGCCAAACTTTCCTGTGGGCGGGGCGACTGGGGGGCCATCCGGGGTAGACAAGTCCTTGACGAATAGTCTCATTCTGAGGATGTTTATGCCCCGGCTAGCAAGCCATGACCAGAATGCCTGCTGCATGCAAAGTGGGCTGAGATCACTAGGGCCGACCAGTACTCCATGTAGTGGCTGGGGCCGGTAGCCCATGATGTGATCCAAGTGAATTGTTATTATAACAAAATTAGAGATTTTTCATTTTTCTAGGTTATATAGTCAACAAGAAATGACTAACTGTTAACTGATCGATAAGGTTACTTTCCAACCGCTCCTACGGGGGATTTTGTCGACCCACTTTAGAACTCTATGGACAGAAACAAAATTTTAGTGCTTTCATCCCATGTGAGTAGGGTCATGATGAGTTGGCCATAATCCATTCATGGCAATAAAAGTTTCCTTAAATGATCTCATTCATGTATACGGTACCCATCAGTCACACCCTTTATTTTTTACTAGTACATAAACCCTAATACACATTATCTATATTACTTAAATAAAAAATTTATATATAATTATTTTTATGTATTTTTTATATATTATACTAATGTAATTGATTATATCATTTTTTTTAATATATATAATAACTATTTTAACTAATTATATCAGTAAGATGCACGAAGAGTATATAAATATAATTATACGTAACAGAATTCTATATTTATTTAGTATTTTAAAATTTTGAAAAATCCCAAGTAAACATAACAAATTCTTTATCTAAATTAAATTCAGTTAAGCCTCAAAATCATGCATCCAACCATCATTTTCTTATACCAAATGAGCAGTAAAAAATGCATGAATTAAATAGCCCGGTGAGAGTGCGTTTAGTTGAAAGTTTAAAGACGCAATTATTTTATTCAATGAGTTTTATTATATATAAATAAAGTTACGTATTAATCTTCATATTAATATTAATTAATTTATATTTAAAATTTAAATTAATATTATTTTTAATAAAATTTATTTTTTAATTAATTACATTAAATTTAGTTATATGTTTATATGTAAATTTTTCGCTATACAAGAAATCAATATTAAAGAGATATTAAAAAAAAAAAAAAAAAAGGGAGAAAGAGAAAGTAGAAATAATTATGTCGGATGATCGATCCACAATCTCTATCCCAAATCAATGCCTCGGTGTTACAAACTGAATAGACAGCATAAACGTGTGGTAGGGCTTCACATCATGAATGTAGGAATCATATACGGCAGAGTACCCCACAATCAATTTACTTTAGACCTAGGCTTATCTATCTACCGTTCAATTTTCAGGTTGTTGGCTGAGGCTCCACCCTTTTCTACCTATTAATTCCACTTTTTATTAAAAAGTCTTTATTTAAAAGTCGGTGTACAAAGAATATATTTTATTTTATTTATATGAGAAGATTTTAAGTTTATTAAACATATTTTAAATTAAAATTTCTTATAAATCAGATCTTGTTGTCAATAAATTAATAAAGGGTACTATACTTTATATATCGATTTTCAAGCGGAAGAACTCTTTTTTATTATATATTTTTTTGGTTACATTATAAGTTAATTTTAGTGGTATTTCGATAAACATAAGATACACTTGTTCATTTTTCAACACTTTATAATATGGTATTAAATGATTATTCTTTAAGTTGAGTATAATAATTAATTTCTAATCATTTTTTAATACGACGTGATGGTAAGAGAATGATGATATAAAGAATGATGGATATTATTACTCATATTTAATAACACAATAAATTTATATGTATTTAATCCAATGGTTGTAATATGGATGTGTTGGTTGTTACGTGATGGAAAATATTAAGAATTTTATATATAATATAAAGATTGAAAATCAATTCTTGAAAAATATGGGAATCATATACCAAATTCTTAAAATGATATTCAAAGTGGTCCCAATATATGGTGACATGCACGCAATATTTAGATATTTAATGTTGGTTGGGGGTGGGGGGGAATTTATTTTGGAATAAAAATAGATGTTGTTTTTGGAGGGCCCCCTTAGAAAAAACGAAAATAAATACTATTATTTTCTAAAGTTTTGTTTAGTTTTATAGTAAGTAGGACCATGCCCTTTGATTCTTGAGTCCTCTAGATTCGTCTCTTGTAACATTGAAAATGAATGGACATGGAATGAAGTCATGCATGCATGTTATTGTCCCCCATCCTAAGATGTAAAGAAACTTAAAACAATCAATGGTACTATTTTTTTCACCACTTCTTTCACCACTTCTTTCACTACTTCTTAATTGGTTGTTGTTTTTTTCCTTTTATTAATTTGATATCATTTCTATTTAGAAAAAAATAAGATATCATGTCGGCTGAAATGTATCGATGAAGTTGCTCTATTGGATTGGACAGGTAGGGGTTTTGTGTTTTGATTATTACCGTTACATGATAAGGTCAGGTCAATGTGATAACTTCATCGATACACTTTAGATAACATAACAGTAAGATCTCGTTAAAATAATAAGATAAGATAAGATGATTTATAAATAATAGTGAAATAATTTATGAATAATAGTGAAATTGTCTAAATTAAAATATTTGGTGAGATTTTGAAAATGGAGAGAGCATCATCAAAAGAACATCATTTGATTAATCAATAGAATGTTGAGATGTGATGAAATGGGATTGAAAGCTTGAAACCATATCAAGAAACAAGATGTGCTATGATGTATGAACATAGATGAAAAGAAAAACAAAACAAAGTGTTTGTTTATTCTAATAGATAGGAACAGCATATCATTAATAAATTATGTTTTACATAGTTTTTTTTTTTTTAATGTTTTAATTCCTCGATGAATGTAAAAACTGCAATTTTCTATCAACAAAAAGTCAAAGACACATATCTCCCATTCAAATCAAAGGCACTTGCATGGAAGCTGAGATTTCAAAGTGCTTTTGCTTTCATATAACTTTCTTCTCTTTCATCCATCTTATTTTAAACAGCTCAATCTAATCTCTTATCCTTTTGTTAGTCTAACGTATTCGAAACGTTCAAACAACTTGCGTAAGCAACTGAAAACCTGCAAACCCTACCAAAAGTCACTAACAAACAACCTGATCATGGAATTAATTAATTAATTAATATCATTTGAATATTATTCAAATGAGTTGAGTTTTAGTAATGAATTGAAATAATAGAATGTGTTTTATGAGATTTACCTAAAATGAATTTATGTATTTTTATAAAAAAAATTAAAAAATGTTGTGTGTCTCACGTGTAAAGAAGTGTTGAGTTGAAAAAGATTATAGATCTTACGTGTAAAGAAGTTTTGAGTTAAGATGACTTTAATAATTTTGAATCAAACATTTAGATCATATTAAAGTTATCTTAAAATTAGACTGAATTGCCTAAAAATATTACATATATGTGTGTGGAATTTGTTAGTGTGTTTTTAAGAATTAATTAATGGATTCAATTCATTAAAAATACAAGATTTATTTATTTATTTTTATTTTTTATTGTTTGAAGTTTAGAAATTGCCATTTTCAATTGAATATAGCCGAATATTCCAAACTTGGTAAAGGTAAATTATCCTTTTGAAGGGTTTTCAAATTGCAATTTTCTACGTAGAAAGAGGTCATTCTCGAACAAAAATCAAAGATGATGTCGTTGATCTTCTCCTATCTGAACTACTTTTCTGCCATTTGTAATGCAAAATTAATGAATTTTTATTTTTTAAAGTAATATGATTTATAAGGGAGTTTTGTAACGTATTTTTGTGTATTTTTTTTATATATTTTATTGATATGATTGATTAAATAATTATTTTATATTAAAAAGATAATACAATTAATCTTATTAATAAAATATATAAAAAATAAACTGTACATGTAACTTTTATTTACGAATAGTTTCGTAATTGATGGATTTTGGGTTGGTTGGGTCAAGATGTCAGAAGCATGGAGCTCACAAGTTTGAGTGCATGAAGGCGTCCACGTGCCCCTTCCCGCATCCGCCTTGCAATTGCTTAAAACCTAAGTAGAAAGCCACGCCACGCCCCTCAAAAGTCGGCACAGAGCCCCCCCGCTCCTCACAAACGCTTGCTTTCTGTCATTTTCCCTAGAAAACAATAAAAAAAACTCCACCAGAAATATAATTTCAAGTGTATATGTAATATTCACCGGCCCTGTGGAGAAAAACTACGGAGAGAGTGTGTGTGAGAGAGAGAGAGCGAGAGTTGAAAGGAAGAAAGAATATTTATCAAAGCCCTGAATCGAGGAGCTTTTGGGACTGCACCGACTCAGACTCTCTCTCTCTCTCTCTCTCTCTCTCTCTCAGTCTCAGATATCACCGTTCAAATCCGGTACTTCTCTCTCTCTCTCTCTCGTCTCTGTTTGTTTAGCTATGTTTCTTGCTTAATTATTTCTCAATTTGTACCCAGTTTGTGTGCGGTTTTCGTAGTTTCTAGTACTAGTTCATAACCCGATTGTAGGAAAGAAAAAATAAAACCAATAAACAAATTCAGTTATATATATATGTTGCAGAAATGGTATTTGATCAGAACTCGGCTCCGAAGGATGTGCGGCCGTTAAACGTAGCTCGAACTATAGCCGAAGAGCCCCGCATTGCGCCAGCTGCTGCTACGGGTCGAAACATTGAAGGGTTTTACCCCAACCCACCCCGGGAGGCCGGGAACCCTTTGTCGATACCGGTTTATTATCCTCCGGGAACAGTATCGGATGCTGGGTTTGTTGGTTTGGGGTACGGAAATGGGGCGGCGACGCCTGGTGTGGCAATGTGGGGTCCTCGTATGCCTGTTCCGCTGGGGCATCCGGGTGTGAGCCCTACTACTGGTGTAGGCATGGGGCTTGGTTATAATCCCAATTTGGGCAATAGGGTTGGTGGAAACGCTGCTGATCTCGCAAGTACTGTTGTGGCAACTGGGACTGGCTATGGTGTGAATTTGGGAAATCGAGTTGGTGGCAATACTGCCGATCTTCCTGGTACGGCAGCTGGGACTGTCTATGGTGTGAGTTTTGGCAACCGAGTTGGTGTTAATGCTGCTGATATTGCTAGTTGTGCTATGGCAACTGGCATTGGCTATCACGTGAATTTGGGCAATCAGGTTGGTGGTAACACTGCTGATCATGGTGGCAATGGCGTGGATCAGGCTGGTAGTGATATGGCAACTGGGCTTGGCTATAGTCCCAATTTAGGGAATCGGGTTAGTGGCAATGTCACTGATAAGGCAGGCAATAATTTAGGTACTGGATTCACTAATAGTCCCAACTTGGGCAATCGGGTTGTTGGCGGTGGCACTGGTCAGGCGAGCGATGAGGGTGGGGATGATTCTGTGTCTGGGAAGAAAGTAAAGATTTTATGCAGTTTTGGGGGAAAGATTTTGCCAAGGCCAAGTGATGGGATGTTGAGATATGTTGGAGGGCAGACAAGGATCATTGGTGTCAAGAGAGATGTGAGCTTTAACGAACTGGCACAAAAGATGGTGGATACTTATGGGCAACCTGTGATTATCAAATATCAGCTCCCCGATGAGGATCTTGATGCATTGGTGTCAGTCTCATGTCCCGATGACCTTGATAACATGATGGATGAGTATGACAAACTGGTTGAGAGGTCTTCAGATGGGTCGGCTAAGTTAAGGTTGTTTCTGTTTTCTGTTTCAGAACTCGACCCTTTGGGTACAGTACAGTTTGGGGACTTAAATAATAGCGGGCAGAGATATTTTGATGTGGTGAATGGGATCATGGATGGAGTTGGTGGTGGAGTCATGAAGAAGGGAAGTATGGCAAGTGCTTCTTCAACCCAAAATTCTGATTATAGTGGGAACGATGCTTTTGATAGCTTGGGTCCTGGTCAAGGGGATGCTAGTGGGCCCTCATCAGCCAGCATGTTATCACCCAGAGGAAATTCAGCTACTTCTAATGACACTGCTACAAGAATGGTGTGTGTAGATCCCAGCCCTGCAACTTATGCTGATACCTCTGCGGCACCACCAGGCATTCCAATTATGAGTTCTGCTCTTCTCCAAACATCTCAGCCTGAGGTTCAATTAGAAAGCTCTGTGCCTGTTACTGTTACGCAGCCACAATTGGGGTTGCAGCAAAGCAGAATGGACATTCCGACATCTTCACCTTATATGCAGGCCTATGCTGATCCTCGCCAAGAAGTTATGAAGCATGCAGATTATCTACAGTTTCCTCCTCAAATGGGTTTCCCGAATCCTCATCTATTGGGGACTGCTGGGTCTGTGTTCACCCAGCAGCAGCTCCATGATAACTCTGCTGGCATCACCTCCCATCAGTTTATTCCTGCAGTGCACATGACAATGACTCCTGCATCTTCTCATTTTAGCATAAGACCGAATATGGTTCAGCCAGTTATGCAACCACAACTAACTCGGTTGGATCATTATGCTGATGAAAGCAAATTTGGACCAGGTGTTGTCCAACTTCCTGTTGATCAGAGCTACAATTCATATCAGGTTCATGTCCCTTCTTCGGTGGTAGGAGGTGGTTATGGCTGGCACCAGGTTCCAGTGCCCGAGCGTGTAATTCTCTCTGATGGATTGGTACCCCATCAACAGGTAAGGTTTCCTGAGAAAATACCAAGGTTGGATGATTGTTATATGTGTCAAAAAGCACTGCCTCATACACATTCGGATACTTTGGTACAGGATCAAAGAGACAGTAGCTCAAGCCTAATGTCTGATGTGAACTCAATTTGTCATAGTCTCCATGGGGAGGATAAGTTGAAAGGCCAGCCAATGAAAAGGGTTATTGTAACTGGAGCCTTGGGGGAAGGCATTATTGAGCAGAAAGCCGTTCCTCAACCGAGGGTCCTTGGTCAGGTAGATAGTCAAGTTTGGACACCACAAATGGACATAACTAGGTTTACTCAGAGTCCAGAGACGCAGATTGAAAACGAAATGACTGTACTCCAAAATGAAATCGATCTCGATAGGCTTCGAATTGCAGCCCCCCCGGGTGTCATCAGTAGGACAAGTGATATACAGTCGTCTCATGCTGCATTCATGACCATTGCACCTCATTCTTACCAAGATGATGCTGTCCAGCAGCCTTCAGTGCCAGGTCAATACCAGGTAAAAAAGGATGCCTTAATGAATAACAGTGATGTATCTCCTGTGGGTGGTGTATCAACTCAAATTTCAGAATGTGTGGTTCACGAGTCTCCCAAAGAATATTCTAAAAAACTTCCTGGTAACCTTCCCAGAGAAGATACTGCAGACACTTTCTTTCCACATGAACAGCTGAGACCAGTTGATGGGAGGATGGATACCCTTGGGATGCCCTCCCATGAAACTTACATTAATGAGAATAGGAAGTCAAATCTTGATAAAATTAGAAAGGAAGAAAACTTCGATAAAAAACCACAGCTGGTTGCTGGGAAGGAGGTGCTTCTAGACAACACATTTGGCAAACCCAAAGCTGTTTTTGACACAGTTTGCAATAAACCAATTGATGGTCTGCCTTGTCCCTCTACAGATGCGCCACATGTGAATAATTCTCGACCTTTGGAGTCCTATGAAATGTCAAAACCACCTATTTGGGTTAATCCTGTATCATATTCACAATCTAACATTGGATTCCGTAACTTGAATCCTGAGGAAACTTGTTTTGGCGGCCCTGCATTACTTGGTGTTGAGTCTTCTCATCCAACTGAAAGAATTCCAGCTCCTGCTGAGTGGAAAGAGGACACGCTTCAGTTCCAGACCAAGATGGTCCCAGGTGATACAGAAGCTGTCCCTTCGAATAGTAATGTCCAAGATTCCTCGAACTCACTTTTCAGCAATCAGGATCCTTGGTCTCTACGCCACGATACTTATTTTCCACCTCCAAGACCTAACAAAGCTCCGCTTATAAAAGAAGCCCTTGCTACCAGGGATCCTTTAGGTGGGAACCATTTGGGCAGTGGTGGGGGGCCAAATGCAGAAGTACAACTGGAGGTTGGAGTTCATCAGCCATTGGGCATTCCAAACAGGGATTTGCATTTGGAGCAGGTTAGGTCTGCTAAAGGTCAGTAATATGTCAATAGCTTTGTGCAATTACTCAATTACTTTTTTATGCATATATGTTGGGGTGATTATTCATTTTATTTGTCTTCTCAAAGGTTCGGCAGAGGAACAGATTAAGCAAGATCTCCAGACCGTTGCCGAGGATGTAGCTGCTTCTGTTCTGCATTCAGCTTCACCTTCCAATTCTGACTTGCATGATAGAATTGAGTCTGCTTTTGAAACCTATCCTGAAGGAGATATTCAAAACAGTTGTGGTGACAAGCAGGATAAAGCTAAAGTTGAGGTCACTTATTTACTTGCTCTTTCTTTCCTTTCCTTTCCGCAAAAGGGGAAATAGGGGTGGGGTGGGGGGTTTCTCTGATTTCAATTACTGGTATATATATATTTTCCCACTTGTTCACTTCAGGACGACAAGAACAAGCTGTCAGATAAGACAAACCTTGGTTTTCCGGTATCTGATGGCATTGGCCGCTTGCAGGTTTGGAAAATTTCACCTTTTCGCTCCTGAAATCATGTGTTTTTGCTGCTAAGTTGGCCTTTATACCATGTTTGCGGCAGATTATACTGAATAGTGACCTTGAAGAGCTTAGAGAATTGGGTTCAGGCACCTTTGGCACTGTTTATCATGGAAAATGGAGGGGCACAGATGTTGCAATCAAACGGATTAATGATAGATGTTTTGCGGGGAAGCCATCAGAACAAGAGCGTATGGTTTGTGCCTTCCCATTAAAAACTTTTTTGTTTTGCTTTGTTTTTTCCCCATTTTTGCATTTTTGCATGCTTCTTAGTACCCTACACTTTGCTATGTGCCTTCAATCAGAGAGATGATTTCTGGAATGAGGCAATCAAGCTCGCTGATTTACACCATCCCAATGTATTAGCTTTCTACGGTGTTGTGCTTGATGGCCCTGGAGGTTCTGTGGCAACAGTAACGGAGTATATGGTTAATGGTTCTTTAAGAAATGCTTCGCAGAAAAATGAGAAGTAATGCATCCTTTCCCCTTTTCCTTAATGAAATGCACTTCTAAACATGCCATTTTTCACAAAAACTGATAAGAGAGGTATTCATTTCAGGAGTCTTGACAAGCGCAAGTGTGTCTTGATTGCAATGGATGTGGCCTTTGGAATGGAGTACCTGCATGGAAAGAATATAGTGCATTTTGATTTGAAAAGTGACAATTTACTGGTCAATCTTCGAGATCCTGACCGTCCAATATGCAAGGTTAGCTATTTGGCCTAATATTCTTTGCAACCTTGCTCTGTTACATTTTTTAGGTCAACATGGTGAGCTATTTGGTTTTGCCAAATTCAAATGACAAAACTTGTTCACTAGTATCAGGTGTTGGCAGATAAAAAACAGTCCCTAACAAGTTAGGATTATGTTTGCAAGGCTCCATGTTTTCTGTTGAGTTGTCCTCAAGTTTGTTGTTCTCCAGTTGTTGGTTGTTCACAAGTGCTTTGTACTTCTCTGATTACCCTTTTTGTAAAATGCACAAGCATATATTTGCTTTTATAAATTCAACATAAGATAGAGAAATATTTTATTAATAGTTGCAGTGGTGAGCGTAGCAGTAATGTGTTCTGTGCGCTCCTTAAATTTGGTGTTAAGCAATTGATAATGGCATGCTCTCACTCATGTCTGCAAGTAGGTTTGAAGCAGCTTTCCTTATTCTTTTATTTTATTTGGCTACTCCAAATACAGGCAATGAATATCTAGATTCCACAGACATTGTATTTCCTTGCATCAACTTGCAGTCATCATTTTTTTTTATAAGTACTTGCAGTCTTCATTTATTTGTCATTTGTGGAATAATTTTCATCTTCCCTCATTAGAGTTGGGATTATTGTATGTAAGAGTACTTAGTCTTTCTTGCCCTCACCATATAGATTCAGTATTCCTTTGTTGATCTGCTTTCTTGTTAGTGTAACATATGGATTTGCACGAGGTATCAACCTTCAAAGTGGTAAACTGGCCAGTTAGATTCCATTAGTTTTTTTTTTTTTTTTTTTTGGTCTCCTTCAAACTGGTTTGACATGTTTATTTCATTTGCCTGCTATTTTATCTTATCTTACATTGAGAGGTTGACTTCGAACTTACACTTTGGTACCAGGTGGGTGACTTGGGCCTGTCCAAGGTGAAATGTCAGACACTAATCTCTGGAGGTGTTCGGGGAACACTTCCTTGGATGGCACCGGAGCTTTTGAATGGTAGCAGTAGCCTAGTTTCTGAGAAGGTTTATGCTCTTACCATCTCATTTAATCCTCTTATGAAATTAGCGCCCCGGCCCCTCTCTCACTTGCACAATTTGAGATCTATGAAATTCCTTGTATAGGTTGATGTATTTTCATTTGGAATCGTGATGTGGGAGCTGCTCACTGGAGAAGAGCCATATGCCGATTTGCACTATGGGGCTATCATAGGTAGTATTTAGTTTGCACCAATGTTTATAATGTTTTTCCCTTTAGGTGACTCAAATTTGAGTTGCTGATAATCGGTACTGTCAATTGCAATTCAGGGGGTATTGTGAGTAACACATTGCGGCCGCCTATACCGGAGTCCTGTGGCCCAGAATGGGGATCACTGATGCAGAGATGCTGGTCATCAGAGCCATCTGAGAGACCAAGCTTCACTGAAATTGCTAAAGAGTTACGTGCTATGGCAGCAAAGCTTCCTCCCAAAGCACAGAACCAACCACAACAACTGCCCTCTACACAGCTCCAAGTTCAGAAATGATTTCAGGCAAGTTGCTTCCACTTAGTGTCTATGCCCTTTGGCTAAAGGGCTTGGCTCACAGCTTGTTGGAAGACAATTGATGTCTTGTGCTCAAATGTATGAGAAAAGATCTTCTCACTGTGGATAGAAAATTTAGTTTTATTTTTCAAGCATTTAGGTATAGTTTTCTGAAATATGTGTCGCATTAATTACATATATAGTTCTCACTTTTGTGATACCAATCCCCCAAATCGTTTGTAGGTTGACTCTGATTGGTGGCCCATGCCCTGATGCTACTACTAGTTTGAGCTGTCCTTGAGGAGGGGAATACAAGTTCTTTTTATACATTTATTCCTGCTCAAAGTATAAGAAACCAACACTGCGCAATCATTATGGTCATGGTGGAAAGGGAATCAGCTTTTGGTTGGCAGTCGAATACGAGAAAAAGAGAGAAATCCATAATGCCTGGAAGTTGGCGTTCATACAAAATTCCGCTTATAACACAAGAAAATATGACTTGGTGGTTGCTCATTGACGTGGCAGTCAATCTCACCATATCCTATTTACTGTTCACCCTTTACATTATGTTCTTATGGTTTGGCTTAGCTCGAACACATACACCTCTATATATATATATATATATATAGAGAGAGAGAGAGAGAGAGATTCTTGCTACTTCGCCACTCGAAGTATCCTGTTGGAATTGTCCCGTTGATGTTCTACCATCGCTTAGTGTCATGTGATTTATTAAAAAAAAAATATTCAAAATAAAATGAAGTCTTCAAAGATAAAAATAAGACTGAAATCCAAAAATCGCTGTTCCTTTTACGTTTGTATTTTAAATTTTTTTTTAGTAAGTCACGTACTACATGGTGGTGACTTGTCAATAGGGCAACTCAAGCGGTATGCTTCAGACGGCACAGTAATATATATATGTGGTGCTATCAATCCCAGTAATTTGGTGTGAAGGCTTACATAGATGCCATGCCCTGTCGGTGGGTGAAGTATCTAAAAAATAAATCCCAATTCAAAACAGTTTTGATACTATCAATTACCAGTAATCCTCGAATGGCAAAAAGAGGTGAATGATCTGTAGAAAATAGGGTCATTAATTGATCCTTGTTCGTGGATGTAGTCGACAGAAGACGTGTGAAGACGACGCCCGCGTAGCTAAGCTAGCTGTTAATTCCCACAGCCGCAAAATACGGTCAATTTTGGAGTCCAATAACACGAAATTTCCCCCATTTTTCTAAACATTTATGGATTGGCCTCATCAAAAAACGGTTGCTATCACCCAATCGCTTAAAGCCACGTTAAGTATGAAAATAAACTCCAACGAGAATCTTGCAACTATTGCCTTTGCAATTTCTTGGAATATCATTAAGCAAACGCTTTCCGTTTCCTTCTCTACCTCTCCTCCTCCTTAAAAAGACCGACCCTTTAATTCCTACCTCCATCACTGCAATCTCTCTCTCTCTCTCTCTGTGTTTGTAATATGGCTTCCATTGAAGAAAAACCATTGAAGGTGCATGAAGAAGGAGATGAAGATCATATGAATGAGCACGAAGAGGCCGTTTCCAGTGGTGGGTGTTGTTGCCTTGGGCTTATGGGCTTCAGATGGGGACAAAGCAATGAAAGGGAGAGCAAACATCTGCTGCAGGTCAATAAAGGAGAACGGAAGGAGACATGGTGGATGAAGCAACTGATTAAGGTTAAGCAGGGTACAGAATTTGTGGCAGGGCCCAAGTGGAAGACTTTCTTAAGAAAGATCAGCGCATTTGGTAATCACAAGAACAAGAAGAAGCACGGCAACGGGTTCCAGTATGATCCTCAGGCTTATGCCCTCAACTTTGATAATGGTTTTGATGATGGGGATCAAGAAGATGGCTTTGTTCTTGATTTCAGGTCCAGATTTGCTGCTACTCCTTCATGAAAAGCAGCACAGTGAATCGTTAAAAAGTCGTTAATGATGTTGATAATTTTTGTTGCATTCATTTTGTATTCTTTTTAATTACCTCCTTAATTCCGTGTTTATTACATTCTATTTCATTCATATCAATCAATCTTGCTGATCTCTTGGTGGAAGAGAATTTTGGTTTTCATGATTACTGTAAATATATTTTAGATAGCGTAACTGTGGGGATCATAATGTCTAATTAAGTTGCTTTATGCACGTTTCTTTTCTTTTTTGAGGTAGATTAATCATGTACAGGCGTGTTTCTTTGATAGATCGAGTTGGCGGCCAATTTGCCAATACGTTACCTAAGGCATATGTATGTTAATTCGCCACTTTCTCGCTTTACAACAGAGTTTTTAAAAGTCTTTAAAGGCTGCTCTTTCGTGTTAAACAGACTACGCTAAAAATTTGGTGGTTTTATGAATCATGGGACCAACCAAAACCATCACAAATTTAGTGGTCATCAGATCTGTTGCCATTATCGAGGACAACCCAGAACCATCGTCAAATTCGGCTGAAAACGGATATCGGGTATTACCCGACTCAAAATAAACGGGTTTCGGTTATTACTGGTTCCGTTTTCAGCAAAAACGGGTCGGGTAGACGGTTTTTTATACAGCCCTACTTGCTGTGCCTATTCTGACAATTCTTGCTCATATTGTCCTACCAAACACACAGGTTGCACATGTACGTGCTAGCTGCAACATGATATTAATGTAGCAAATTGGAAAGTTCCAACAATTTGACATAATAACCTTAGATCCTTCACAATATCCATAACTTCTGATTGTCTTTTAGCCCAGTCATTCACCCATAACTCACAGCCATTATCATTCGAAGATGTATATGCATGCCAAAAGCAGAAATATTAAATATAGAGTACGCTACAAGTGGTACTAAAAGATGCTATCTAGGCCCACAAGCTATATATCAAGAAGATTCTCCTATCTTATATATGTATAATATATATGCTTCAAGTTTAAACTTCTTAGATGAGATTTATGGTACAGATATCAAGTGTATGGGAGTGTCCAAAGGCATACCCGTCAACTGGAACTGTTCAGCAGTGTTAATTGGCTCGAAACATAGGTCTCAGGCGGCATGTTCAGTTTCAAGACTTGAGTCCGTACATATGAGTACAATATAGATCTGCAAATAGTCTTCATGTAATCTTCATGACTTGCAGGCAGTAGTTCTCCGTCACAATGATGTGTTCCGACTATATATAAACTTCCTAAAGATTTGGACACAAGCTAGCTGCTAGGAATATATAACAAGTTTCTTTTTTCCTCTTCGAGACTGTCCAATTACTAGAAGGGCTGCTTGCTGGTTTCACCTGCATTACTTCTTTCCGAATTACAATAGGCAGAAAGTTCTTAAAGTGAATCTTGAACTTGGGCAATAAAAGAATACGTAAAGCTTCACCCTACCTCTTGCGTTTGCTCTTCACTACAGTGGGAGATGAAGGGTTACTATGCCAATTTCGTTTCCTTTGATTTATGAACCAGTTATTTATTTGCTTTAATTGCAAGCCCGTTTCCTGAACCAACCTAGCTTTGTCTTCCTCCTGATCAGAGCAATGTTTACAAGCCAATTAATAAGGGGTATATAGTAGTAGAGGCACCATTTGTAAAACCTGTTGCCAAACTGATCATTGGAGGGAGTGATTATGTCAAATCTACCGTTGGGTATGGCCACTTTGAATGTGATTGCCACCAAGCTTTTAAGAGGGAGGTGGTGTCGCCTGGAAGCTTTCCTGCTCTTCTCTTCCGTAGAATCTCCTCTCTAACGTCTACAATCTTCTCCTTGTAACCCTGAAAAGCAAAAATCGTTATGAGCTACGTATCTGCTCAACAGAAGAATAACAATGTTGCGAACGCTGGCTTTCTTACTTGTTTGAGCTCATGCTTCAGTTCTTGTCTTACACGCTCCATCAATGACCTCTCACTTTCAGTTGGGATGAGAGGGCCAAATCCCATGCTGTCATGCCCATCCATATAATTTCCATCATACAAGTTGGTGTCACTATCTGCTTGGTCATCTTCATCATCAGACATTGTAGCACCTGTACTTTCAACTGGAGATACACCTGTTCACACATGATTAATGTGCAAGTTAAAATAGCCACTTTAACATAAGAAAATATGGATATTATAAAGAAGCACATGCAAATACAATCTAATTCCATTGTTTTCTATTGTCTAAGACAGCATTAAGACATATCGGATAAAGGAGGGGTGCCCGGTGGGAATTAGGGGCTTCAGTAATTTACCTGTTAAGCTTTGCAGAGACTGCTCAAGCTCCCAACAAGCCATTACTGCTTCCATGGCATGAACACGAACATGTTGTTGCAATTGTTCTTTAAAGGTACAGAGCAATAGAACATAATGTGTCTACATCAGAAGGAACAAAGACAAAGAAAGAAGAGAAGAAAAAAGGAATATTCAGATAAAAAGATACACCGCTTTTATAACATCAAGAATATTTGGGTCCGTTAAGAAGTTCGACAAAATCTCAGAAAGTAAAAGATTAGCTACTCAGATAGCAATGTATCGATGATACAATCATACATAATAATGACTTTCCATATTTCTGTACATCCGAGAACGGTACTTTTGCATCTGTCACAATATTGTGGTGTCAGCAACTAATACCCATTTAATAATGGGTAATTATTTCAAGTAGTTATTGGATATTTTATATCAAAATATCAACTTTGTTTCACTTGAGTAATGACTGATCAAAATATGGTTTCGACCCTGTGTTTTACATCTAAGTGGGATGCAATATATACAACAGAAAACTTGAGTTATTTGAGACCAGCGAGACTGTTAAGAATTATTAGATGACGACTTATTAAGACTATAATTTTTATTTCCATTTAGCAAAACATGTAGTGTCTTGTCGGTTTCATTTGTGTAAAACATTTGATAATTGGTTAGTGAGGTCGGTTTTCCATTTCTAGAGTCGAGATGTTTGCAAGTAGTATCATGCTCCATAATAGAATGATTGAAATACGAACCTAATACAGTTTTTTCAAAAGTAAAAATAGTAGTTTTGACTGAAGCCGAATCATTTCCATCACATATCATATATAGCACTTTCCCATGGTTGTCTCTAATTTGGTTTTATGTGTGATCACTTTGAAGCAATAATAGCAGACAAGGCTAGAGCCACCATTACTGTATCCACTGATTCCCCTCTTACTAAGGATACCTCGCAGACCCGTGACTTTCCAAGTTAGCTAGATTCAATATAATGAGCATTTACACCTCCAATTAAGCATCAATTCCTAGAAAAATATCGTAAACTTTTATGATTCTATTATTACATGTTGAGGATAATCAAGCTTATAAAAAAAATGCCAATAATTTAAAATCCAACCGGATGCCATGCAAAGTAAGTCTATCACCAGCTCAAGTCACAGCTATTCCTGTGCTTAATGGCGGATCATATTTTGAAAAGACAGCAAGATCAACTGGGTTAAACAACAAGTGGAAAGAGATTCTCAAAAGCACTCCCAAGTTTCGATTATTAGTGTACTCTGAACAGCATAATTCGTCACAATTAGGATGCCACACAATACACGTACATTACGATTCACATAAAGATTATGACTTTCCAGAAGCGTAGCAGTTCCCTTTTTTTGTTTTTTAGGTCTTTTTTCTCCCATAATCTTTTACAAAATAGACAACGTTTTCGGTTGAAGCCACCAAATTGGATTCATATTAACACAACACCCAAGAAACAGAAAAATTACAAAAAATAAAATAAAATTCAACATGAATTTCAATACCAAAATGAATTCCCCCCCCCACCCAAAAAAAAGAACAAAATCAAATGAAAAAAAAAAAAAAAAAAAAAGGAAGCATTTTTTCCCTTCATCAAGTCAACCTCGAACTACAAAAACAAAAAAACTCGCAGGCATAGCCATTTCAATGATTCGAACCAGACAATTTTTACGTAAGATATGGGATCCTATGTCGACGTACGGTCGAGTAATAGCAGCGAATTCTTGGGTACAGTATTGTTATGAACAAATTCATAGAATCATCGGCTTAAGTTCTTTATCTTTTTCTTATGCTTGCAGAGATAACAAAAAAGAAAAAAAAAAAAATAGAGAAAGTAACTAACTAAACTAACCATAAACTGATCGAGCTCCTTCTCGTCCACCGAACCGTTTCCTAGCACCGAGTACTTGGCCACCACGCGCTGGGACTGAGCAAGCTGAGCGTCAATCCTCGGCAACTGGTCCACTGGCGTAGCGATCCTGAGACAAGCCACATGCGCCGACAGCAACTGCTCGAAAAGCGGGTGGGCCGCTATGTCCGCCTTCTGCTTGGCGCTCTCCCACTCCCAGTTCCCTTCGCAGTCGCTCTCTGTCCGGTTTCGATCCCCACTCTCGACGGAATTCATAATCGCGGAGACCTCATCTTGTCGGTCGCGAAGATGGACGGAATCCTGACGCCGGAGAATAGCATCGCTGAGCCAAGTGGGAGCTCCGGATCCACCGGCCTCGGAGACGGTAACTGAGAGCGGCGGCTTCCCAGTGGTGTCGAGCATGAGGCGGTGGTGCACAGCCTCTCTGTCGTCCTGGTCGCCGAAAGAGTCAAAAGCCATATCGTGATCGTGAAACGCCATTTATACAGACAAAGCAGTTTTACCTACATATACGTAGTCAGGGTTCAAAAGATGGGATTTTGAGGAGACGGGTTGATGAGGTTGAAGGTCTTCATGAAGGTAATGGAGTCATCAGGTCGATGGAGAGACCACTATGTGAGAAGGTGTGAGGGAAAGAGATCAAAAAGCTCCGTCCGGCAAAAGCCGATTCTCTTTATTTATTTAATTTTAGGTGCTTGACCCCTTGAAATTGAATTTCTAATATTTTATTCATAATCATATTTAGTTCATCCGATCCAACGGCGGGAACGGTGGTAACGTGTCCTAGAGATTCTATCGGGGATTACTATGTATTAAGACAAAGATTGATGATTGATATTTGTAATGTTTGGAGTTTGGAAGCAACCTCTTGTCATTTGACGTGAAATTCACTCCCCCCATTTTTTTTTTCAAGTCTCTATCCTATTTATAAAATAATTTACCATTTAAATTTATTTAATAATATGTCACTATAATTGAAGATAATAAAATTTAAAATAAAAAAAGAAATATTTTAAGAACTATTTGTTGCAGCAAAACATTTAGAGAAATTCTCTTTTATAAAAATAAATTTATAAAATAACATAATTTCATTTAATTTGTTAGAACTATTTTATAATAAAAATATATTTATAATTTGATGTTATTATATCAAATCACTCTAATTTGTTTACGAAATTAAATACTTTTATAACTAAAATATTTGTCAAAGAAAGTATATCATTATTAACAATTGTACATAAAGATCTTTATATTGAGAAATGATATTTGTAATCGTAGTTATGTAAATACAGCATAATTTTTTTGAAAAAAATGAATTAATACAGAATTAAAAAACTAATTTTTTAACCATAAATTTTATTTTTTTAAAAAAATTACACGATATTTGTATAATTTATAACTGTACGTAGAATTATTTATATATATATATATATCTCTTGGCAGAAACGGAAAAAGAGTATAAAAAAAGAAAGAGAAAAAAAAAAGAAAACAAAAAGAAAAGGGTAACGTGAAGTTATTAAGGCGACATGGTTGGTGTTTATAGATTCTTTGCTTTGTTGGAGGAAACTGTGGAACTTGCCAATGACGTATCCAATGTTCGGGGTCCACTAACGGAAAGTTGCCGTACAGATAACACGTGTCGGATCAAGGTTTCATGGGACCACTTGGGATTCCGGGCCTAGACCTGCAAATCAGGTCCGTACACCTGTGAACAAAAGTAGTAGGTTAGCCGGGGGGACCGGCTTCGCCAAGCTGCTTGCCGGCGGCGACTGCGAGAATAGGAGAGAGAAAGAGGGGAGGGTTCACGCGCGCCACTGTAGGCGTATGTACTAGGTGGTCCCCTATGCAGCTTTAAAGCCAGAACGTGCAGATCGGGGTCATCGGTGCATTCACCGGACCCCACTCTTCTACTGTTCTTATCACTGTTTTTGGTACCAACACGTGGTGCTTCACCTACGTTACTCCTAAATCTTGTATCAAAATTACCAATAATTATGTTATATCTATATTAAAAAAATATTTTAACTATAAAAAATTATACAAAAATAAATTTATAAATTAATATAATTTAATACAATAATTCAAATTATAAAATTATTTTAAATATAAAATAAATTTAACGGATCATATAAAATCACGTCAATTTATAAATTTAATTTTATGTATTCTTTTTATATCTATTGCAGTTATCTTTATATTAACAAAACAAAAACTTGATGTGCAATTATTTATATATTTTTTTTATATACTTAATTAATATTATTAATTACGTCACTTTTTTGTTCATATAAAATAATTATTTTATATATATAACATAACTCTTATATTAATATATATTATTTATAAGAGTAATATTATATACTGTCTGGTTAAAATTTGTTCTCTATTATTCAATTGACTAGAGATTTTGATTGTGTATTTATCTTTTACTCTTGATCTGGTTTTTCATTAAAGATCGTCTGTAAGAGAGAATTTGTGAATATGTAACCTTCATTAGATTTACTGATAATAATTGTTTAATGGATAATTTTATTAATTACATAGACACCCAAAATATCCCTCCGGAGTAAACGAGGTAAAAAGGGGGAAATTTCACTGTTCTCGTTGTCCTCTTTGCCTCAAAACTCTCTTTTTGTGGGTTTGCCTGTCAATTCGACAAACTTTATAATTATATATAAAGAATATAATTAGATTAATACTACGTATAATCATAAAATATTTAAGTATCGTGTAGTCATTTAAAAAAAAATAAAATTTATTATTTAAAAATTAATTAATTTTTATGTAAGTTTCATATTTACTCTCTTTTTTTAAAGTGATTATACATCGCTTGCACATTCACGATTGCAACTATAATTTTTCATATAATTATGAGAGTCGTTTTTTAATCGAGTCTTTTTGTCTCAATATCCAACTTTTAAAAAATAATTTCCATTGGTTTTAGTTTGCAAAAACATAGAGATGTGGATGGTATCCATATGGTCAGGAATAAATCAATAGAATTGATCATGTTGACGGCTAAATTTTATTTATTTATTTATTTATTTTTATACAGGAGTAGGAGTTCGAATCTGATTCTCTCATTTCGAGATCAATCCTTACGGCATTTGGTCCGAAAGAACTTGGCGGATACAACCAAACTTAAATATTGCCACAGCATGCATGGAAGACCAAGAATCCATCCTTCACCTTTGGCTTGCTTTAAATTCAATTTTGATGCAGCAACATTAATCTAATTACATGGATTGATCAACTCATGTTGGATAAACATGATCAGATGTTGCATATATATGCATGCACGTACGTACGTATGTATGTATGTATTTATAGCCATTTCAAATGCGCCATCTTTAGATATCTGCATATATAAGCTGTAATTAATCTTTGAAGAGCTGAGATTATAGTGATGATCACGGCCATCCTTTTCATTTAATATTCTTGCTAGTGATACAAACCGACATATATTTTTCATGCTTTCCATGCATTTAATATGGTTCTGTTTTATTATAAATAACTGCTTATGATAAAGAATCTTCAACAAAACTAATAAATGTCTTGTATGTATATATCATGTGAGTTGTTTGAAACGCATGGTGACCTACCCATCAATTCTGATGACTTTCATGCTTATAATTTAGATGCTGCCTGGTTGGTAGTATACATTGGTTCCAAGTTTTCAAAGTCGCCGGTAATAATTTAGTATTTTCAGAGGTTACTACTCTCTCTAATTAAGTTAATGTAGCAGTTGGAAATCTACCTTATCTTTTGCGTGCAGATATATACTGACTCGCTAATGATGTGTGCATGCAGTATCAGATATGGGATTATCATTCTCGATCTCTTGCTTACTCATGGTAAAGAAGTTTGGTGGGTCATCATAAGAGGATCAGCGTCTCCCTTCCGGCAGGGCATGCAGTCTCCCAAACATTCTCGTCAAATCTAATGGTCCACAACATGCCACGTTAAAATAATGTAATCATCTCTGTTATTGCTGCCACACTCCCCTTCATTCCTCGCCTTGCTGACCTTTCCTTTGTTTTTAATCTTATCTAATTGCATATAATAGAAATAGGAAGAACAACTCGTTCGGAGCTTCTAATGGGTTGTTCCTCTTCTCCTTGATCAAGAGGAAGAGTACCAAGAAAATGCAAGTTGGTTTATCGATTCAAATAAAGAAATTCATGGAAATAGGTAGCTTGGTTTGATTGATGCGTCCTGATGTTGAACTCACGAAGAAGATGGAGTCGCGGGAGCACAGTGATGGGTGCCGAGAAACATATGGTCAATCTGACGGTCGATGAATATAGAAAGAAAATAGTAAAACCATGCACTTTGATCATGATACGATTTCGCTCATGGAATGTGGGTAGAAGAAAGGGAATGTAATAGTTTACCAAAACATGTCATGTTGCAAAACTGTCACATTCAACTTCTGTCTTCATTTCCAAACTGAGTTTCCCTTGAAATACCAATATCTCTTCAATACCCATGGAACTTGGCTCCCTCCATGCGAACGAGTCTACACTCATTCTCCAGCTATTTTTGTGAGGGGAAATATGGGAGTGTGTTCAACAGTAGACAAGGTACTTAATTTAGTGTGACATAGCATGTTTTTTGAGTTGTCAGATTTATTTTAGTCCAAGTGATCTTCTCCCGTTTGAAAGAGGGAAGATTTAGGCCTTGTTTGAATTCACAAAACATCTTATCTTATCTAATCATTATAATTTTTTTAATCTTCCAAACAAAACACAATAAACAATTCAATTTCTAACAAAATTAATAGTAAAAAAATATTATTATAATAATATTTTATTTAACTTTCAACTTTTATCTCATCTCAACTCAATGTCCAAATCGAGAGGAGCTGCTCCCAATTGGAGATAAGGTGACAACTATGCATTTATCTATACAAAGTTATACCTCTCGTTAGTGCCTTAGTTAAGAGTATAAAGCCTCATTAGACTATACAATCCATCTTATCTCATCTAATTATTACAAATTTTTCAAACTTCCACCATAATATAAAAATAATTCAACTTTTTTAAATTCTTGAACAAAAATATATGAAAAATATATTCCAATAATATTTTATTTAAACTTTAATTTTTATCCCATCTCATTTGTGTAACTAAAGAAACCTAAGTTTGAAAGTAGTTTGTTTAGGAGGGCCTATTTTGATCCAAAATGGGTTTCGACCGGTAAAGCACTATGGAGGGCCTGAATTCTGGTAAACAAAAAGCATGCTTTTGAAGAATAGTTTCAAATATAAAGCCAAGCTTTGACTGCCAGAACAAGACGCATAATCCAAAGCAAAGTTTCGGATGCCACAGTGTCTGAATTAACGTTTACAAACGTCTTCATTAATAAGAGTTGAAGGTTGTGTGCAGCTCATACCAACAATGCATGACCGGGTATATAGAGGATCAAAAAGAAATTTCTAATGCATCAGATTGCAGGTGAAAAGATGTTTGTGCACAATTGCACTTTGTTGAACATATATGTTCAACAGGCTCTGCAAATGATTTGCATCAAGAAAATTAAAGTATATTCAACTGTGCTCTCCTTTTTCTTTCTGAAGTAAACAGAGAATGATTTTTTTTGTTGAAAAAAAAGGATAATAGGAAACAGCCAGTACAAGAAAAATAGACAAGTGGGTACAAGAAGGACCTTGAATCAGTGATTAGTGAGATTAAGGTAGACTAGGAGAGAGGGAAGGTTTAGCCACTTTGACCTCACCACAGTCACTGATATATACAGTTTTAAGAGGCCTGTTCCATATTGAGCGAGCATTTTGGGCTCTTTCATCTCCAAAAAACTCAGCCAAGTCATTTAATTGGCGAATCCGTTCACCTGGTTTGTATGTGGGGATGGATGCTATGGCTGCCACGACATCCAAACCTGAGATAGAGTTCAGCTGAGAGATTAGTGATCATGCTCTTGATGATAGTATAGCAGAATTTCTTTCTTTGCAATCTTTTGCATTGAAGATCCTTTTTTGTTCCATGCTTGTGCCTTCAAGTTAGTTTTCAGTTTTTAAGACCAAAACAGAATCTCATTCTATGTGAAATAGTTCAGTTTGCTATCCAATTACAAAGTTTTCACACAAAACAGATATGTACCTTTAAATATATGAAATTATGTACCACCTATCAGAAAATGTATGAAATTCTATACTGCGATGAAGAAGTTCATGTTGATAATTTCATGAAATAATAGTTGTTGATGGGGAGATAAACAGTTGGGGAAAATCTTTCCGTAAGGCATTGATATAATATAATTGGACATCCCACTAAACCCAAAAGCTCAAGCCTAAAAATTTGACTCACTAATGTTACATTAGTCACTAAGTTTTGTAAAAATATCATCTCTGGAGATTTCATCACAATTGAAACCCGAATAAGAAACTATATGCAGTGGACAATACATTCCAGATATCACTTCTTGTATGCTACAGACTGACTGAGAAAAGTGAGCCAGAAGATCTCCTAGAATTAAGATTCTGGGACACTGTTGCATTTTCAAAGAAAGCAGAGACATTTTTATTATCGTACTGAAGAGCATCTGTGCTAGTGCTACCTAGCTAGACCTGTATGCTATAAGCTAAAGACAGAATTTTAACGGATTAGCACCACAATTAAGATCCCTCGTGCACTGCACATTGCCCACAAAAGGTGATAGAAGGCACAAGACCATGTTTTTACACAAGACGATCATGCAAACCTTGTTAGGCCACTATTGTAAGAGGGTACTTTGAACTTCTGTACATATTGATTAAACTTTCAAGGAGGAGAAAAGACAGCACAAACACATTCGATGTTCATAACTTCATTCCAACAACAAAATTTGGGAAATACAGGCTAAAGTACCAATTGCATTCTAGCATATTAATAAAAATATGTTCGATTCTGGGGGAAAGACATCACCAGAATGTTACCCAAGAGCAAAATGAAATAAACTCCCCTTTATTTTCGCAAAAATCTTTAACTAGAATCCCTCCACAACAATGCAAAGCCAGAGGTTATTGCCAAATTGGGAAACAACCAGAAATCAATCAACTAATCGAAAAGATCACATTTTTTTTATATGCCCTCTACAAAATATTGAATTTTATCAATTAATTATCAGAACTGCAAGCTTGACCAAACACCAAACAATATATATGGTGATCATACCAAGAGAGCTCATTTCTAGTAGGAGTGTTCAACATCATGATAATGAGCACAAGAACTAACATCAACCCCACAAAATTAACCCATTCCAGTCAGTCCTTGATATTTAAGAAGTACTCGGAAAATAAACAATGTATCCGCTTTATTGTTATTGGATGGCATGAAATTCCATAACACACTGAACAACCATGAAACTCACCTTCAAGCACTGTTCCGAAAATAATGTTCTTGCTATCGAGTTGAGGGCACGGCCCGGGTCCGGTGGTGATCAAGAACTCCACATTCCGATAGTTAGGGTCGAGCTTGATTTCATCCTCGTCATCATTCTCAGACAAACACAGCGAAACAACGCCTGCACGGGAATGAGTGAGCATGAAGGCCTTGGAGTCGATGGTTTCGGTGTTACGAGGCAAGTCAAGGGGAGGGCGAACCTCGGCTTTGTCGCGGCGGCCTTGGCGACCGGCAAGGAAGAACTGGCCGGGGAAGATTTTGTGGACAAGGGTGTTCTTGTAGGAGGAGGAGGAGGTGGGAGAACACATGGACTTGAAATTGGTGACGGTGATGGGGACGAGGTGGCCATAGAGGCCGAGGATAAGGCGGCCTAACGGGATGGACTCGGAGCAGAGTGGGGAGTTGGAGGAGTCGTTACCGGAGGGAAAGGTTGTGGTGGGGCAGAGGCTGAAGTCCATGAAGACGCGGTCAGTGATGGTGGTGTCTAGCGGTGCTGGTGGTAGAATGGTTGCAGGAGAGGCAGGTGGTGGAGTGGTGGCGATTGAGAGTGAAGAAGAGGAGAGGAGAAGAAGGGAGCGGCGGGTGAGTGGGATTTTGGGGTTGAGGTGGAGCGGAGGGTGGTTTTTGTGGTGGTGGGTCTGGGAGAGGATGGGTTGCGGATAATGGGGTGTTAGAGAGCGGGTCATGATGCAGTGAACATGTTCACTTTTCAGCCTATGGATCGGATAGCGAGGGTGAGGTTGAGAGAGGAGGCGAGAGGAAGACGGATAGAGACTGTGGGGTCTATACTTATTAAGTATTCGGATAGGAGAGGATCTGTTTGGAGAAAAAGAAAGGAAAAAGGGGCTACGAATTTATATGTGGACATGTATCTTTGAACGTACGGCTCTCAGCTGTAAATAAATGGTTTTGGTTATGATTCACTTATTTTTCGATTCACTTATTTTTCCATATCATTAAATGGTATGTGGTGGCCACTCTGACTTTTCATCTTGAGCAAAGTACTTCCTGTTCTTCATGCCATGTTATATCCCCAGTGAATCATGCAGGCAATTATTCATGCCTAGCTAGTGAGGAGTAGCAAGATTATTGGTGTTACACAGGTCATCTTGGAGTGAAAATTTTCTGGCTTTAGTAAATTAATCATTCAGAACAATCTTCTTTAGATCCTAAAGTTGATTGACTTTTTACTTCTCTCAGCATGTATACATGGACGCTCAGAATATGATATAAATGAACTGTGCAGAATAGTCTCCTTAGAGGAAGAGGGTGCCCTGTTCTAGTCTTGCTCATGGGATGTAGCACATACCACCAATTACCAATTAGGCTGTTACTCCCGTCTATCTATCTGAACCCATGTAGCTTACTAATCAGCAACTTTCTCTAATGTCTGCATCTGTTTACTTGCACACAGTTATTTATCTATGGGGGCAGAGTAATTGCTAAAAACCTCCTATGGGCATTTCAATGGATGCAACTCAGCAAGAATTGGGGTCTGAACCCACACAACACATTGTCATCGTATTTCCGACAGTATGTAATCGAATGTAGGACTCTGTCCCCCATGTCTTCATCCAAGAATTACAGGAGTACTGCGTTGTATTAAGCTGTCACTGAAAAACGCAAAACAAATTTGCAGAGAAGTTTTCCTTTAGGTAGAAGAGAAAAAAGAAACGGGACAGTCTGTTTACAAAAGAACTCAGAAGAATAAAAAGAGTTGATTCTTGACAGTAGAAGAAATCTGTGCTTCAACTCAAAAAAAAACATTCAGGGTTGGCAGTAGTTCCTAACTTCTTTTCTTCTAACGGAGCTGTAAGAGGATTTGGAAGCTGCTATGGACAAAGAATTCTCTGTCCGTGAATGTTTATTGGGAAATGAGATTTTCCTTTGATGAAAACAATCACTGGAGGAAGCACCTTTCAAGTTATGCATTGCGCAGCTGCAGTTGCGATGGTACGGCCTCCGCTCAATCTCCTTGTCCTGCATTGATAAGCATCCATCAAACACACATCGAAGCATCGTCTCTGCTGCTCCAGCGGCCATTCTGTCTTCGCTCTCTCTCTCTCTCTCCTCCCTCTCACCCTTTTCCCGAGCCCCCCCTGAGTTTGTGAATATTAATGTGTGTGGGAAGGGGACCGGGATGGAGGTGGGGAGAGAGATCGACGTTGCAAAATCGTGACTTGAAATGTTTTTGAAGCCTTTGAATGCTTTCTAAAGCATTTATATAGGTGAGGGGCGACGTAACTGAGTGGGAATGTGGGTGTAATCAGGAGAGAAACCGTGTTTGTGTGGTTCAGCCGCGTAGAAGTAAAGAGAAATTTGGGGAGGTGGGGTACGCAACAAAGGCAAACGTTTTCCCCTATGAAGTTTAGATTCAGATAATGGGGCCCAGGTTAACGTCAGAGTGAGAGAGTCTTGACCAAGGGGGGGAAAATAAGCAAGTCAGCTTCACTCGGCATGCGTCCTGTTCAGGCTTTGCCTGGCAAATGGCTTCATTCGGCTAAGAATTTTCTGTTTTGCTTGGAACTCATTTCACATACGGTTCTTTTAGCGTAGAGATTTGGGCTACTCCTAGCATAGATTACTCCGGAATATTCATTCTCCAACTACATACCTTGTTAGACTCAAAAGGAGTAGTACAACATGATTAGTAACTCTTTTGTCCCACAAATCAAATTTTAAGACCTAACAATAACTATGCTTTGGCTTGATCGTGATGGCTTTTGTTTTGTTTATGCTGAACACACGTTAATGTCGTTGGTGAAGGTCTTGGTTTTGGTTTCAAACCTAGCTAGGTGAGCATCTGGTTAAGTGACATGTGAGTCTGACCCAAGATGGTTGTATTGAATTTGGAAGATCAAACAAAGAGTTGAATGATGTGTGAAAGTAGGAAACATGCAGGGCCTCTATTGATGCCTTCGTTTTGCTGTTTTCTTGTTATTTACTGGGATTTGTTGCACTGATGGACAAATACAAATTCTCTCTCTTGTAATCTTAAGCAGAGCTTTGGCAATATACCCTGGATCTCTTATATCTATATAATTTTCTTATTGTTGGTTAAAAAAAAAAAAAAAAAAGAAAGCGGATGAACATATAAATTGAAAGAGTACTGTTATGTATTTAGTATTGTGGTTTCACTGATTTGACCTCTTCCAACAGCTTGGTGTGTCTATTTTAGCATTCTTATTAATTCATATTCTCATTCCTTTAGGAATTAGAATTTCCACTTCGCAGAAAGATAGGTAAACGCCAACAGAAACAATTAAAAGGAATACTATGTTTAACTTGAGTGTCAGCACGTTCAAATAATGATAAATACAGTTTTCCTTTTGAGAAAAAATAAGGTCTACCATTAAAAAAAAATATTCTTTTTATGTGGATCTTAAATTTATTCACTTTTTTTTAAAGGGAGTACGCGAGACTTGTATACCCTTGAACTGTAAAGATCATTTCTCCAGCACTTCTTCCGGGCTTTGATCTATGTCCTAGTAAATGAGAATGAATGAGGAATTTAACTCTTTTGAGGAGTACTACTGCAAGCTTGGAGATGATCTCAAGTAAAAACGTTATGTACTCATAAAGATGGACTGGTCATGCTAGTTAAACCCATGATCAAGAGCTAATGCATGCTTGCTGGCCTCAATTAATTTTCCCAACCATGCTGCACCAAACCAATTGCTGCCGGCATTGTCGTTAAAAGGGGAGAAAATCCAGCAAATAGGTAAGAAGTGAGACTGGAGGCCGTAATATTTGTTGAGGATAAAGTACTACATTTATGTTGTTGTAATTGTATATCATTTCAGCTTACACGCTTATGATTGTGTATAAAATAAATAATAAAATCTATATTTTTTCATGACCAGTTTAAGCTTTTAGAATAAGCCATGATTTCAATGAAGTGGTATTTCACAAACAATCCTATCTTTGCCGAGTTAATTAGTACTTGGGCTGTTGTTTCAAACAAAATGTGATCATCAATTGACCGCATGCATGATGTTGTACGCAGATTTCGTTCATTCAATATCTTTTTTAAATTTGGGGCAATTCTGGAAACGACAGTACACAAGACAATGTCTACATAAAACTTTGCAGATTGTAGGCCAGGTTCAAGCCGGAAGAAACCGATGCGCGTTCGTTAATCCTCGAGCATTATGATCTTGGGGAGCACCGGAGGAGGAAAAATAGTGAAAGAAATACATAAAATCAGCTGCTCACTTCCTAACCTTCCCCTTCTTCTAAATGAGCCATAGCAAGCTTGTGGAAATATCTGTCATGTGTGCAGAGACAAATCTCCATTAGCATATATATCTTCGATCTCTCTCTCTTCTATTTGACATGTCAGGAAAAGAACATTGATAAGGCCGGGATTTGGAAACTGTTATGAGGGACAAGGAACAATCTGTCCACGAATGTTTCTTGGGGAAGGAGATGTTCCTTTGATGAGAACAAGCATTAGAGGAACCGACTTTCAACTTATGCAGTGCACAGCTGCAGTTGCGGTGGTACGGCCTCCTCTCCTTCCCCATGTCCTGCATTGATAAGCATCCATCAAAGACGCAATCTCGAAGCATCATCTCTGCTGCTCCCGAGCTCATTAATTAATTCTAAGTACTGAAGATATATATATATATATGAATAATGTTGGTGGACAATTAATATGTGTGCGAGTTTCTGTGGTTTATGGAAGTTTTGAAACTATTGCATGCCTGCTGGAATAAGGGACAAGGAGTACTACTGGTAGTAGTACTGTACAAAGAAAAATTTTGTGCTCATATGCACCGTACGTTCAACTCGAGAGAACAAGTGCTTCTACATGCATGAGGATTGATATATAATTAAGACAAACGTTTTCTCTTGGTATTTAAGTCCTTTTTAGTTTGTTTTGCTTTTGGCACTGCACTTTCCTCGTTTTGAACTTTTCTTGTTTATATGGAAAGTATATATATATATGAACCAACATATCAATTTTAGGAGTGGAAAGTACTATAGATACATAGAGATTATATAAAAGGCAAAAATTAAAGTTTTATGTACTTATTTTCGAACATTTTCTTATTAATTAGCATTTGTTTCTTTTCATTAAGAGTCCTAACTCATTAATATCCTTAGCTATGCGTAGGGGTGATATTTGCACCTTCTGGGAGGGCAATCCTCAGCCCTGCATGGATCCCCGCGGGAGGGGAGGGTGTGTGTCGTGTTGGCCCCTCATGTCATCGACCCACCGCCACCGTATATTAGATCATATAAGCTGAGTCAAAATTTATGACACGTGTATAGTAGTTAATTATGTTAGTTATTCTTCCATTTGTGTATAAATAGACTTCAGATATATGTAAGAATATGAAGTTCATTTTTTAATACGATTCAATATATTTTTTTTTTCAAGATTCTTTTGCTCTCTATTCTTTCTTGCATTTCATTTCTCTTTTGTTCAACTTGATACCGTGTAGCGTGTGGTGGTATCGCACGATGAGTTTTCTAAAGAGAGAGAAAGAGAAGATACCTGGGGCTGGGGGCGAAGGCGAGAGAGGGAGAGAGTCTAATATACTAAGCGACGATAGTAAGAGACCGACGACGAAAGATAGAGAGAGAAAAGAGGTGCTACGCGAGGAGAAGTTAAGTTTAAAATCTAACGTATTTTTTAAACAAAAATTCTATGTGTAGTCATTTTTGTGTACTCTTTTGTGCACTCCAGTGATATTTACCCTTGACATTTCTACGTACGCAGGTGCCCGCCCCCGGGCCAGTGCTGGCCGGATGCCTGCTCAGCAGCCCTAGTAATTAGGTGGACATTGCATTTGCAGCATGCTAAGTAAGGAAAGCCACGTCTTTAATTAATTAATTAATGGAGTACCCAATTATTAGATAAAGATCAGCTGGTACTCAACTGAAAATAATAATAATAAATTATTGCCAGTCACGCCCGTTTCGTCTTTCTCACCGTCCCTGAATGTGGCCGCGGCCAACTTCAGCCGCACCATGATCATTCATCAATAATTAGAATAAGAATATTAATAAAAATAGCTGGAAAAGGCTGCTTTCTATATATGTTCAATTAATATTAAAATATATAAAGACTGGGAATCGTTTGTCTTTTTGAATTTTTAAATTCAAAAGTACTCTATGATCATTACTCTATATTTATCTCTTGATGATCACAGGATTTTTAATAACCTAATTTAAATCATGAATTATAAATAATTAGGAATTATAAAAAGAAAAATTTTATATAACATATTATCATTTTACTTGCATCTCTTTAAGTAAGATGTGACATATTTATTATTATTGAATAATCATTTATTGAATGTTTTTTTATCATCAAATAATGATAAATATGCCACATCATATATAACGTGATGCAAGTGAAATTATGATATGGTGTATAAAATTACTCTTGTAAAAATGGGATCGAGGACATGTCGACAGACGTATAATTAATTGTATAATAATGAGATAATGATCCACAGAGGGAGCCGACCCCGGCTTGCCATCATGTGGCCATCCAATCCATCATATGTGCGTGCCGATATTGTCTGGGAAATGCTTTTTTAATTAATCCATTGATTATATATATATATTATAAACTAAAGATTAAATAATTTAAATGCATGTAATATCAAGATGTGAACATTTTCATTTTCCAAGCTCCAAAAGCTTGTCAATGGAGGTCAAGATCGTTGGCTATCCAATTCGACTTAATCCAAAAGTTACATGAACAAGTTATGTGGAGAAAGTTTTCATTTGCATGGATTCGATCTTCATAATTATAAGAACTGTCTTCTGCATATATCATATAAATTTGCAGTACTAGTAGATGATCTATCAAATACAGATGAAAGGATTTTTATTTAAAATCATTTCATCATATACAAAATCCATTTGCACCAGACCATCCATGTATAAGATCCTCTTGTGGATCTATAAACATAATTAAACCGTACGTTCATGACAAATCTTTTACCCACTATCCATATTTCTTCAAAGCTAGAACTGATTTATACGTAGTGATGATCATCGTTCAAAGAACATATATAGCCAGATGAGGCCTCCCTGCGTGCTGCGGCAGCCGCCACCACAGGCGCTGGTGAAGAAGAAGGCGAGGAATGACTAGAAGAAGAAGCTGATGCGTGTAAGGCCAAGGATCCCTCACTCCAGGACCTCCTGATGGGGTAGGATACGCTCTTTTTGCAGCACTTGGCCGAGAATGCAGTAATATTGGAGCTACCTTTACGCGACTTATTGTGGAGGGCACAGCCACAATTCCGATGGTAAGGCCGGCGCTCAATCCCTGTGTCACAACCTGCGATGCAACCCTCGTACACACATCTCAACAATCCCTCCGCCGCGGCTCCGGCACTACTGGCCATGTATGCCGACCCTTACTGGCCACCACCGCTGCGTGCCTCTCAATATTACGAGCACCACCTAATTCGAAGACGTTTTCTTTTCAGGCGCTGAAGGATAGCATAGGTGGGCATTTATAGAAGTGGTTGGAGGATCATATATATAATAGAAAAAGAAAGGAGAAAGAGCGTGGCGTCAAGCGTTATAGACTATGGTTGTCATGAAGCGGAATAGGCGGCATTTAAGAGTAGTAGAAGACAGAGGTGTCATGTGAATTGGTCACTAGCAGAGAATAAATAGACAGCAGTGTTAGCTAGCTTGCTTGGCTCATGGCCTGGCGCATCTGTGCGCACGAGTGCGCTGTGTGTGAAAGAGTAAATTAAGGTAGCTACGCGGTAGGCAAGAAAAAGCAGGGGACCTTCATGTGATTGTGTATTACTTACCGACACGATACTCCATTTGCACCAAAAGCAAACTCTAGATTTTTCTTCTTTATAAAATAACATATAAAAGTATTATCGTTTTATATAAATACGTTTAATTTAAAACATAGTTGTAAAAAAAGTTGTATGTATATCATTACTCAATAATCTTCTACTTAGAGATGCGACAAGGATATATTAAGATGGGTCACTTTTTCTATTTGGTTTATGGTCTAGTGCATTCTATATAAGTTATTGGAATTATGTATCGAGCCACATTTAAGCAATATGACATCCATATTTTTCCCCACGTGGTGTAAATTTCTCTAATCTTATTATTATTGTTGTTGTTAATTATACACTTATTGTAAGGGAATTTTTTCCCTCGGGCCAAAAGCTTAAAAGACAAGCCTAAATATGGGAAGCTTGGCCCATTAGAGATTATCGGCTTTGAAGTAGAGGTTGACTTATGACTCTAAAGGCGCGGGAAACCCCGATAATGCAAAGAAGGAAGGGACATGCTATCTCGACATTCTCTTGCTACACCAAGCCTCAAATGGCACTGTAGAAATAGGTGAGCAAGAAATGCAGGGAGCCCTCAATCTTTTGACAGTGGAAGGATGAGAAAACTGACAGCGTGCAGCTGCAAGACAAAGGGACAAGAAGCCACGCCGCATTAATTTTGCTACCCCAGAAGCCACGCCGCATTAAAGAAATCTGACTAAATAAACTATTGAGGGAACTTATTTCCCTAACACAAAAGATGGGCAGTTGACCTTCAAAAACTTAGTTTAAAAGTTAATCCCCAGGTATAAAAAACTCTCTCTAACCCTTTTACTCTCCTACACAAATCACTAAAAGGATACTGACTTAAGTATTGGAGATTTCCCGGCCTCCACCAAAGGCACCCCCCTCTTTTTGTGTGTGCAGGACCAAGATCGAAGATTCGAGTCGCTGTAGCCTGGCTTAAAGGTGTGCGAAACACGATGTTAAGAATACCATATTTTTTGCCCCATATGGCATTAATAAACCCTAGTATTTATTAAATAGGTAATGATACTTAATTAAAAAATTCACACAAACAACTATAATTGTCGTGGGACTTAAACTTTAAAGTTCGAATAAGAAGTTTAAGAATATCAAATCTGGAACTCATTAAATTAATAGCAAACTAGATCTACACAACCCTAACCCTAATTGACAATGCGCAAATGCATGCATGGTTATGCAACTTAATTTGGGCAATAATTAATCTCATATATAGGAGCAATGCCTTTGAAAAATCTCTTTGAAGGGTTTGAAAACGCTAAAAGCAGCTTATAATTATCACTTCATCATGGATATATAGATATTATCTTCAATACTCGGTTGGAATTCGATTGTTCAATTTGAATAGATATAAACATAATATGTGAATCCCAACATTCAAATCTCTTTGTTTTCAAATTAAGCAATTCAATTATTCAAAATAAAAATAAAAAATAAAAAATCTTAGTCTCTAAACATCTTTCTCGTTGTATCTAATTAATATTAATGAATTGAATAAAAGCAGAAAGGGAATCTTCTCATTGAAAAGGAAAAAGAAAAGAATATTGCTCCTTTACTGGTTAGATATTCCTGAATTATTAATTGAAAGTTATTCTTTGCTAGTTGTGAATTGTCTGGAAAAGGATATTACATATCCATGTACATGCATGTAACTTATATATATATATATATTGAATGAAAAAAATCTATTCAGCACCTATTTTCTTATCATCCTCTCATTATCTTATGATATGACATTAGATAATAGGTTCATAAATAAAATATAATAAATAATCTTTAATCGTCTAATATCACATCATGAGATGATGAGAATTGTGATGATGAGTAATATTACTCATTTTGAATTATGGCATGAAGCTCTGGACTGGTTGCTCAATGCTCATGATAGAAAATTTTTACATGGAAGGCTTACACTACACATATTCACTTAATCAATATGTGATTTGTCATTTTTGTCATTCTGTCTTAATCCATTAGAAAATTGTTCAACTATATAGAAAAGGAAACATGCTTGCTGATGGATTGGGAAAGCTAGCTAGCCAGGAGCTCATCGTTTTAATGTATTTTATTCATCAATAATAGCATATATAGCTACTAAAACGATTGAATGGTACTTTACATGTTAATTAATTTAGACGAGGTGGTAATGTAAGTATGTACAGATTATATCAAGGGAATATCATGATCTGTTGAGAATACATGATTTTTAATATGATTGCTTGTGAAGAAGAAAGAATAAAGATCAGATGCACGCATTAAGAGGAAAGATGGGGGAGCTGGCCTGCTTAATGCTTGTAGGAGAAGCATTAAGCAGGCCAGCTCTTGGATTATGTCCACCAGATTCCATACCAACTTTACCTAATTAGGACAAAGGAGATAATCTCTTCCAAGCTGTAAACACCAAAAACCTGAGAAACCAAGTACTACTTGAACCAGAGGAAACCTACATGCAGGCATGCTAACACGAAAATTATATCATTGCTATTGAGCTTAATTTAGGGTTTTCTTAAATGCCAATAGGATGGTTGCTTCTTTTCTTAACTTCCCCATTTTTTTTTTTATAAAATGTATACATTAGTCCTTCCTCGACCAATAGTAATTAAAACATCTAGCAAAAGGCTTAATGATTTATTTTAAAAGATAAAATTTAAAATGTAAATATTATAAATTAAATATTATTATTTAGGTGATATAGATATGGTGTATTATATTACTCATCGCTTTGCAAAATAGAAGAACTTCGATAGTAATGGTATAAGAAATGAGAAATAAATTTTAGGGCCATATTGCTTATCAAAAATTAAAAATCTTATTTCATTTCAACTTATCATTAGAATTTTTTCAAATTCTTATACAAAAAGTTAATAAATAATTTAATTTTTTTAAATTTTAATATAAAATTAATATTAAAAAATTATATTATAATAATATTTTATTTATTATTATTTAAAATATTTCATTTCCTTTCATCTCATCTATGTAATTAAACGGGACGTAAAACATTGGGCCCAGCCCATACTCATTGTAAATTGTAATCCTGACCAATCTCTTGAACAGCAATATGGATCAGAGATATCACGCGTTCGAGTTGAGGGAAGTTGGGTAGATCGATCTGTTAAATTTCCCATTTTCTTTATGGTCAACCAGGGCACAAGACTTAAAACTCTTTAGCTTTGCCAGTTGCCAAACTCCCGAAGAAAAACCGACCATATAAAATTTGGAGAGGCCCCTCAGGGCTCAGATTCCTCAACCCCTCTCTTCGTCGGCGCTTCTTTCTCACACGGAGAGGCCCATCTCTTCATTTTCGTGTCTCTCTCCCTCTTCCGGCGGTGAAGGTCAGTTAGATCCGTACTTTATCTTGACCCTTTTTCATTTTCTGTTATCTTCGTTTTTTTTCTATTCGTTTAGATTCACACTCCAAGAACTGTGTTTTATTTCAGTGCTTTCATATCTGAATCTGCAATTAAACCCAAAGCTCACGTAGAATTTGGCCTTGTTTTGCTGTTTTTCATTCGTTTTCTGTACTGGGTTTTCCAGATCTGACCCACGTCGTTCAAGAATGGGGGTTTTTAATCAATTTAGAATCTGGGTATTGACCATCTGCTTGGTATTCCAATCCGGGTATGGGTTTTACCTTCCGGGTAGTTACCCTCACAAATACGGTGTCGGTGACGAATTATGGGTGAAAGTCAATTCCCTTACTTCCATCGATACGGAAATGCCCTTTAGCTATTACAGTTTGCCGTTTTGTACGCCCGATGGGGGTATCAAGGACAGTGCTGAGAATCTTGGGGAGCTTCTAATGGGGGATCGGATTGAAAACTCTCCGTATCGGTTCAATATGTACAAGAATGAGACAGAGATCTTTTTGTGCAAGACCGATCCATTATCAGCCGAAAAGTTTAACATATTGAAGGATAGAATTGATGAGATGTATCAGGTTAATTTGATTCTTGATAATTTGCCTGCAATTCGGTATACAAAGAAGGAGGGTTTTGTTTTGTGGTGGACGGGGTACCCTGTTGGAGTTAAGCTTCAAGATGTTTACTATATATTTAACCATTTGAAGTTTAATGTGCTCGTTCATAAGTATGAAGAGACCAATGTGGCAGGTGTAATGGGAACTGGTGATGCAGATATGATCCCATCAGGGAAGATGAAATCCAACGTACCTGGTTACATGGTTGTTGGATTTGAGGTGATACCTTGCAGTGTTACGCATAATGTTGATTCAGTGAAGAATTTGCAAAAATATGGCAAGTACCCCACTGCTGTGAAATGTGATCCCAACACTGTGTCTATGTCAATCAAGGAAGGGCAGCCAATTGTCTTCACGTATGAGGTCACATTTGAGGAGAGTGACATCAAGTGGCCGTCGCGTTGGGATGCTTATTTGAAGATGGAGGGATCGAAAGTCCATTGGTTCTCCATTTTGAATTCTCTAATGGTGATCACCTTTCTGGCTGGTATTGTTCTCGTCATTTTCCTGAGGACTGTTAGGCGGGATCTGACCCGTTACGAGGAGCTTGACAAGGAGGCACAAGCACAGATGAATGAGGAGCTATCTGGGTGGAAGCTTGTTGTGGGGGATGTTTTCCGCGCCCCAACCAACCCTTCCCTTTTGTGTATCATGGTTGGAGATGGGGTTCAGATTCTTGGAATGGCTGTTGTTACAATATTGTTTGCAGCTCTTGGATTCATGTCACCAGCATCACGTGGAACACTTGTTACAGGTATGCTATTTTTCTATATGATACTTGGTATTGCAGCTGGTTATGTAGCTGTTCGTCTTTGGAGGACAATTGGCGGTGGCGATCACATTGGATGGGTTTCAGTCTCATGGAAAGCTGCGTGTTTCTTCCCTGGTATTGCCTTTTTGATCCTCACCACTTTGAATTTCCTCTTGTGGGGAAGTCACAGCACAGGAGCCATTCCATTATCTCTTTTTGTCATCCTGCTTCTCCTCTGGTTCTGCATCTCAGTTCCACTTACCTTAGTTGGTGGATACTTTGGGGCAAAGGCATCTCCTATTGAATTCCCTGTTCGAACAAACCAGATTCCTCGGGAAATACCAGCTCAGAAATACCCTTCTTGGTTGCTTGTTCTAGGCGCTGGCACCCTTCCTTTTGGCACCCTTTTCATTGAGCTCTTCTTTATAATGTCTAGCATTTGGTTGGGCCGTGTATACTATGTCTTTGGGTTCCTCTTTATTGTTTTGATGCTCCTCGTGGTGGTTTGTGCTGAAGTATCTTTGGTTTTGACCTACATGCATCTCTGTGTGGAGGACTGGAAATGGTGGTGGAAGTCATTTTTTGCTTCTGGTTCTGTTGCCATATACATCTTCTTGTACTCTGTAAACTACCTCGTATTCGACCTGAAGAGTTTGAGTGGACCTGTCTCAGCCACTCTTTATTTGGGATATTCGCTCTTCATGGTTGTAGCAATCATGCTGGCAACGGGCACAGTCGGGTTCCTTTCATCGTTCTGGTTCGTGCATTACTTGTTCTCTTCAGTGAAGCTGGATTGAAGAACATTCTCTGCTCAAAAGAACACTTTGAAGAGCATTGTTGGTCATTCGAGGAGACAGAAAATTTGACCCTTCAAAGATGTTCCACGGTGTGTACTTTTCTACAGTTTATTTTGCTAGGGAACTAGGAAATGTAATGACAATAATTTGTCCAGATTTGCTTAATTCTTTATTAGCTGAAAATCATGGCATGATACTTTGCCACCAAAGTTTATTTGCGTTCTGGGGTACAGGAGGCATCAGTATTTGGTGGTAGTTCTTATGGGATCTTAGTGTAAACTTTTGGACTTCAGATCTGTTTGGTTTGAAATGTTAAAGGTACAATATTTTTGCTGTTTTTGAAATGTTAAAGGTACAATATTTTTGCTGTTTTTTCTTTTCGGGGAAATCTTGGACCATTTTGACTTGTTTTGCGTTTCTGATTTATCTGCTTATTTGTATGAGCATGCATCATGAATCCAGATTCTTTCTAGTTATTCATGTTAGGGAGATCTTGTACTCTCCACATTATTGAAGTCGCGGAATTTGTGTATGACTAGAGCCACACACTGCTACATAGCAATTCACATCAGAATATCTTTTGGGTGTCTTGAGATTTGTCCTCTTATGGATCTCATGCTCTCGGCATCTCTCTCAATTTTCTTGGCAATCCTTGTTGGTTTCCGAAATTCTATCTTATTTCTTCCGCTGCCTTCAATTGCTGTGGTTCTTTTTTTTTGTTAATTTTAGTTGTTGTGGTCGCGTTAATCGTGAGCTCTTGCTCGGGTTGTCCCCCATGAAATGGTCGTGGGTCGTTTGGCTATACATGGACACATTTGCGCATACACTGTTTGCACAGAAATCTATAAAATTGTTCTTGCCGTAGACTTTGGAGAAGATTGGTGTTTGGTGCAGTTACAAAATGAGTTTTTTGCTACAGCTAAGGATAGCACTACTCGATTTTGGTTTTGAATCAATAGATTGTGATTTGTGATCATTTCATGAGTAATGCATCTATAAAGAGAGATTTTGTTTTATTATTATTATTATTATTATTATTTTTTTTTTTTTTGATAAGTTATTATTATTATTATTATTATTTCGGGCAACCTGCTTTGGGGCTCTACATACTCACTTTTACAGAGTAAATCTCGTTCTTGTGCACTGCATCTTTGGACTATGCCGAACTGATTAAATCGTTGGCTTTTCATCAAGGGTCCAAAGAATTGTTTGCACTATGAGATGTTGAACCAGCTTGGACTTGGACTTTGAAGAGAGTGATACTCTAAGACGAAGGCATTCACTACTTGGGTCAACAACTTTTTGGAATTAAAAGTAAATTCATAAATTGACATAGTTTTATATAATATGTTATATATAAACCTTGAGGGGTAATTCAATAGGTTAGGCCTTGAGTTTGTTTTCTAATAGTCATTAGTTTGAGTCCCCTTAGGGTCACTTAAGGTTTACCTGGCCGTTAACTTCATGATCTCGTGAAATTAGTTGAGGTACACGCAAGCTGGCCTAAATATCTACGAATATTAACATATATATGTTATATATACTTTACAATATGATATGTTATGTCAAGTTATCAGTTTGAAAATACGGACTAAAATATGTCTCATTTCATATTAGTGAATTTTGGTTGGGCCACTTCTTTTGACTTACTTACAAAGTTATTCACTTCACATGATTTTTCATGTTCTCAAGGAGAGGTCGATCGGGTTATTGCATTGGTATGTTCTCCTCAGTTAGTTGTTGGGCCGCTCTTGTTCCTAGACCACTCAAAACTTTCCTTCTCTTCATCTTCTTGCTTTTATTTTGTCT
This sequence comes from Carya illinoinensis, assembly GCF_018687715.1. Classification (NCBI taxonomy): domain Eukaryota; kingdom Viridiplantae; phylum Streptophyta; class Magnoliopsida; order Fagales; family Juglandaceae; genus Carya; species Carya illinoinensis. Next base: position 46,159,840 of record NC_056766.1, on the reverse strand, counting down.
TTTGTCAATTCATTAACAATCTATTCAAGAGAGAAGTAATTCACCACAATAAATTATATTTCTCCATTTTTTGGTGCAATGTGCACAGGTGGAATAATAAATTAAGAAAGGTATTCAATTAGCTGCTCATTTCCTAACCTTCTTCTACTAAATGAACAATATTACAATCTGTAATGTCTGTGACAAATCTCCATTAGCATGTCTTCTTAATCTGAGGGAGGGACAAGCTGGAACAATCAGAGAATAATGTTTCTTGGAGAATAATGTTCATTGAGCAGAACAAGGAAGTACCGATTCTCAAATTTTGCTGTTTGATATATCAATTTCGATATGGTAGTTAGGTGACAATTGGAAACCCCATGAAGCTTAATCTTATATATAAAAGTTCCGATGAAAAACAACATAGTATATGTAATGTTCGATCGTTTAGATGAATGATATTTCTTATGTCAGTAGTTAAATTACTACGTAAGACCCCTAAAATCAGCTAACCCCGGACTTGGACAAGCTCATCACAACGGATCATCGATGATACACTAGATATATATAACGGAGCGAGTTAGCTACCAACCATTTGATCATCATCATGTCCTGTGGGACATGAAATTAGATTCAGAGCAATCGATCGACGAATATATTATATATATATAAGCAACATTTGGACTACTAAATGATCTATCAATTAATACGTGCATGAGATCATGAAAGGATTTTTATTTAAAATCATTTCATCGATCCTTGATCACATACAAAACCCAATTGCAATATCAGAACATCCATCCATGGGATCCTGATCTTGTTAGTCTATAAAGATAATTAAGCATGCAGTGCCATTTATGGATAAAAAAACAAAACGTTTACAACCACCAAACCCTTCATCATGGCAAATTAATTTTAACCCACCATTCATATTTCTTCAAAAAACTGAATTATACTGATCATCATTAAAAAAAACAAAAAAAAAAGGAGTAGACAGATTCAAATCTTGAATAAAACATACTCGTCCTGATCTTCATTACGATCACACAAACTGGACTGATGATGACTATTAGCTGGCTTCCCTGCTGCAGCCCCCACCACATGAGCGGGTGAAGAAGAAGGAGAGGAATGGTTAGAAGAATTAGAAGCTGCGTGCAAGAGCAAGGAGCCTTCACTCCAGGACCTCCTGATGGGATAGGATACGTTCTTTTTGCAGCACTTGGAGAATGCAGCATTGGGGCTACCTTTACGGGACTTATCGTGGAGGGCACAGCCACAATTCCGATGGTAAGGCCGGCGCTCAATCCCTGTGTCACAGCCTGCAATGCAACCCTCGTACACACATCTCAACAACCCCTCCGCCGCGGCTCCGGCACTATTGGCCATATGTATGCCGACCCTTACTGGCCACCACCGCTGCCTGCCTCTGATCAATATTACGCGCAGTACCAAATTCAAAGACGTTTCTTTCCAGGCGACGAAGGGTAGCAAGCAGAGGTGTGCATTTATAGAAATAGTTGGGAGTATCATATACGTAATAGAAAAGTAAAAAAAGAAAGGACAAAGCAGGTACTGGCGTCAAGGGTTAGTTGTCATGAAGCGGAATAGGCGGCATTTAAGGGTCGCAGAAGCCGTGTCATGCATCTGAATTGGTCATAAATCAGCTAGCTAGCAGAATAAATAGCATGCAGTACTCTGCCATAGCTTGGCCTGGCGCATATGTGCGTGTCCGTGTGAGAAAGAGAAAAGATGGCTACGCGGTAGGAAAGAAAAAAGGGGAACTTGTGATTGTGAATTACTCACGGACACGATACTCCACCCATGCATAAAGCAAAACCTTTATTTTATTTTATTTTATTTTATTTTTATTATTTTTTAATATTAAAAAAATAGAACTATTATATATGTGTGATCATGGTTGGTTTAATTCCCTTTATATATGATAAATAATATTTGTAGTTATAGTTATACAAGTATTACATAATTTTTTTTAAAAAAATAAATTAATAAGAGATTCACGTTAAATAAATTCTAATTTTTTTTAAAATAATTATGTAATATTTATATACTTTACGATTATATGTAGCATTATTCTTTGCATATATAATATAGTCATTAAATATCTTCTTGAAATATATGTGTAGTGCTACTGGTGTTTGGTTTAAGTGGAAAAGTGATAGTATTGATCAATATATAGAAAATTAATTAGAGTGGACATAACATTAATTAATTCATGTGGGTGAAAAATAGTTGGTTTAGATCAATATATTGGGATTAATTATAAATATTGAAACTTGTGGAAGAATCTTTTAAGAGAGGCCACAAGCTGGATTATATAATTAAATTGGGTCACATTGTAATTTATATTTGGTAATTTATGGTTAGCACATTCGATTAGTTGTTGGAATTATTATTTTTATATAAAAGGATATATACAATCTATATATATTGGAAAATGTATTAAAATGATTAATTAATTAATTTATTAATTATTGTAGTGTTTTCATTTTGATTTAGTGCATGTTTGGGATTGCGGTGAGAAATATAGCTAATAACTTTAGGACTTATAACTTATAACTTAAGTAATAAGTTCTACTATTAAAAAGTTATTTACTGTTTGGTAACCATATGTTTAAAACACTTTCAAACATGTTACGTTTATTTGGAAACAAATTAAAAAAATACTTTTTGAGGTAGAAATGACAATTATTTGAATTTTTTTAAAATTATGATCATATTCTTAAAAGTTTGAAAGTTGTAAATATCTTAAAGTTGTATGAATATTTTCATCTATTAACAGTCTTTTTAAGATTCGAATTACATTTCGCATTATTCAAAAAATTACTTTTGAGAAAAAGCATCAAAATCATCTCATTTTATCTCACTATCCAAACGAGCCCCAAGTCAATATTATTCTTGTTTTCTTTTTAATTTCCTCTGGCTATTATTCATGATCTCATTGTTTGGGAAAAAAAAAAAATTGTTTTAGCTAATTAATTTTCATTATATTTGTTATACACTTGTAACACTTTTTTAATTAGCCCCCTCTAGCACCTACCGTGTCATTATAAGAAAATTACTTATTTAGAACTATTTATTTCTTAAGAAATTGTTATTTTATGTCAAAATTATTCTATTCTTGTCACTTATAATCATTTTTGGTGCAAATAACTTGAAATAAATTAACACACATAACACGTGTGTGTTACACTAGCTACCTACCTTCTAGATCAATATACCGCATGTCTATTAATTATCTTTGATCACCTACCTAAATTAATATATATATATGTATATATATCCCACAAGAGATTTGGTGCATACATACAAAATTTAGTTAGTCCTATATATTATATATATAATTAGTCGTGCCCTAATGTCATGTCCAAGTACTCTTACAATTATATATAATATGCAGCCGTGTACGTGTCAAAAAATTATATTAAAGAATAGGTCAGAAAAATCACGTTCGGTATTTGTCTGTCTCATGATCTCCTTATAATAATAAACCCGGCCTCTCTAATAATCCCATTATTTGATCAAAGTAAGCTACTAAGGTATTACCCCCATGCATGTCAGATTACATTTCGTCGGTATATAGCTCAAAGAGTACTACTACATCCCAAAAACATTATATAAAATTAATTTTATAAATTGATACGGCTTCATCTTATTTGTTAGATTTATTTTACAATAAAAATAATTTTAGAATCTGACGAACCACATCAAAGCACATCAATTTGTATGATTTTTTTGTAAAATCCTTTTATGATTAGAGTATTTCCCTAGCGTGAATATTGCAAAAAAATTAAGAATAATATTGCATCTATCTTCATCTGTGCATGTCATCTTCATTAATCCCCAGGCTGCCAAGTCTCAAAATATGGTATAACATATCTTATGAAATTTAGAGATAGACTAACTATAAGATAACTATAAGATCTTTTTTAAGCTCTTGTTTGGACTCTTAAACTTAATTACAGTATCAAAAGTCTATGACTTAGATGACATGAGATCCAACCTTCATAAGATAGGTCTTGGCCGGGTTCAATCATCTTCCCTAAATCCTCTAATAAAATAAATAAATAAATAACCTTAAGTAGAGTCAGATCAGAGATCATATAGAAATACAAAATATTGACTCTTACATAAACATTTAATGATATTCGAAAAATTCGCATGCACGGACAACGTACAATATTAATTTTTGTGGGCTAGCTCTGCTTCATTAATGTATATATTTGTCTTTCTCTATTGCCTGCAAAAGTTTATAAAGACTCTTGGTGAATAAATATATAGCACACACATATATATATATATACACACACACTAGCTAGATCCTAACCCTAATCGACAACGTGCGTCATATATATGCGTGGTTATGAAACTTTTGGACATTAATTTCGTAGGGACGTACAATGCATGCAAGCCTTTGAAAATCCGGTGTGAAATTTATAATTACGACCCTTTTATTAACGAGCGAGAGGAGTTGTGCTCATCCGATGGAAATGGAAGTCAATATTTTTTATTAAAAAAATAAAAATTTAGTATAGTTGTAATAGTTAGGCCGGGTGCATGGTAAATCATGTTTATTAAAATGATTGCTAGCTTGTGAAGAAGCTGGAAGAATAGATCGATCAGATCATATCAAGTTAAAATATATACGCAAATGCATGCCCATGCTCTTGGATCATCATCATGCAGTGTACCATATAATTCCATACCAACTGTACCTAAATTAATGGAGTACTGATCAATGTGCCTTAATTTGCAGCCTGGCCGGCTAGTGGACCAACCAACTTTCATTACTGATCAATGCATGGTCTCCTCCAAAGGATCACATGGAGATCGATGATGTCTTGCAAGTCATCACCAAAGACTTGATCATCATAAATCAACCAACACCAGCGCCCATGAACATCATGATCTATTAATCCAAGCAGATCAGGAAAATACTAGAAGTTAACATGAACAAGCAAATGCTCTATTAATTAGCTGGTTCAATTCAATCGATCATGAAGGGTTTCCTTAAAGTTATGGATGTCTCTTAATTTCGATTAATGTTAGATATAATCATAGGTTGTATAAGCGTTGCACGCTTCTTTTGAAAAAGAGTAGGGCTCTATCGTTAAAAAATTAAATTTTTTTTTTTATCTGAGTCTCTTATTTATTGACTCTTCTCAAAATAAATATGTGGCGTTTGTATATTTTATGACTGTAAATGAAATATGAAATGAAAATAAACCCTAAGCTAGTCGGCCCAGCCCATAAACTTTGTCATTTTGACCAGTTCCTTTGAATCGCAATTTGGATCAAAAAATTCTATCATCCCTACACAACATATGACTATACATGATTTTTTAATTTTTAATTTTTCTTTTATCAAATGTGTAGTGTATGGATGATGAGTAGAAGAAGTCAATTAATTTATGAGAAATAAAACAAAAAATAAAAATAAAAAATAAAAAACAAATTAAAAATAAGTGACATGTATGGGATGATGAATAAAAAAAAAAATCTTTTTTTAATATTCAATTTTGTATATAAAAATAATTTATATTATAAACGAATTTGAATTTGACCAAACCCATCTCAAATAACTAATAAAAATAATTTTATTATATTTTTACAACCCTAACTAAGCCTGATAGGCCCATTAATAATTGAAAATGGTGGGCCACGTAAGGTGGCCGGCCATCCCCTCCCATCGGTACGGGTAGCCCAATTTTGAGCATTCACAGCTCATAGAAATACTCTCTATTGGTGGGACTAAATTTGGTCATTGTGAAATTCACCAGTTTTGATTTGCACGATACATTTGATTACATAGCACTCGTTTGCTTTCGCGATTGAAAATTAAAATTTTAAAATTTTTTTAAAATTTTTGTATGGTCATAAGTTTTATAAAAACAAACACTCATTTTGATCTATCAATTTTTATTTCAAAAAATCTCAAGTTTCTTATCAAGTTTTCATCTTTTTAAATCTCACCTTATTTCAATACCGTTCCCTCCAATAATATATTTTAAATAAACAGTATATTGACATGAATATACACTGCAAAAAAGAAGAAGTAAAAGTTGTACTAAACTTACAGCAAAATATTTGATTAAAAGAAAAAATATTTACACATAAGGTAAATAAATAAAAAAAGCAGTAAAAAAAAAAACATTCACCATTAATAAATAAATAAACAAAAGAAGTAGCAAAAATAAAAAATAAAAAATTGACCAAATGGTTAAAAAATATTTGGTTGGCCTTAATTAATGGTTGGCCTCCAACATTCCAGCCCATTTTATTTTATTTTTTTTAAAGAGGGCTATCAATTCCTTTAATTATTGATCATTTTTGTCTTGACCTAAAATTCATAATTTCATAAATACTTTAATTATAGAAAAATATCATAAAAATAAACAAATATGATTTGATATTGGAGAGGGCTCAATACTTTATGAGGTCAATACGAGTTTGATCAGTGGATCTGGACCATCAACTGGGCTCCTAGCTTGCGGCCCTCTAAGAACTTGGCCCACCTCCAGGGGCCCAATCCACCCTAGATACCGAAAAGATAACCACTGGAGAATTTGTTGGGTGAGCGCAGTTACCATTTGGATATCAAATGAGCCCCTCATTCCAAGATATAACGATCATCTGATTCATTGGTATTGAAAATGGTTTTCTCCTTGTAATTATTGACTTAAGCATCAAAGACGTTTCTATGAATTTCTCAAGCTACTCTACTCTTTAGTTGCAGGTGATTATACATGAGTGATGGTGAAACATGTTCATAATAGATATAGTACGTTAGATTGTAAATTTATTTTTATTATAAACTATATTTAAATTACTATATAACCCCAAGGGATTAGCCTAAGTGGTGAAGACCTTGGTTTTGGGGTCTCATTCCCTTCAAGGTCCAAGGTTCAATACCTCATGGGTGCAAACAATCCTTTGGAGTCACACTCCCTGGTGAAACGCCAGCGATTTAATCAGTTCCATGTAGGAAAACTTCCGAGGATACGGTGCATAGGACCGGGGTTTACTCTGCAGGGGTAGGTCCAAAGGGTTTTGCCTTGGAGAGGTTCCCCGACATAAAAAAAAAAAAAAAAAAAAAATTATTACATGATGAAACTATATTAGTTTATAAAATCTGTTTGTCACTGCAGCAGTATTATTATTATTTTGTGGGTGATTTTGTGAGAGTTGGAAAGGAGCCCAAGCCAGAGTGATGCAAAAAGGGTCGAGGAGAATGTGTTTTAAGTTCTGATGAACAATTAAATCAGTCCTCAAATGATCACAGAGAACTGTAGGTATTGTTTTCGGTCTCCTTCTTCATTAGGTTCGTTATAATGCATCTTTCAAAGGGCTAATATATATATATATATATATTTATTTATTTATATATATTGATTTCTATTTTTTTTTAATAACATATTAAGTCAAATATCTTTTTCTGATATATAAGTACATGAGGATGCTGAGTTATGAGTTGTACTATATACAGTTATTTTGATATATTCTTTGTGCTATTTACTGATACGATTATTTGATATTAAAAAAATAACGTAATTAATCAAATTAGTAGAGTGCATAAAGGGTATATAAAAATGACAACATATATACTTTTTATATAGAAAACTATAAAAGTAGAATATGAGTGTAATATATAAACATTGTGATAACTGATGTGATGAATTCATATCTCAAAAAAAAAAAAAAATTGAAAGATTACTGATTACTGTTTAATAATTAACCATCAACCTTTTTTTATGATATAAAAATTATAACAATTAAACATATAAGAATATTGACACTTGAGGACAGGAATTGGAATCTGAATTCTGAAGGTCATTATGGTCAATCAATTACAAGACTACAGCTACTTTGGCTTTGCCACACTCACGAAGAAAAACCGATCGTATAAAATCTTGTATAACCTCCCCTCTCTTCGTCAGTGGTTCTTCCTCAGACAGAGAGGCCCATCTCTCCATTTTCGTGCATCCCTCACTCTTCCGGCGGTGAAGGTCAGTCAGATCCGTACTTTCTCTTGACCCTTTTATTTCCTGTTATCTTCGATTTCTTCCTAATTCGTTTAGATTCTCACTGCTAGAACTGTGTTTGATTTCTATGCTGTCATATCTGAATCTGCAAGTAAACCTAAAACCCACGTAGAATTTGGGCTTATTTTGCTGTTTTTCATTCGGTTTCTGTCCTGGGTCTTCCAGATCTGACACACATCTGGCAAGAATGGGGCTTTTCGATCAATTTAGAATCTGGGTATTGACCATCTGCTTGGTATTCCAATCCGGGTATGGGTTTTACCTTCCGGGTAGTTACCCTCACAAATACGGTGTCGGTGACGACTTATGGGTGAAAGTCAATTCCCTTACTTCCATCGATACGGAAATGCCCTTTAGCTATTACAGTTTGCCGTTTTGTACGCCCGATGGGGGTATCAAGGACAGTGCTGAGAATCTTGGGGAGCTTCTAATGGGGGATCGGATTGAAAACTCTCCGTATCGGTTCAATATGTACAAGAATGAGACTGAGATCTTTTTGTGCAAGACCGATCCATTATCGGCCGAAAAGTTTAACTTATTGAAGAAAAGAATTGATGAGATGTATCAGGTTAATTTGATTCTTGATAATTTGCCTGCAATTCGGTATACAAAGAAGGAGGGTTTTGTTTTGCGGTGGACGGGGTACCCTGTTGGAGTTAAGCTTCAAGATGTTTACTATATATTTAACCATTTGAAGTTTAATGTGCTCGTTCATAAGTATGAAGAAGCCAATGTGGCACGTTTAATGGGGACTGGTGATACACCTGATATGATCCCATCAATTAGAAAGGGGGATTCGGATAAGCCTGGGTACATGGTTGTTGGGTTTGAGGTGATACCTTGCAGTGTTATGCATAATGTTGATTCAGTGAAGAATTTGCAGAAATATGGCAAGTATCCCAATACAGTGAAATGTGATCCCAACACTGTGTCTATGCCAATCAAGGAAGGGCAGCCACTTGTCTTCACGTATGAGGTCACGTTTGAGGAGAGTGACATCAAGTGGCCGTCGCGTTGGGATGCTTATTTGAAGATGGAGGGATCGAAAGTCCATTGGTTCTCCATTTTGAATTCTCTAATGGTGATAACCTTCCTTGCTGGTATTGTTCTCGTCATTTTCCTGAGGACTGTTAGGCGGGATCTGACCCGTTACGAGGAGCTTGACAAGGAGGCACAAGCACAGATGAATGAGGAGCTATCTGGGTGGAAGCTTGTTGTTGGGGATGTTTTCCGTGCCCCAACCAATCCTGCCCTTTTGTGTATCATGGTTGGAGATGGGGTTCAGATTCTTGGAATGGCTGTTGTTACAATATTGTTTGCGGCTCTTGGATTCATGTCACCTGCATCACGTGGAACACTTGTTACAGGTATGCTATTTTTCTATATGATACTTGGTATTGCAGCTGGTTATGCTGCTGTTCGTCTTTGGAGGACGATTGGCTGTGGCGATAACAAAGGATGGGTTTCAGTCTCATGGAAAGTTGCTTGTTTCTTCCCTGGTATTGCCTTTTTGATCCTCACCACTTTGAATTTCCTCTTGTGGGGAAGTCACAGCACAGGAGCCATTCCATTTTCTCTATTTGTCATCCTGCTTCTCCTCTGGTTCTGCATCTCAGTTCCACTTACCTTAGTTGGTGGATACTTTGGGGCAAAGGCATCTCATATTGAATACCCAGTTCGAACAAACCAGATTCCACGGGAAATACCAGCTCAGAAATACCCTTCTTGGCTTCTTGTTCTAGGCGCTGGCACACTTCCCTTTGGCACCCTTTTCATTGAGCTATTCTTTATAATGTCTAGCATTTGGATGGGCCGTGTATACTATGTCTTTGGGTTCCTCTTTATTGTTTTGATTCTCCTCGTGGTGGTTTGTGCTGAGGTATCTTTGGTTTTGACCTACATGCATCTCTGTGTGGAGGACTGGAAATGGTGGTGGAAGTCATTTTTTGCTTCTGGTTCTGTTGCCATATACATCTTCTTGTACTCTGTAAACTATCTCGTATTCGACCTGAAGAATTTGAGTGGACCTGTCTCGGCCACGCTTTATTTGGGATATTCACTCTTCATGGTTGTAGCAATCATGCTGGCGACAGGCACAATTGGGTTTCTTTCATCATTCTGGTTCGTGCATTACTTGTTCTCTTCGGTGAAGCTGGATTGAAGATCAACATCCTTTGCTCAGAGGAGCCTGAGCACCTTGAAGAACATTGTTGAGGAGAGAGAAATTGTGACGGGTTCAAAGATGTTTTACTGTGTTTACTTTTCTAGAGTTTATTTTGCTATATGGGGAACTAGGAAATGTAATGACAATAATTCGACCGGATTTGCTTAATTCTTTATTAGCTGGAAATCATGGCAGGAGACATGGCCACTAAAGTTAACTTGCATTCTGGCGGACAGGACGCATCAGTAGTTGGTGGTGGTTGTTGGTATGGGATGATCTTAGTGTAAAATTTTGGATTTAAGATACCTGTTTGGTTTAAAATGCTAAAGGTACAATATTTTTGCTGTTTATTTTGACTTTGTTTTGCGTAGCTGGTTTATCTGCTTTTTTTTTTTTAATTAATCTTGCATATATATATATTTATATATATTAATGAACTTAAGAAACCACTTGAGGGTCTTTACCACTATCTATAGTTACAATATTGGAAGGTAAAATAGCTACTGGAATGCGACCAATAATCCCATTGGTTGTTGCCCATTGCGCTACAAAATGCGCAAATCGATTTTGAGATCGATTGATTTTTTTATAAAGCCATCCTTGTTGTAAATCTAACATTGGAGTGATGTCATCCAGAATGGGAGATATTTGCCAGTGAGATGAGGCGCCTTGGATGGATGATATAACAATGAGAGAATTACCTTCAAAAGTGACATTTGGGAGAATCACCTTCAAAAGTGACATTTGGGAACTGAGAGTGCTTTGCCCTATTAATAGCAAGTTTTGTTGCAAATGCTTTGGCTACTATTGGGATTGTTGTGTCAATTTCTTCTGCCCATATTTCTAATACGTTCCCTTGTGAGATGCGACTTATCGCTGAAATCCATGAAGAAGTCCTGATTGTAGCATTGAAAGAGATACTTACGTTATGGGGCTCAGGATGTTCCCAAGGTTGGATGATTTGATAAGTACTCTTCATTTCCCAAGCCTTTAGATTCTCTTGATAGGATAAATTCAGTTGTTCTTTTGCTTTCTGCAGTGGTAAGACTGTTTGATTGTGGACTATATCATTTCTCATTTGCCAAATAAAATACATTATCAGAGTCGCGAATATTTGAAAAGGTTGAACATCTTGGGGGTTTAGTCCCAGCTTCTGTTTTGGATTGAGTATGAGAGTAATTCATTCCTGAATTGTAATAATTACCAAGGAGGAAAGATTTAAAGGCCACCTACTTTGACTCCACAATATTCTTGAGATTGGGCATTCAATATAGAGATAAAGCAACGTTTCTTCTTGCTCATTGCATAAAGGGCAATTGAGAGATGGCATAAATAATAAAAATCTCTTCAGTATTCCTTTCGTGGGTAATATATCCCAGAAAATTTTCCACAAAAGAAGCTTGTGTCGATCATGAATTTTTCTCAAATAAGTTGATTTATCTTAAATAAGTTGATTTATCTACTTATTTGTATGAGAATGCATATAATTTTAAGCCCACACACGAATACCATTTCATTCCCCCCGCCCTCGTCGCTCTTCCAGCCAGAGCAAATTGGTGGTTTAAACATATATAGGTGTTGTCATTGTATATGTTTTATTTTGGGTGTCTTGAGATTTGTCATCTTATGGATCTCATTTTCTCCGCATTTCTTTCATTGGTTTGGTTACATAAAATTAAACTATTTCATTTCATCTCGTCTCATACAATCATTACATTTCGTCGCATTTATTCTACAAGAGTGGGTCCAAAGGGCCCTGCCTTGGAGAGGTTCCCCGACATAAAAAAAAAAAAATATATATATATATATATATATAAAACAAACAATTCAACTTTTTCAAATTTCAAAACAAAACTAATATTAAAAAATTATATGATAATAATATTTTATTTAACTTTCAACAAAATATCTCGTCTCATCTCATATGAACTGTGTAATCAAATGATGTCTAATTTAATTGAAATGTTATAGTTATTGGATTCGATATAAACGGTAATACCTCAAGTCTCTTGAATTAATATGTGGGTGTGAGTGCTTACAAAATGAAACATGTGCAGGTTGCAACTCCATATGTGCAGGTTCTCTGGTGGGTACTGTATATGTAATACTCAATTGGATTTCCACCTTACAAAAAAACCATCCGCGATGATCATTTGAGACCAACACTCTGCACATCGGTACATTAATTCTTCATTTTCCTTACATACCCTTCAATTGTTTCCATCAAGCTGGATCACTTGTAGAATTTCCGTATTGAACAGAGAAAAAAATGATAACAATGTTCAAGAGGTAGATGATAATTTGTCAATCCCAAATTGTAAAGACGGTAATATACAATGAAAGTAACTTTCTCCATCAAGGGAGGAGATCATTTCATCATACTTATATCTTTTACTTGAGTACTTTTACAAATTGCTTGTGTTCACAACCCACCGCAATGGATGATATGCATGATAATTTATAGACAACAATTTACAATTCAAACAATTTAGAATATATATTACGTTTTAGCTACATCAATGATCATGTGTTTATTGGATGCAGTTTCCTATCATATATAGTATATGATAATGAAAATATTATAAAGTTTAATTAAAATATTATAAAGTTTACAAATTATTTAAATATAAATTTTTAATTTTTTTTTTAAATTTGATAAAATTATATTATTTTTTATGTTTTATTTAAAAGTTTGGAACAATACTAGCGAGGCCAAGGGGTAGACTGCCCAAACCACCCCCCCTATTTATATATATATATATATTTATACATATTTATAAAATATTTATTATTAGTTTTACTATGTATAAATATATTAATATGTGTTAAATATAGTTTTTACTTAATACTTTGCTTTCGTAATACGAGAGTCTCATTTTGTCTAAGTAAGACTCTTGTATTGCTTTGGCCTCCTTTATAAAGGCCCCACTAGGCTACTTTCTCACTTGCACAAAGTATCACTAACAAATTTAAAAATTTTGTTATTAATTTTTAAATTATAATCATATTCAAAGATTTAAATTTACAATTTGAGTCCACATATGTGTTTTTGGTCGCTTTTTGGCCGAAAGATCATTTGTGGGCCCTATGGGTCATGGGCACTATTGTAGTCGGTTCGGAAAAGGGTCGACCTGGCCCCTACAAATGCAGGTATCACCCCTACTAGAAAGCCTTTTATCTTAGTCCATCTCTCTTTAGCTAAAAAACCAAAACACTATTTACTAATTGACCATACATAGACACAAATAAGTGTCACATAGGGACAAGAGGCTTTATAGTGAGAACCATCAAGGACCATCACTAGAAGGAAAACCTTATTCAATGTGCCAAACATGTGGGAAAATGTCTATATGGCCAAAATGTTGAGAAATGCCTGGGATCCTGATAATGAGTCCCAAGCATTTCTACTGATAGTTTTTTTTTTTACTTAGTGATTAAGTAAGTAATTTTTTTAATGATGTTGTGAATTTTTTTTTAAAAAAATTAAGGATAGAAAAAAAAGTATGAAAGAAAGGCACTTTGCCTTGTTGAGAGAATCTCTCGATGGGGATTCTTGGTGGCTGTAGTGCCACCTTTTTGAATCTTAACCCACTATCTGAGTTCCCTAAAACCTTTATTGCCAATTTTTATCTTAAACTCTACCGTCTCTTAAACTCTTAGATACCGGACCAATTTTACATGTTTATCTTGATCTCAAATTCCCAATTCCAATCTCGCCGCATATATAATCATTTAGAACCATTATCCTTATCAATCACAATCACTTCAAGGTGGTTCCTTCCTATTACAGATTAACCACTAAACTCCCACCAAATCAAACTCTCCTTCATCCACCTTTTTTTATTTTCCTCATAAATCATCCCACGGAAGCCAATGATCGACTTTGGATCGAACACTCTCGTGTCTATATATCACCTCCCTCAGCGAAAAAATTCAAATCGAATACTCCCAAAATTTCAACCAATCCACTATAAACCAAACACCACTACCACCAACAACTGAGACACCACAAAGTGATTTTCTCACCTTAGAACACCACCACCATGCCAGGTGAAGCCGAGCCAAACAACCATTGTGGTTCTCACCTCAGCTCTCCTCCACCGTGTCACAGAGGTGACCGATTGATCTTTCTACCATAGCTCACCCATAAAATTCCTTCACACCCTAAACTCCTCCCAGTGAGTCACGAGGCCCTCTGTTTCCTTTCGGTAAGTCTCTATGCACTGTTCCCTTTCTCTTACTTTCTCATTCTCTCTCTTCACTCTCTCAGTACCAATTCCAATTATGTCCTTTGTAAATGCCATACGAATTGTATCTCTTCAATGAATTTCAGTGGTTTCCATAAGTCTAAATTGCTTTTACTTTCCATTTAATTACATGCCAGTCACAAAAAAATTCCCCTCTCTCGTTTTCTCTTTAGAGTAGGGTCTCTTCTTGTCTATGTACAGAGGCTTTTATAGCCAGACCTTTTGACGTTTAAAAAAGTGCTACTATAGATGAAGAGGTAGAGCGGATTTGTGAGAAGCAGTCTCTAACTGAGCAAGAGCAGGAGGTAATCCATGTGGAAACTGAGTTACTATGAGATAATATGGTTAGAGTAGAAAAGTGTTGGATTTTGAAGTTGTTGACGGATCATCATTATAATAGAAACAATTTTAAGTAGACTCTGAAGAAGATTTGGCATCCAGTGAAGTCTCCAAAGTTCCAAGATTTGGGATTAGTATTTACACTTGCAGAATTTGAAGATATTAGGGATAAGGTGAAGGTGATCTAGGAGGGACCTTAGTCTTTTGATAAGCAACTAGTATTGGTAAAAGATTTTGATGGGTCATAAGAAGTCCATCAAATCTAGTTGATGGAGGCTTTATTTTGGGTAAGGATTCATGAGTTGCCTCTTATGGCTAGAAATGAGTATATAGGTAATCTAATTGAAAGTGCTATTGGCTGAGTCGAAGAAGCTATTCTTGAGATAGCGTGGGGGGCGTTTATGAGGGTGCACGTCTGTCTTGATATTTAAAAGCCTTTACTAAGATGAAAAAAATCTGTATTGGCTCCAAGGATCCATACTGGGCTCATTTTACTTGTGAAAGGTTACTGGACTTCTGCTATGGAAAATTGGGATATGGGCACCATGATTGTGCCGTGAAGAGGAAGAAGTGAAGTATTGAGTTAGTGAAGGAAGAAAAGTAGTTCAAAGTTCATAAATTTGTTGCGATTGTGGGGATAAGAGATGAAGTGGCCTTGGAGAAATGACCTACAATATCAGTGGAGGCAAGATTCCAGCCCTGCCGGCAGCCATGAAAATCTTCAATTGGAATTCTCCTGGGCTTAGGAACCCATAGAGAGTTTGTGCCCTTCAAGATATCATCAAGAAGAAAGCTATCGATATCTTGTTCCTCCAAGAGACCAAATTGAGGGCAAGAGCAATGGAAAAATGTAAGTATCGATTTGGGTTTGTTAATTGTCTTTCTGTAGATTGTGAAGGTAAAAGTGGATGTACTGTTATGTTGTGGAAGAAATAAATAAATTTTTCTGTAATTACTTTCTCAAAATTTCATATAGATGTGTTGAATAGAGATAATACCGATAAGTCAAATGAATGGTATCTTACGGGTGTTTATGGCCACCCTGATACTGCATGTAGAATGCAAACTTGGGACTTGATCAGATCATTATCACGAGTGAATGGGAAAGCATGATTGATTTGTGGGGATTTGAATGAAATTTTAGATCAATCAGAAAAATCGAGGGGTAGATCAAGATCTAAGAACTGATGCTGGCTTTTAAGGATATTTTAACTGACTGTGTCTTAATGGATTTGGGGTTTAGAGATCCTAAATTCACGTGGAGTAATAGAAGAGATGGCAGGTGTATCAGTGAAAGGCTGGATAGGTTTTTGGCTAATTATAACTGGACTCAGATTTTCCCACAAGTAGAAGTTACTCATGGCATTGCTACTTATTCTGATCATTTGCCATTATGGATAAACACGGAGGGGGAGCTTTTTGAAGGGGAAAAAAAAAAAAAACCCTTTAGGTTTGAAGCTATGTGGGTGTCTGAGGATAAATGCACACAAATTATTGAAGAGTCTTGGCAATCTTGAATGAATAGAAATAATATGATGGAGGTAATGGGGTTGATTAAATGTTGTAGTGAGAAATTTGAGGTTTGGAATAGAGCTACATTGGGGAATATTCAGCACTAACTGGCAAAAGCAAGAAATAGATTAAAATAGTTGCAAGATTCAGATCCAGCTAGGGTTGACACTGCTCACTTTTATTGTGCAAGGGAAGATGTTCAAGTGTGGCTTGAAAGAGAAGAAGTTATGTGGAGGCAAAGGTCTAAGGCACTTTAATTGAAGAAAGTGAACAGAATTCTAGATTCTTCATTCCAAAAATTCACAAAGAATGGAGAAGAATTTTATTAAAAAGCTGAAAGATAAGAGAGGTGAATGGCAGGAAGGGGATCAAAGAGACCAATTGGTTGTGGAATATTTCATCTCTCTTTTTCAACAACTAAGTCAAGGGGTTACTTGGAGATTTTAGAAGGTATTGAGCACAAAGTCTCAAGTGACATGAATGCGGAATAGGTTGGTGCATTTAAAACAAATGTACCCTGCAAAAGCCCCCTGTGACACCCAGACTTAGCTAAGTCTTTTAGCTTATTTTATTATAGGTTGGTGCATGGTTTTGAGCCATGCAAAAACCCAATTGTAAACCTAGGTTTAATGCACTAGGCATCTAAGTCCACGATTGAGCTGAAATATTGCATATTTCATACATTTAGAACTAATATATTTTAATCATTTCATGATATTATTATTGGTTTTAGATGAAAAAATGGTTAATAAGCATAAATACGAGTTGTATTTTTAATTGATTAATATCATGTTTATGCTTAATTTTATAATTATGATTTAATTGAACAATATTTCCTCACATATATAACATATTTTTGATAATCTATTTTTCCTTTTAATTTATTTTTGAGTGTTATTTCTTCTCCTTTTTTTCAGTTTAAATAAAACTCACATGAGATCCGGTTGGAACTTTTGACCAAAAGCACATGCTAATTGAGAGGAAATATAAAGAAACATGCAGAAAGAGAGACTCACGCATATGTAGCAGAACTTTTCTTAACAAGATATGAGTAGCTGTTTCAGCTTTGACAAAAAGATGATAGCAAAAGATAAGACAAAGGGAGGGAAGTATGCGGTGGACTTGGGCAGCTGAAAAAGACACAAAATGGAGACGACTTTGAACGTAAAAGAACTTTCGGCGAGAAGGACAGAGGCACGTTGAGAGGGGAGCTGGTTTACAGAAAAAAAAAAAAAAAAAACGAGAAGCTGAGGTTTTGAGGGCGGTGCTATTTTCGTTTGGGTGGACTTCGATTGACGGTGGACTCTAGAGCTAAAGGCAGCCTTCTTCTGGAACTTAAGGGGGGAGAAAAGAGTGGAAATGAGGGGGACGTTTTTACATAAAGAAAAGGAGGGAGGCTTACAAAAGGGTAGTTGAAGAACTAACCACAGATTTCAAAAGCTAATACATTTTTAAATCTGCACTCACATATTTTCCAAATATATATATATATATGTACATATATATTGTTAAGAAATGAGTTGCAGATTCAATGATAGATTCTTCACTATCAATGACCAGGAGTAGTTTGGACTAAGTTAGCATGTGCAACAAATGTGAGGCTTAAATATAAGTGTTTGGTGGGACATTTTCATTACAGCCAAATCCATGTTCCCTTCTAGCATCATGTGTTTTGGGCAGATTTAATATAGGGATCTTTATTATTGAATGAATTGTGTGTGTGTCCTAGTACTATACAAACTAGTCAAACCTACAAGATTAATGTATGACTTTCATTTTTCCAGATATATGTGAATGAAGAGGCTATGTGGTTTCAAACTTTGAGGAAATGAATTGGACCTTGTCTCAGTAGGGTGGATTTCTTCAAAATTGTATCTAGTGCTGTATCTTTGTATACAAGTAGTTATTGGCAAAATATGTTGTAGAGAATTGCAGTATATTTTTCATAACATATATTATAAAAAATATATGAGTATGCATGTAACATTCCCTATTGTACTTCCCATTTCTATCATGATGTATTTCCTTGTATATGGTTGACTTGGAACATATTGGAATGAAGTTAAAGAGTTGAAAAATTCATAGTAATTAATGGTCCATTATGTTATATAAATTTTGTTATATGTATGATTTGCATTATTTGAAGTTATTTATGAAATCACAATGGGATGTTCATTGGTGGATGGAGAAAAAATGAGATGCCTCAAATAGTGATGGTATTAATTCATGGGGGAAAATGTATTGTTCAAAGCCTTTATCTGATGACAGCTTTTGTGAGAAAAATGTTTTACGCACTAGATGGACTTATGGAAATATAGGTTGCTACAAGAAGGAACATTAGATTTACACACAAGTGGTCTTTGTGGGAAATAATCAAAACTGACCACCGCATGGCATAGAAAAAAGTGGGGACACCTACACAAACTTTTTCCTTATAACACCCTCACGTGGGTAAAGAAATGACTTTTACCCACGAGTTGTAGTTTGGACATACACCTTTTTACAGGGAGGAACATAAGTTTTACCTACTAGTGCCTCTTATGGATATGTCCAATACTGACCAATTTTGCTGGTGGCAAAAAGTACATTGAAATTGTAATTCCCACCAACGATCTTCATGGAAATTCCAGCACCCACAAATTGATTTCGTGGCAAATAGTACTAAATCCTACAAGCGTTCCCAAAGATGTAGGATTATTTGCCACGAGTACCAAAGGTTTGCCCGTGAAAGTTCTTGTGGGAAAAGCTTACTTTTACCCACAAGTTTAAACTATCGTGGGGAAAAAATCTTATCCCACCGATTTTATTCCATGAATGTCCCAAGACACGAGTTCGTGGGAATAAAGTATTTCCCATGGATACCATGCATTTAGCCACCATAACCTTCTTGGGTAAAACCCTCATTTCTTGTAGTGATATCGATCAATTAGTAGAACTAAGGGCGATCGATTGACCCTGCATGTAGAGATAAGAGATCGGAGGTAAGACATTCTTTCAGAGGTTGTTGATGATCAAGGAGAAAGAATAGTAGAACAAAATTCGGGCTGCAAACTTGCAAGCTAGGCATGCAATATATATGTACTAGAAATTGATCAAAGCTAATCATGATGTATATATCATGTGCAAATATAATTACTAAGCGGAGATGAAATGAAATAAATCATGAGATTAAAGTAGAGGATCATGATGTACGTATACGTACCATGCAATCACCATTAACGTTTGCTGGGATTGATCTCTGTGATTGGGGGTGAGCATCGGCCGGTCCGGACCAGCAAAACCGACTGGACCGGTACTGTTTGGACCGGACCGGACCGGTCCGGTCCGGTCCAATTTTTAAGGGACCGAAAGGATTCGGTCCGGTCCGGTCCCGGTCCCGGGGTTTTTCACCCCGGACCAGACCGAATAGAAATAAAAAAAAAATATTATTTATATAATAGTTGTATATAATTAATTATATAATTATATATGGTATAAAAAAATATTAATAGTCTAATATAGACTATAGTTATACTAATATAGTTATACTAAATCACTATAACTAATACTTCAACAATAGCTATAGTGACCTATACTAATAGTCTACTATTAATACTAATATACTATTATATAATTTATATAGTTATACTAATCACTATAATTAATACTATGTATAGCTATATAGTATATTTATCACTTTAATTAATATAATTTAAATATCACTATACTTATATTTAATGAATATATAAAAATCATTATAGTTAATACTTATATAGTTATACTAAAGCACTGATTTACCATAACTAATATTACTAATATATAGCTATATTAATGGTCTAATACTATTATAATTTATATAGTTATACTAATCATAATAAGTTAATAACTAAATCACTAGAAATATAACTATATATATATTTAGTATGAATGTATTATTATATTATTTAATATATAACTATAATATATAGTACTAGTATATATTAATATATTATAAAAGTTATAGTATAAATATAATATATAAATTATAATATACTAAATCACCATAACAATAACTAATACTAATATATAGTTATACTAATAGTCTACTATTATATAATTATACTAATCACTATAATTAAAACTAATATATAGCTATACAATATACTTATATAGTTGTACTAATACTATTAGTCTATTATATACTCTAAAACTCAATTCTAATATAGGCTATATAGTTATAACTAATACTGATATTTATATTAATACTAATGATGTAGAATATAGTTATACTAACTAATTGATTCAACATAACTAATATTACTAATATAATATAGCCAAATTGAATTATTAATAGTCTAATACTAATACAATTATATAGTTATACTAATCATAAATTCATAATAACTAAATCATTATAAGTCTATAACTATATATATTTAGTATCAATGTATTACTATATTCTTTAATGTATAACTATTAACTATAATATATAGTACTAGTATAACCGATCAAAAATATATATATATATATATATATATAATACTAGTATATATATTAATGTATTAACATATTATAAAAGTTATAGAATAAATTATAATATATCATATATTTGTAAATTTATAATAGTATTAGTATAGTTAGCTTAATATATAATATGTTAGTATTAAATCACTATAACTATATAGAGTATTAGTAATAAGAGTATTACTATTATTTAATATAGTATTACATATAGTATTACTATCATTACATATAGTTATTAGTTATAGTATTAGTACTAGTATAGTTATTAATACTAGTATAGTTATTAGTACTAATAGACTAATAGTATTAGTTATTAGTATTACATATAGTTACATATATAGTTATCACTATTACTATTATTACATATAGTTATTAGTTATAGTATAGTCATTATTACATATATTTATTAGTTATAATATTATTACTAATAGACTAATAGTATTAGCATATTACTAATATATATATATATAATAGTATACTATATGTATATATATTAAATATATTACAATATAATTACATAAGTATTAAAAAAAATGTCATTAGATAAAAAAAAAAAAAAAGTCAACCTTGGACCGAATAGGACCGGACCGGACCGGTCCTGATGGAGTTCGGTCCGGTCCAGGGTGGGAAAACCCTAGACCAAATAGGTCCGGTCCGGTCCACAAAACCTCCCCGGACCGGACCGAACTCACCCCTATCTGTGATAGCTCTCCCACTCTCCCCCTCTTTGATCTTAAAAACCCGAAATTTCAGCAAGTGGAGGGAGCTTCGATTCAGGGCAGGTCATACTTTCTCGTCATTTAGAACCATCTATTATTAGGGTATCTTTTCATTCATGTCTTCGCTCTTTACTTGCTAATTATCTCTATGCTTAAGTTGGTGGTGGATGTTGGTATGGGATGATCTTAGTGTAAAATTTTGGATTTAAGATATCTATTTGGTTTAAAATGCTAAAGGTACAATATTTTTGCTGTTTATTTTGACTTTGTTTTGCGTTGCTGATTTTTCTGCTTATTTGTATGGGAATGCATATAATTTTAACCCCACAGACGAATACCATTCCGATCCCTGCCCTCATGCAATGTCGGCCGGTGCAAATTGGTGGTTTAAGCATATATAAGTGATGTCATGGTATATGTTTTATTTTGGGTGTGTCATCTTATGGATCTCATTTTCTCCGCATATCTTTCTTAATTTACTTGGCATGTTATGTCGGTCACGTTTGGGCTTAGATAATAGAAATGTTATAAGTATTGGATTCGATATAAACGGTAATAATCAAGTCTCTGGAATTAATATATGTGTGTGTGAGTGTTTACAAAATGAAACATTAATACTTGAACGGATCCAATTAATCTTTGTAAGGTTGCAACTCCATATTTGCAGGTTCTCTCGTAGGTACTGTACATATAATACTCAATTGGATTTCCACTTTACAAGAAAACCATCCAAGATGATCATTTGAGACCAACACTTCGCACAATATTGGTACATTAATTCTTTATTTTCCTTACATACCCTTCAATTGTTTCCATCAAGTTGGATCACTTGTGCATAATTTCCATATCGAAACGAGAAAAAAAATGATAAGAATGTTGTTCAAGAAGTAGATGATAATTTGTCAATCCCAAATTGTAAAGACGGTAATATACAATGAAAGTAACCTTCTCCATCAAGGGAGGAGACCATTTCATCATACTTATATCTTTTACTTTTGAGTACTTTTACAAATTGCTTGTGATCACAACCCATTGCAATGGATGATCTATCCATCACATTCATTCCATATATGGATTTCATTATTTGAAGGAAGACATTTTCATTTTTTATAAATTACAAAATTTATGGTCACAATCTATATATAACTTGGATTGTGAGTGAATCCCAACAACTTCTAATTCCAAGATGGATTTATTCG
This sequence comes from Carya illinoinensis, assembly GCF_018687715.1. Lineage (NCBI taxonomy): Eukaryota > Viridiplantae > Streptophyta > Magnoliopsida > Fagales > Juglandaceae > Carya > Carya illinoinensis. The sequence continues at coordinate 46,137,139 of NC_056766.1, read as the reverse complement.
ATTTAAAACTCAAACATAATACACATAGTTCAGACATATTAGAAAATTTATGGAGGTCACAATCTATATATAACTTGGATTGTGAGCGAATCCCAACAACAATTCTGATTCCAAGATGGATTTATTCGATTTGAAACTCAAACTTAATACACTTAGTTTAACATAATACACATAGTACAGACATATGTAAGTATTACATAATACGCATAGTACAGACATATGCAATGGAACAACAACAAAGCATAAAAGAAATTTAAAAAAAATACTACTACATGACAATCTGAGGACTCCCAGTTTTATTGAAAAGCCAATACTAAGCTAAATGATGAGCAAACACGGCACAATCATCGCTCCATCAAATACACTTTCATCAAGAAGGCAAGGGTGGAGGTGAATCCTGAGCATTTGAGGAGTAGGCATTTGAATTATTAGATTTTGACTGTATCTTAATTACGATGACTGTGATCACGATGTAAAAGCATGCGTCGAGAAACCTGAGTAATCTTTTGAAATTTAGCCTAGAGAAAAGATGACGAATTCGAACTCTGATGTTGTAGTGTTCACAATGACGGTTGATCTTTTTGATTTCCTTGGTCATGTAGCAATACTCTTCATTAATATCAAACACTAGCCCTTTAGTAAGTTTGTTGAAAATATTTGCCACCTCCTCGTCTCTACCCATTGCATGTTCGATAATCCCAGCATCACAAAGAATCTTGACATCCTGGACCGTATCCACTATGCTATCCAAGAACAATGCAAGACAGCAAAAATGTGGAGCTACATCACAGTTGTTTTGTTCATAGGCTATCAAGTTCCTGAACATAGGGCTAGTGCTATCATCGATGACCATAGTCGGAATATTTAACGTCTTGCCTGTAAGATTTATGTTGAGAATGCTACCAGATGTTTTTTTGAACTTAATACCAGCATAACTAAGTATTTTGGCATTATGCACCAAACCTTTCCCAGGACGCCTAAGATCACTCTTTGCAAGCTGCTGTGGGTATATGTTATCTCCTGAAATTAAGGTAGAGTGAAACAAAGCTAATAGATGTATATACCCACCATTGGCATGCTTGTTCAACATCCTTTCATCAAATTTGTCCTTCCCAGGTCTCAAGGGTTCAAAAAACCTAAGAGCAAGCGTAATCAGAGTTGCCTCCCCAGTCAAGGTAGTAAGTTCAAAAATCTCCTTCAGCACAAACATAGGGAGTTGGTTCTCAAGCAAAAGTAAATCACGAGAGATATTTGTCTGTGTCCAGCGTGTTTTGAAAAAGGGCTCTCCCACATATTTTTTCTGCAAGAAGTCAAGAAATATAATTGTGATCAGTGTGCATGCCTTCTTGTGATCATAATTACTAAAGGAAAATTAGAGTGAAAACCAAACTTAATTAGAATGTATAACTAATTAATACCTCGTAGAAACGCAGGAGTTCTACAATGAAGCAACCGTCGAGGACCATCATCTGCACAAAATCATCAGGTTTTATAGCCTGAAAGTCATATGCATAGAATTCTCTAGTCTTTTTCTCCAATTTTCTCATGGCATTTTTAAGGCTTTCTTCAAGGATAGGTTGCCCTGTTCGGTTTCGAATCAGGTGATCCAGAAACTGCCGCTTTTGAGTTTGCATAGCTCGTAGACTTGGTTCATTATGATGAAAGGGACCAATGGAGACAATCATGGGGATGTAGGGTTCTTTGTCGACTTTGAACATAGGTACAGGAATCTTCAATGTCGACCATCCTGATCCGTTGATGATAACAGGCTTTTGTCTCTCATTATCGTTGATTTGGATAGCATGCTCAGGATCAACTGTTTGGCCTGATTGTGTCTCTTCATTTGGATTGTAATATTCTTCACCACCAAAGCCAAAATTGGTGCCAATATTGCCAAAAGCTGCCAGTTGATCGCCAACTGCATCTAAAGTACCATCATTTGATTGTTGATTACTGGTTTCAAAATCCTCTCCCACATCTTCCATTTCGTTCAACAGCGCTAGCTTTAAGTTCTTCTTAATTGTTACGAAAATGCTGAAACTTAGTTCTCAATAGTTGTTCAATCTGTACTATATATATATAAATAAAGAATTTAATCACAGTCATGTGCTAAGATTCTGATTAAGACCATAGTTAGTACTTAACGGTTGAGGTAAAGAACAAACATGTATGCATGCATCACCTCCAAAAACCATGCAACCCATGCCAGTACGTACCGAACTGTCCGTCAACAGATCATTCTGGTTGGTCTGTTTTCTGGAAATTTGCTTATACAATTACCTGCAGTAAATAAACCACGTACGACTGAATATATATATATATATATATAGCTAAGTATATACAATTGTTATTACTAAGTTAATCTTGTGAATCTACTATATATTTAATTGGTAAGTTAATCTTGTGAGATATATAGCATATATTTACGTACATATCATGCTAATTAATTCAATTTCAGTATGCAAGAATTATATGTACCGTACGTAGTGTGCGCGCGCAAGAAGCTAGCAAAACTACATGAGCATGATGCAGAGATCGATACTCCCGGACTCACGGTCTGAGTTCCTGGTGATGAGAAACTCCAACTTCACCCTACAATGGATACCGAGATTAGCCTAGAATATATAATATCTATGGGTCTGCTAACTCTGCTGTAAAAGATAAAAAAAGTATCAGTGAGAGACACAGAGAAGCTGCCAAAGAGCTGAACCGACAAGCTTCACAGCATGAGTTCGTAGTTTTGGTTCACACTTCACATGAGACCAAGTACTTTACTTGCCACCCTCAGAAAACCGTACAACTCGAGCATCGACCTGAGCTTCGTTTGACTCACTCAGAGAGTCGGATCAATATTAAACGAAGCTACAAGGCCCACGTGTGAATCTACAATGCCACAAGAGTAATTAGATACACTAAGAGCATTAGTATTAAACTCATCAAATTTATCTTTAAAATTTAATAAAAAGTATAAATTTTTTATAAATCCAAAATCTTCATATCTATAATTTCATATTAGATTAGTCATTAGATTCATCAAAATAATAATATAATATAATTTTTTTAATAATAATATTTTTAATTTTTTTCTTCATATTTTGTAATTATACTAACCTAATAGTTTAATTTAGTACTTAAATAATTGATTTCCAACTAATTTAGAATAAAATAAAATAAAACCATTACCTATTAAAATTAAAATAAAATATTAGTTTGAAGGTAGAATAATAGACCTTTAAATTTAATATTTAATACAATTCAAAAAAACGCTTGAACAAACATCAAATAGAGAGTTCGATCAAGACTCACTTGACACGTATGATATGCATGGGTGTGTATATGCATGGGTGTGTATATTATATATACATATACATATATTTATAATTTGGAGGCTGGGACTTTTAAATCTAATCATGAATCGATCATGCATGCACAGTACTACCTATGATAAGCATTAAAGCATGAGGAGTAAGTACTATGACGAGAATTGTCTCGCTGCCTATTTGAGATCAATTAAATATATATATATATATATATATGTACTATTTTAATTAATGATTTGATCACATATCGATCTAATTAATTAAGCTATGAGTTTTGGCTTTTTTAATTAATAAATGTGCAGTATATATCCATATATCGCCCGATAACTAATTTATAATAATAAGTTCATGTATCCTGAAAAGTTTTATGAAGGGGTTTTAATTTCTTTCAAAAGATTCTCCCTTATCGGCCACGGCCTTACGTCTAAATAATTTCATCATCTGTTTTACGTCTAAATAACCTATTTTGCAAAAAAAGAAAGATATATATACTGAAAGCAGCAATATATACGAAAGGAAATATGTCATACATGGGTTTTTTTCATCACACAGAGCATAATGAAAGCAGAGGAGAATAAAGACTCTGAAACCAAATGGGTTTCTTCCACGTATGCTAACAAAGAACAATTTTTTTCTGCATGCCCTAAGCCACAATACCCATCTCAGAAAACACAAAGCATCCCATCTCGATGTACACATGAATAACATAATAGTATTGATTGGAAAATGAAAAATATTTACCTACGAAGCTGAGCAAACCATTGGCAAAATAGAGCTGTTCCAGCAGTTGTCGCTGGTTTGGTTCGTTCAAACAACTCGCTGGAAGTTGCAGCACTCGGCAGACGTAGGAGCGTTGCAAGGTGGCGTTGAACATGGAAACACCGTCACGAGGTCGCCCTGGGAAGAGGAACCCCGACGCAGGTTCATAAGGACGCTTGAGGTTGGGTTTCGTGGGATTTAACAAAAAAAAAATGTGAGAAAGGGAAAGAAGGTAGTAACAGAGAGAGACTAGAAAAATAGACGAACTTTTCCCCTTATATTTTAATTTCTGTTTATTTTTTTCTTATCTGCCATCATTCAGAGGCAGAAGCACTTTGGGAAGTAAGAAACAAGTTTGATCTCTTGACAATAATAAACAAATTAATAACAATGATAAAAAGAACTGAACAAGCTATCTTTACCAAACAAGTATAAAAAATTGCCTAACAAACTCCAAGCATCACGAAAAAATGAAGCCCTAGCCATCAACCTGTTTTGCAAAAAAAGAAAGATATATATACTGAATGTAGCAATATATACGAAAGAAAAGATGTCATACATGGGTTTTTTTTTCATCAAACAGAGCATAATGAAAGCAGAGGAGAATAAAGACTCTCTTCCACATATGCTCACAAAATACAATTTTTTTCTCCATGTCCTAAGCCACAATACCCATCTTAGAAAACACAAAGCATCCCATCTCGCTGTACACATTAATAACATAATAGTATTGATTGGAAAATGAAAAATATTTACCTACGAAGCTGAGCAAACCATTGGCAAAACAAAGCTGTCTGGGCAGTTGTCGTTGGTTTGGTCCGTTTAATCAACTCGCGGGAAGTTGCAGCGCTCGGCAGACGTAGGAGTGTTGGGAGGTGGCGTTGAACATGGACATGCCATTACGAGGTGGCCCCCGACGCGGAGACGCCGTCTCGAGGTGGCCCTGGGAAGAGGAACCCAGACGCAGGTTTGTGACGACGCAGGAGGTTGGGTTTCGCGGGATTTCTCAAAAAAAAAAATGTGGAAATGAAAGAAGATAATAACAGAGAGAGACTAGAAACATAGACAAACTTTTCCTCTTATATTTTAATTTCTATTTATTTTTTTCTTATCCGCCATTATTAAGAGGCAGAAGCACTTTGGGAAGGCAGAATCAAATTTGATCTCTTAACAATAATAAACAAATTAATAAAAATGATAAAAACAACTGAACAGGCTATCTTTTTCAAACAAGTATAAAAAATTGCCTAACAAACTCCAAGCATTGCGAAAAAATGAAGCCCCAGCCATCAACCTGTTTTGCAAAAAAAGAAAGATATATATACTGAAAGCAGCAATATATACAAAAGGAAAGATGTCATACATGGTTTTTTTTTTCATAAAACAGAGCATAGTGAAAGCAGAGGAGAATAAAGACTCTGAAACCAGATGGGTTTCTTCCACGTATGCTCACAAAGAACAATTTTTTTCTGCACGCCCTAAGCCACAATACCCATCTTAGAAAACACAAAGCATCCCATCTTGATGTACACATGAATAACATAATAATATTGATTGGAAAATGAAAAATATTTACCTACGAAGCTGAACAAACCATTGGCAAAATAGAGTTGTTCTAGCAGTTGTCGCTGGTTTGGTCCGTTCAATCAACTTACAGGAAGTTGCGGCAGACGTAGGAGCTTTGGGAGGTGGCGTTGAACATGGAAACACCGTCGAGAGGTCGCCTTGGGAAGAGGAACCCCGACGCAGGTTCGTGAGGACGCATGAGGTTGGGTTTCGCGGGATTTCTCAAAAAAAAAAAAATGTGAGAAAGGGAAAGAAGATAATAACAGAGAGAGACGAGAAAAATAGACAAAGTTTTTCCCTTATATTTTCATTTCTATTTGTTTTTTTCTTATCCGCCATCATTCAGAGGCAGAAGCACTTTGGGAAGGTCGAAACAAATTTGATCTCTTGACAATAATAAACAAATTAATAACAATGATAAAAACAACTGAACAAGCTATCTTTACCAAACAAGTATAAAAAATTGCCTAACAAACTCCAAGCATTATGAAAAAATGAAGCCCCAGCCATCAACCTATTTTGCGAAAAAAGAAAGATATATATACTGAAAGTTGCAATATATACGAAAGGAAAGATTTCATACATGGGTTTTTTTTTCATAAAACAGAGCATAATGAAAGCAAAGGAGAATAATGACTCTGAAACCAGATGGGTTTCTTCCATATATGCTAAAAAAGAACAATTTTTTTGTGCATGCCCTAAGCCACAATACCCATCTCAGAAAACACAAAGCATCCCATCTCGATGTACACATGAATAACATAATAGTATTGATTGGAAAATGAAAAATATTTACCTACGAAGCTGAGCAAACCATTGGCAAAACAGAGCTGTTAGGGCAGTTGTTGCTGGTTTGTTCCGTTTAATCAACTCGCGGGAAGTTGTAGCGCTCGGCAGACGTAGGAGTGTTGGGAGGTGGTGTTGAACATGAAGATGTCGTTGCGAGGTGGCCCTGGGAAGAGGAACCCCGACGCAGAGACACCGTAGTGAGGTGGCCCTGGGAAGAGGAACCCAGACGCAGGTTTTCGACGATGCAGGAGGTTGGGTTTCGCGGGATTTCTCAAAAAAAAAAAAAGGTGAGAAAGGAAACAAGATAATAACAGAGAGAGACAAGAAACATAGACAAACTTTTCCTCTTATATTTTAATTTCTATTTATTTTTTTCTTATCCGCCATTATTCAGAGGCAGAAGCACTTTGGGAAGGCAGAAACAAATTTGATCTCTTGACAATAATAAACAAATTAATAAAAATGATAAAAACAACTGAACAAGCTATCTTTACCAAACAAGTATAAAAAAAATTGCCTAACAAACTCCAAGCTTCACAAAAAAATGAAGCCCCAGCCATTAACCTGTTTTCCAAAAACAGAAAGATATATATACTGAAAGCAGCAATATATACGAAAGGAAAGATGTCATACATGGGTTTTTTTTTATCAAACAGAGTATAATGAAAGCAGAGGAGAATAAAGACTCAGAAACTAGATGGGTTTCTTCCACGTATGCTCACGAAGAACAATTTTTTTCTCCATGCCCTAAGTCATGATACCCATCTCAGAAAACACAAAGCATCCCATCTCGATGTACACATGAATAACATAATAGTATTGATTGGAAAATAAAAAATATTTACCTACGAAGCTGAGCAAACCATTGGCAAAACAGAGCTATTTGGGCAGTTGTCACTGGTTTGGTCTATTCAATCAACTCACGAGAAGTTGCAGCACTCGACAGACATAGGAGCATTGGGAGGTGGCGTTGAACATGGAGACGCCATCGTGAGGTGGCCCTTGGAAGAGGAACCTCGATGCAGGTTCGTGACGATGCAGGAGATTGGGTTTCGTGGGATTCAATTCGCATTTGCTTCGAAATATAGCTCACGGGGAGTGTCGGTGCTGGGCAAATGAAGCAGTGCCGCTCGGTGGCGCTGACGAGAGAGACGGTGTCGTCGGGAGGCTCTAGCCAGAGGAAGTGCACGCCGGTCCTTGTCAAGGGAGAAGGGTATTCATTGGATGAATTCGAATGGGGATAAATCAAAAACCGAATTTCAAATGCAATCAAAAAGCACGTTTTGATTAGGAAAAAAATTGAAGACAAAGCAGCCACGTAGTAATTAGTGCAATGTGTGCGCCACTACAATGGCTTCTCCGTAGAACTGCTCAAGGATCCAATATTCTCTATATATATCATAGTAAACATTGTTTTTGTATAATTAGTTATCTACCTGGAAGGGATGCACGCAACTCTATATATAGTTCTCTCGTGGGTATGTAATAATTATCTGGGAATGTGTTATTTGAGACTTAACACATTAAATCCCAATAGGTCTAAATGTGTTACTAGGGAATGTGTTATTTCCACCTTACAAGAAAATCATCCAAGATGATCATTTGAGATTACTAATTAACACTTTGCATATAATTAGTACATTCTTCATTTAATTTCCTTGCAGACTCTTAATTATCTACCAGATCTGTTTTCATCAAGCTGGATCACATAGACCAAATTTCCCTACTGAACCAGGAAAAAATGGTAAGAATGTTCAAGAAGTTGGTGATAATTGATCAATCCCAAATTGTAAAGTAACATCCTCCACATCAAACTTGTAGCTTTTTCTTTTAAGGAAATCATTTTTGTCACACATATTTGTGATATATATGTGTGACAGAACATTGAAGACATTTTTTGTTCTTTATAAATTAGAAAATTTATGGAGGCTAGTCACAATCTATTATAACATGAATTGGGAGTGAATCCCAACAACATCTGATTCAAAGATAGATTTATTCGATTTGATATTCAAACATAATACCAATAGTATTGACATATGCAATGGAACAACAACACAACATACAAAACTTGATTTAAAAAAAAAAAAATTAAAAAAAAAAAAAAAAAAACACTACTACATGAGATCACTCTGAATGCTCCCAACTTTATTGAAAACCAAGACTAAGCTAAATGATGTGCAAACATAGGGCTTGATCTTCAATGTCGGCTCCACCAAATAAACCTACCCCAACCATTTCAAATGGTGTTTTGTTTTTGTCATAATGCTTATAGTTAAGGCGGAGGTGGAGGTGGAGGTGGATAGTACTGATTAAGTGAGGGGCTATAACTTGAAAACTTAGCAGCGAAAAGGGAAAAGATGACTGTAACTAGAATGGAAGCGTATGTTGTGAGTGATCCCTTGTAGTTCAACCTGGCAAGAAGACGACAAATTCAAACTCTGGTGTTGTGTGCTCGACAAAGATGGTTGATGTTTTCGATTTGCTCGGTCATGTAGCAATACTCCTTATCAATATCAAACACCAACTCTTTAGTGAGATTGTTGAAAAGATTTGTAAACTCCTCATCTTCACCCTTTGCCTGTTTGATAATCCCGGCATCACGAAGAATCTTGACATCCTCAATCGTATCCACTATGCTATCCATGAACACTACAAGGCAGCAAAAAAATGGAGCTGCAGAGTGATTGTTTTGTTCAAAGGCTATCAAGTTCCTCAACAAAGGGCCAGTGCTATCATCAATGATTATGGTTGGAATCTTTAGCATCTTGCCTTTAAGCTTTAGGTTGAGAATGCTACCAGGATTATTTCTGACCTCAATACTAGCATATTGAAGTGTTTTGGCATCATGCACCCAACGTTTCCCAGGAAACATAAGATGTGTTTTTTTCCTTTCACTCTTTGCAGGTTGCTGCATGCATATGTTATCCCCTAAAGTTAAGGTAGAGTGAAACAAAGCTAATAGATGTATATAATCACCAGTGGCATGCTTGTGCAACATAAATGTTTCAAATTATTCCTTCCCAGGTCTCAAGGGTTCAAAAAATCCAAGAGCAAGGATGTTCAAATCAAGACTTGCCTCCCCCTTTGAGGTAGTAAGTTCAAAAATATTTTGTAGCACGAACTTAGGGACTTGGTTCTCAAGCAAAAGGAAATCACCAGACATATTTGGCAACATCCATCGTATTTGGAAAATGGGCTACCCCACATATTTTTTCTGCAAGAAGTCAACAAGTATAAATGTGGTCAGCATGTCTTCATGTGATCTTAATTGCTAAAGGAAAATTAGAATGTAAAAACCAAATTAATTAGAATGTTTAACTAATTAATACCTCGTATAAACGCAGGAGTTCAACGATGAAGCAACCGTCAAGGAGCATCATCTTCACAAAATCATCAGACTTTATAGCTTGAAAGTCTTTTGCATAGAAATCTCTGGTCTTTTCCTCTGATTTGATCATGACATTTTTGAGACTTTCTTCAAGGATAGGCTGCCCCGTTTAATTTCGAATTAGGCGATCAAGAAATCGCCATTTTTGAGCTTGAATGGCTTGTAGACTTGATTCATTATAATGAAATGGACCAATGGAGACAATTTTGGGGATGTAAGCTCCCTTGTCAACTTTGAACATAGGTGCAAGAACCTTCAATGTCGACCATTCTGATCCGCTGATGATAACAAGCTTTTGTCTCTCATTATCGTTGATTCGGATCACACATTCAAGAACAACTATTCTTCATTTCTTACATTGATCCTTTGTCTGGACTCTTAGATGTCTCCCTTCATTTGGATTGCCATCTTCTTTTCCACCAATGCCAAAAGCCGCTGCTTCACCATGATCAATATTGCCAATAGTTGGCTGGCAAACTGCATCCAAGGTACTCGCATTGATTCGGATCGCATGTTGACCAGAAACAATTTTTCCTAATCTTCTATGTTGTTCATGCTTCTGGACTGATCTTGATGTACGCCTCTGATCTTGATCATTTGGCTTGTCATCTTTGATTAATTCTTCACCAATGCCAAAAGTTGTCTGGCGAACTGCATCTGAAGTACTCGCATTTGATTGTTGACTACTGGTTTCAAATATCTCTCCCACATCATGATAATGATCATCTTCCATTTCTGTCAATAATTAGTTCTTTCAGTTCTTCTTAATTATTACGAAAATGCTGAAACTTAATTCTCAATAGACGTTTTTCAATCTGTACCATAAATAAACTAATCCCAATGCGTTGAGATTCTCATTCAGACCATATATAGTAACTACTTGCAATCGATTGAAATACATGATGAGGCAGAAATTCACAATGGAGTAGTAGTATTGGAACTAAATTTTTTGAAATGAGCATTTATCGTATATTGTCTCATTGATTATATTTAAACAAATTGGAATTATTACCATTAATTAATTAATTTTCCTAGCTAAGAGATGAATTAACCACGTTATTGACCTTTGGTTTCAAAACTAGTATAGATCAGTAGTACGCAGTACGTAGTGAATATTATATAGATTAGCTAGCATTAATTAAAAACAACGCAAAAGCATTCAAAACATGAATAAATATATATAATTATATAAAGGTTAAGCTTTCTAAAAACATTGTAGCTTAGCCCTCTGTGTAAAAAATTATGAACCCATTTTGAAATATTGGCTCCGCATATATCAGGCCAGATATCTACTAGCTAGCCTCCACTTACTTCTAACTTTAAATTAAATTGTAGAAAAAGTTAGAAATAAGTTGAATAGGTATAGTTAGCTAATTAAGGTTGTGCATAGACCAAATTGGATGGTATATAGAATAATATATACTAGATGCAATCCTACGTCAGGTGTGCAAAATATTTTGCGTAGAAGAAAAATACATATATAAAACTTGTAGATGTAGAAGAAAAACTGAAAATCTGATCCAATTTTCAGTTATATATAAATAATTAATGCTTACTCATCATTAATTGGTTACCATTCTGCGAAACAAAAAAATACATATATAAAACTTGTTATCAAAATTATCTATCATTTAGAACCATTGGCTATCCTTTTATTCTTGTCCATCTTGTCTCTGTCTTAACTAATTTTCGGGGCGAGAGACACGTACGTGGATATTCCACATTCACATATATAATTTTCTCTTTTGTTGGGAGCTAATTATTTGGTCCAACTGATTATTTGTGCTTTCATACTTCGAATGTGAAACACTGTTCAAATGTACATATCAGAAATACTAATCTCATCCAATTGAAAAACATATTAATTGGATCATATTACATAACATATTTCACAACTAACAATGTTTTCAACGGTTGCTTCATTGTAGAACTCTTGTGTTTCTATGAGGTATTAATTAGTTATACATTCTAATTAAGTTGGTTTTTCGCTCTAATTTTTCCTTAGCAATTATGATCACACGAAGACAAATTGATCACAATTATACTTCTTTACTGTTTGCAGAAGAATCGTGAAGGGGAACCCCTTTTCAAAACACGTTGGATGCAGACAAATATCTCTCGTGATTTAATTTTGCTTGAGAACCAACTCCCTATGTTTGTGCTGCAGAAGATTTTTGAACTTACTCCTAACTTGATGGGGGAGACAACTCTGAATACGCTTGCTCTTAGGTTTTTTGAACCCTTGAGACCTGGGAAGGAGAAATTTGAAGAAGGGATGTTGAACAAGCATGCCAATAGTGAGTATATACATCTATTAGCTTTGTTTCACTCTTCCTTAATTTCAGGGGATAAAACATACCCGCAGCAGCCTACAAAGAGTGAAAAGGAAAAAACACATCTTAGGCTTCCTGGGAAAGGTTGGGTGCATAATGCTAAAACACTTAGTTATGCTAGTATTAAGTTCCAAGGAAAATCTAGTTGCATTCTCGACATACAGCTTACAGGCAAGACGTTAAAGATTTCTACTATGGTCATCGATGATAGCACTAGCCCTGTGTTGAGGAACTTGATAGCCTATGAACAAAACAACTGCGATGTAACTCCATATTTTTGCTGTCTTGCGTTGTTCTTGGATAGCATAGTGGATACGGTCGAGGATGTCAAGATCCTTTGTAATGCTGAGATTATCAAACATGCAATGGGTAGAGACGAGGAGGTGGCGAATCTTTTCAACAGACTCACTAAAGAGTTGGTGTTTGATATTAATGAAGAGTATTGCTACATGACCAAGGAAATCGAAAACATCAATCGTCATTGCCGAATGCACGACATTAGAGTTCGAATTCGCCGTTTTCTTGCTAGGCTAAACTACAAAGGATCACTCAATACAATCTTTTACATTTTGGTCACAATCATCTTATCCTTTATTGCTAGTAATCCTCCAAATGACAGCCCCTCCTCAACTAATGGGTTGTCACCTACACCTCCACCTCCGCCTTCACTATAACCATTTCGACAAAAACAAAACACCATTTGAAATGGTTGATGCAGGTTTATCTAGTGGAGCCAACATTGATCAATGAACCACGTGGTTGCAATCATTTGACTTACTATTGCTTTTTTAATAGAACTGGGAGTATTCAAAGTCTCATTATGTAGAAGTGTCTTTTAATAAATAAATAAATAAATAAAGTTGGGTATGCTCTATTGTTCGTCCATTGTATATGTTTGTACTATGTGTATTATGTTTGAATTTCAAATCAAATAAATCCATCTTGGAATTAGAAGTTGTTGGGATTTACTGACAATCCATGCTACATATAGATTAATGTGACCTACATAATTTTTCTAATTTGTAAAAAATGAAAAATATCTAATTCCTTCGATTTTCTGTCACACATATATATTAGAATATGTATGTACTTCAAATAATGAAATCCATGTATATGAAATGAATGTGTATGGGTAGATCATCCGTTGCGATGGCTGTGATCACATGCAATTTGTAAAAGAACTCAAAAGTAAAAGATGTAAGTTTGACAAAATGGTCTCCTCCGTTGATGAAGGAAGTTACTTAATTTTATTGTATATTAACGCCTTTACAATTTGGGATTGACAAATTGTGATCCAGCTTGATGGAGACAAATTAATCGGGTAGATAATTAAAAGTATATGCAAGGAAAATGAAGAATGTACCAATATGCAACGTGTTAATCTCAAATGATCATCTTGGATGGTTTTCTTGTAAGGTGGAAATCCAATGAGTATTACACACCCACGAGATCAGAACCTGCATATACGTATCATGAGTGATCGAGTACGTTGCATCCTTTCCAACTTCCAAGATTGCATCCCTTCAAGCTTCCACGGAGATATATAAGTCCTATTGATCATAACTTGATAGTATTGCTTATATATATAACCCAATGATTTCTATGATATATATTAATATTGGATCCATTCAAGTGTATATATTGCTTCATTTCGTAAATCATGGCTGTTCCATTGAGCTGAAAAGTAATTCTCGGAACATATATGTTTCCAGTAAGAACTGAGAAGACAACATGCATATATGCACCGTACCCTGCATTACAAACATAAATCTTAAAGTACCCGGAGGAAGCATAGCTTGAACACTAAAATCATCACCTACGAGGTCTCTTCCTCAATCGCCCGGTTTATAAAAAAAAATAAGAGGGTGGTAAAGACGATTTTATTTAATGCTTGTGACTTTATAATAATTTTAAGCAATTATAACTCATGTTATATTGATTAATTAGTGCTTTAATTTAGAGTATAAATCATTATATAGATCATGTCGACATGCCAAGTATCAATTCCAGCAGACTTGTGTTCTTACTCTTTATAATTATTCCAATAGACATGACTAACTATAACATGATTTATAAGTCCAATTAAACGTGACGTAACATTTTTGTGTCATTAATTTCCATGCATGCTTAAATACATAAGATCAGGCAAATCTCAAAACACCCAATATATATATATACTATCATGTTGACACCGATATATGCTTAAAACACCAATTTGCAGTGCTACTAGCCGGCTGAGCGGCAACCCACGGCGAGGGCAGGGATTGCAATGTAGTCATGTTATGTACGTACTGGGCTAATTACTCCAAAAAATAAACCGCAAAAATATTGTCCCTTTTAACACGCATTTCAATATAATCCAAACAAATGAGATACCTTAAGTCCCAAAGCTTATATACAATACTAAGATCCCATACCAACTACCACCAACTACAGACGCGTCTTGTCCGCCAGAATGCAAATGAACTTTTAAAGTGTCATGCCATGATTTCCATATGCATGCAGCTAATAAAGAAGAACGAAAATCTGGAATAATTATTGACATTACATTTTCTAGTTGCCTAGCAAAATAAAATGTAGAAAAGTAAACACCGTAGAACATCTTTGAAGTTCCATGCATCCACTTGGCTCTATAGCCATGCATTTAAGGAAACCCTTAATTCATGAACCCAATATATAGCAGTTTTTTGGATCCTCTGGTTCAAGTAGAACACGTACGTACACTACTTGGAAGGAATAGATCATGATGTTAATGTTGTTGGCGCCGCTTGGTGTCCGATGTGGTGAGCGGCGACGAGAGTGAAGGACAGAGATAGGGGTTCATGTTTAACGGCAGAGAGAAAAGAAAAGAAGAGGAAGAGATAAAATGGGGAAAATGATATGGGTTGGGCTTGGGCCTAACATGTTGGACTTAAGTTTCGGGGTCAGATCACCCTTGGGCCTTGGTTATCAATTTATTTTCCACGCCTACAAATTATTCATAACTTCAAACTGTCAAGATTTTCCAATTGGACCCTATATTATTTATATTTCTAATTCTCTACTCCATCAATATCTAACCATTAACGAGAACTAGCTAGCTAGTTGTTCATCAACTTCATCTTAATAATTAAGCCATAACCAAGCTCGGTAAGTACGAGATGAAAATAATAAATAGTTTTAGATGATGAACATAAGTTCACTAATCCATTTCTAATGTCAGACCTAATTAATTTAAGAAAGATGATTAACCTACAACTGTCTTACAATTTTTTTACTACTCTATATAAAATAAAGCTGAATCCTTTTATCCAGCTGCTTACACCGCACACAACTGCTATTAAAGTAAGTGTGTGGTGTAAAAATGATGAATATAATTATTCTTAAATAAAAGACAGTTTTGTAAAAAATAAATATATTTCTAATGAAATACTATATTTCTAACTATGCTTATATTAATTGAATGTCAAATAGATAATTAAAAATAATTAATATTCTTAATTTAAAAATCAAAGATCTTTTGGCTATCCAATCTAGCTCGGGTGGACACGTAAAAAATAAAGATATTATTAGATGGGTGCGAGTCACATTAATCGCACATAGACTAGAGGAAGACTAATTGGTCACATCTAATCTGTTATATATTAATGTATCATGCATGATATATATAAATATATATTTATATATATTAGGTGATACCGACATTAATCAAGTCATGAACCCCAGCCGGCCCCCTCATTTAGCATTTTAGTACTACTGGGGCCCTTCGATTAGTGTCTCTCATGCACACGTCCGAGCATGACCAAAGCATTAGTACGTATTACGTAATAAGAATTACCGCGTAAATAATGGATTTCACATAATTATGACTTCCAAGAGTTATATATAGGTAATTTAAACTTACATATATATATATATATATATATCATTAAAAGAGATGAACATTTATAACGAGTTGTTTGTAATAAAAATGACTATTTGATATAAAAATAGACTTATTTTAATAGGAAATAATCACTTTAACATAAAATAATTAGTTTTTTTATATTGAATATATATATATATATATACTAGGTGGGAGCAACGTGCAAAGCACGTTCGTCTAATTTTATGAAATGATTATTTGTAAAAAATAATATATATTTTATAAAAATTATTGATGTCACTTAATAATTTAAAGCATATTGGAGAAGATAAAAAAATTAGTTCAAAATATCATATAATCGAATACATATTTATAACTCCACAATTTTAATAAAAATGTATACGAAAAATTTAATAAAAGTCTAATACAAACGGTAGTTCAAAATATGTGTCGTTTGATATTTGTATTATAATTCATCAATTTATGTAATCATGTAGACGATCAATAGAGACAATATTAAAATTCTTATTTTGCTGTTAGTTGAATCGATCAAGATCAACATAAAGTTAAAACATAATCTTTTTATAAAATTTGTGGTATAATATTTTTTATATATAGCATATATATAAATCCTAAAATATATTTTGAAGTTGTTGGTCGAATTTACTCTTTCTTGATTAGCTCAATGATCACGACTTTTGTCATGTGTCCATCATAGCAAGCCCATGTGTGGAATATGACTTAGTGGAAGTTACGTCCTACTATCATGAGAAAAAAACACTTTGATTAAATACACTTGTATTATATATTATATGAGATTTTTAAATTTAGAATACTTAATAATTTGATTTAATGAAACGTATAATACACATGTATTATACTTAGGAATTCACGTCTTATGCACCTAATACACGTGTATATGTTAAGGAGAAAGAGAAAAATATAATAACTAATATTTAATTACTTATTATTATATAAACTATTAAGTATTGTAATTATTGTGATTAATAAATTATATAACAACATTGAATATTATCTCTCTCAACATTTATGTCTTCATTCTATATGCCAATTACATTCACACGTATTTAAACAAACGGTGTTAATTTTAACGGAAAAACAAGAAAAACCGTTAAAACAAGATTTTCCGTTTCATACACACTTTTTATATATAGAAGATATAATGCTTTAAAAGTGACATAATCATTAATTTATATTTGAGGATAAGTTTTTGAGAGTGTTAATTGAGGGGTTGTCTAATGAATCAATATTATATATATATATATATATATATATATCCATCCATCCATGCATTTATAATCTTGAATGGATGGAAGAAATTTATTTGATTCGATATAACTTTTAAAATATTAATTAATTCAATGACCCATGGATTTATTAATTAAGTTGACGTGACAATCAAAATCAATCCCCAATCAATAATATTAAAAACTAATAGACATGGATGCACAGTAAGTACAATTATAATAAGTACTTGAGAGGGACTGATCTTGGATCGTATATTTTTTCTCCTACACATCATGCATGGATGCACACGTACAACGTCAGAGCTTAGAAAAGCATCAACACTACTAGGATATAAAGTAACAGATTCATCATATATGGAGTCTTGCAAAGACCAATACTCAAGTGTGAAAGCACAAAATAATCAGTTGGGCCAAATAATTAGCTCCCAACAAAAGATCAGAAAATTATAATGTGAAAGTGGAATATCCACGTGTCTCTTGCCCGGGAGATTAGTTAGGAAAGAGAAAAATTTTCAAGCATTCTGGATCATCCTCCTCAACCTCATCGATTTCACAAATTAATAATCTTACTAAAGATTTGGAAGTTGCACGGTTTGAGAATGAGTATATGAGGTCTAGATAGTAAGAGTAGGCGACAGTCTGATTTAGAGACGCATTTGCAGAACCAACAAAAAGACCAGAAGGAAAGAATACGCAGTGAGGTCTAACAGCAAGTGCAGCGGAAGATAATGCTGCAAATAGAGCGTGTTATGTCATTGCAACAGAATCGCGATCGACAAGGAAATAAAAAAAAATGAATTTTATCAGTATATTATATTTTTAATATCTAATTTCAAAACAGTTGAAAACATTGTTAGTTGTGAAATATGTTATGTAATATGATCCAATTAATATGTTTTTCAATTGGATGAGATTAGTATTTCTGATATGTACATTTGAACAGTGTTTCACATTCGAACAGTGTTTCACAGTTTTTCAATATAGTAACTACTTGCAATCGATTTCAATACATGATGAGGCAGAAATTCACAATGGAGTAGTAGTATTGGAACTAAATTTTTTGAAATGAGCATTTATCGTATATTTGTCTCATTGATTATATTTAAACAAATTGGAATTATTACCATTAATTAATTAATTTTCCTAGCTAAGAGATGAATTAACCACGTTATTGACCTTTGGTTTCAAAGCTAGTTTAGATCAGTACGTGCGTAGTGAATATTATATAGATTAGCTAGCATTAATTAAAAACAACGCAAAAGCATTCAAAACATGAATAAATATATATAATTATATAAAGGTTAAGCTTTCTAAAAACATTGTAGCTTAGCCCTCTGTGTATAAAATTATGAACCCATTTTGAAATATTGGCTCCGCATATATCAGGCCAGATATCTACTAGCTAGCCTCCACTTACTTCTAACTTTAAATTAAATTGTAGAAAAAGTTAGAAATAAGTTGAATAGGTATAGTTAGCTAATTAAGGTTGTGCATAGACCAAATTGGATGGTATATAGAATAATATATACTAGATGCAATCCTACGTCAGGTGTGCAAAATATTTTGCGTAGAAGAAAAATACATATATAAAACTTGTAGATGTAGAAGAAAAACTGAAAATCTGATCCAATTTTCAGTTATATATAAATAATTAATGCTTACTCATCATTAATTGGTTACCATTCTGCGAAACAAAAAAATACATATATAAAACTTGTTATCAAAATTATCTATCATTTAGAACCATTGGCTATCCTTTTATTCTTGTCCATCTTGTCTCTGTCTTAACTAATTTTCGAGGCGAGAGACACGTATGTGGATATTCCACATTCACATATATAATTTTCCCTTTTGTTGGGAGCTAATTATTTGGTCCAACTGATTATTTGTGCTTTCATATTTCGAATGTGAAACACTGTTCAAATGTACATATCAGAAATACTAATCTCATCCAATTGAAAAACATATTAATTGGATCATATTACATAACATATTTCACAACTAACAATGTTTTCAACTGTTTTGAAATTAGATATTAAAAATATAATATACTGATAAAATTCATTTTTTTTTATTTCCTTGTCGATCGCGATTCTGTTGCAATGACATAACACGCTCTATTTGCAGCATTATCTTCCGCTGCACTTGCTGTTAGACCTCACTGCGTATTCTTTCCTTCTGGTCTTTTTGTTGGTTCTGCAAATGCGTCTCTAAATCAGACTGTCGCCTACTCTTACTATCTAGACCTCATATACTCATTCTCAAACCGTGCAACTTCCAAATCTTTAGTAAGATTATTAATTTGTGAAATCGATGAGGTTGAGGAGGATGATCCAGAATGCTTGAAAATTTTTCTCTTTCCTAACTAATCTCCCGGGCAAGAGACACGTGGATATTCCACTTTCACATTATAATTTTCTGATCTTTTGTTGGGAGCTAATTATTTGGCCCAACTGATTATTTTGTGCTTTCACACTTGAGTATTGGTCTTTGCAAGACTCCATATATGATGAATCTGTTACTTTATATCCTAGTAGTGTTGATGCTTTTCTAAGCTCTGACGTTGTACGTGTGCATCCATGCATGATGTGTAGGAGAAAAAATATACGATCCAAGATCAGTCCCTCTCAAGTACTTATTATAATTGTACTTACTGTGCATCCATGTCTATTAGTTTTTAATATTATTGATTGGGGATTGATTTTGATTGTCACGTCAACTTAATTAATAAATCCATGGGTCATTGAATTAATTAATATTTTAAAAGTTATATCGAATCAAATAAATTTCTTCCATCCATTCAAGATTATAAATGCATGGATGGATGGATATATATATATATATATATTTATATATACCATAAAAGTGGAATCAAGTGTATGATAGAAGGAAAATGAAATAACAGAGTTTGAAGATAAATGACAAGAATTTAAATATGAACAGATATCTTTGGAGTCGTAGTAGACTGCCGATGCATGATATGCTTGATATGAAAATAAAGAAATAATGAAACCAAAACTTTCAAATATTATTAATTGAAAGTAGATATTTAAACAAACTTACACAAACTTGAAATAAAGAAAAGAAGAGAAGGAAGGTGAATTTGGCTTGTATGGGAAGCAGTTCTTGCTGAAGGTGAGTTCGGCTAGAAAGTTCTGATTTTCCCAATAAAACGAAGAGCCCTTTTATAGATGAAGGAAGCTCTTTTACAATCAAAGGATCCCATAAATCACGGGATGAACAGTAAAAGGTTCCCATAAATCACGGGATGAACAGTAAAAGTGAACAGTGACTTTTTTTTTTTACTATTCACTTTTCAGAAAGCATGCACTCGTCGAAAGTGGTCTTGTCTTCTTTCACCGAAAGTGCGATATTCTTTCCTGCACTCCAAGCACCGAAAGCATCTTTGTCTCAATGTGCTGTCTGATCGTGCCGAAAGCAAACTGAAATGACTAAAGCACCGAAAGCATTTCTGTCTTCAATGTGCTGTCCGTTTGTAATGATCGAAGCAAACTGAAATGACTAAAGCACCGAAAGCATTTCTGTCTTCAATGTGCTGTCCGTTTGTAATGGTCGAACCATCTTTCCACCCCCAAAAAGTTGAAACTCCGGGGTTGAGAAGAGGGCAGCCGTTTGGGCATGATTTAATTATCTCCCAGCCTAGGGGGATAGTGTTCCGAGTCATGTCCAAAAATGTTGCTGTATGGATCAGAGGCCGTCGATTCTGTTGACGAAGCTTCTGACTCTTTATCCAAACCTTCACTGTTGGAGGTCTGTTCAATGGACTTCTTCAACAGTTCAAGTTGTAAAAGTAAATCCTGCTTCTTCTGTTTTGGAGAAGAGGATGAAGCTGTAGAATTCTTCTTTTTGCCGGAAGGTGACTTTTTCTTCTGTTTTGATGAAGAATTCTTTGACCCTGAACCTGAAGCTTGATCACTTGAACCTGGAATGGTTGGATATGTAATCAAAGCTTGATTTGGGGTGGGGGAAGGGAATTGTTGTTTATCCTTGAGGTTAGGAACAACAAGGGGAAAATCAGCTGAAATTCTTGAGACAATATCGTTAGTGTGAGGAAATTTATCCCACCACTTGACAAAATATTGTCGAATTAACATGTAATCTTTTTTAGTGTATTGCCATCTACAAATCCAAGGAGTTTTGTATTTGGCTCAGAAATGGAGTAAGGGTGGGAGCAAGATGTCTCGTCCTTTCATTTTTGATACACTGGAAACGGTAAAATGTTTAATAGCCTTCTGAAGACTATCAGGAAACAAATCATCAATGGGGCCAAAGAAATGCCACCATTTTTGAAACCACAAAGGAAATGATTGCTTGCAGTTCTTGTTGAAATTGAAAAACCAAGAGTGCTGCATAGCTGGTGTTTGAAACAAAGGAAATCTTAACCAAGCTTCAATATAATCATAATAATTATACTGAGCATTAGAATCCTTGATTGTTTTGAAGGTAGATGGGTGAGTTTCCCATTCTTCTTCGGTTATGACTGAAATGATAAAACAGTTGTGAAAGATGACCCTTGCAGGATCAACTTTGCAGTAAATGGGTTTAACTGAAATGGAACCGGTGCCAACCAAAATTCCAAGATAGTAGCTGAGGTTTTTGTTTAGATCCTCAGGGATCCAATGGAAACCTCGGGGAAAATAATCAGAAGCAATCTGGAAGGGATCTGTTTTTACTGATTTCTCAATGTAAAACAGATTCTGAAACCAAGCTTTTAAGAAATATTCTGCCTTGTTGGCAGAGGGAAATCTGGGGTTTATCGTAGCTAAGGGACTCGCATACGCATCGTATGGAGTGACTAAGGTAGAGGCAAATGAACTGGGAGGAATTGGCCTAGGAACTTGTCCTAGACTGGTAAATCTATTGGCTATCTCCAGTGGGGAGGAAGCTATGGTTGATGCAGATGCTGGAGGCATAAGCATTGTTAATGAAGCGGTGGTGAAGTAATCGGTGAAACCGGTTTCTTCTTCTTACTCATGTTTTCTGCAAGAATTCACGGGTAAGAAAATCAGGGATCGAATTATCAGAACCTTTGATAAATTCAATATCATAATCAAAAACACTTAAAATAGCTTGCCATCGTGCAAAAATCTGTTTTGATGCAATGTTTTTAACATCTTGTTCTAAAACAGTTTTAGCAGTTTTGCAATCAATGCGTAAAAGAAAATGCTGATTAAGCAAATCACTTTGAAATTTAGAAACACATAGTACTACTGACAAAATCTCTTTTTTAATAGTACTATAATTATGCTGTGCATGGTTCCAGGTTCCGGAATGGAAACGAACAATCTGTTCAAAAGAACCTGGTGAAACAACTTGTTTCAGGATGCCGCCATAGCCTGCGTCTGAGGCGTCAGTCTCGACAATCTTGAAGCTATTTGAAGTAGGAATCCCAAGACATGGAAGAGTTTTGACATGTGTCTTGATTTGTTTGACTACGTTGGTGTGAACATCAGTCCACGGAGAAGGATTAGAACGCAATCTCGCAAAGAGAGGGCGACATTGTTTTCTCATATCCTTGTAGAAATCTGAAATGTAATTTAAAGAACCAAGAAATCTTTGAAGTTGGTTTTTATCAAGAATGACATCAGGAAATTTGTCAGCAAATTCAATGGCTCTTTGGATGGGCCTGATTTTGCCTTCAAAGATGTCATAACCAAGGAATCTGATCTTGGTTTGAAATAGCTTAATCTTTTTCGCAGAAACAACAAGTCCATTTCTTTTGATGATCTCAAGAAACGTTCTGAGATGTTTCCAGTGTTCATCAATAGATTTGGAGAAAACAAGAACATCATCTATGTAGACGATGGTGAAATCAGTGAATGATAGGAAAATATCATTCATAATATTTTGGAATTCACTAGGAGCATTCTTCAGCCCAAATGGCATGACGTTCCACTCATAGTGACCGAATGGAGTAGTGAAACCAGTCTTGTACCGGTCAGACTCCCTAATTTGGATTTGCCAAAATCCAGACTTAAGGTCAAACTTGGAGAAAATAATTGCATCACTCAATCTATGAACCAAGTCATTCTTGTTAGGAATGGGATACCTAATCCACTCTAACACCTTGTTCAATGGTTTGTAATTAATGACTAAACGGGGTGTACCTCGCTCAATCTCAGCATTTTTTTGAACATAAAAAGCTGCACATGACCAGGGTGACTTACTATGCCTGATGATATTTTTAGCAAGAAGATCCTGGATTTCATTTTTGCAAAACTCCAAAGTTTCTCTATTCATTTGAATAGGTCTTGCTTTGGTTGGAATTAAGTTTTCAGAGAAATCTTTAACATAAGGTAAAGAAACAACATGTTTCTTCCTATGCCAGAAAGCATTAGGAAGTTCCGAGCAGACTTCATAAATCAAAGTTTTTTGAAAATCTTCGATTTTAGATCTAAGCAAGGAATCATGCAAATTATCAGAAACACGTTTGAATCTAATTTCTTGTTTAAGAAAATCTAAATGTTTTCTTTTTGCAGAGAGCAGAAATACAGATCTTCTAGCAGTATCACGTTCAAATTTAGAAGCAAATTTAAACTTAACTTTCTGTCCAAAGGGGTCAGTGGTGATCCCATCGGCTTCAGAAAGGAATGGATAAATCATGTTAAGAAAGGGCATACCAAGAATAACATCATGAGTCAAATTCTTAACAAGCACAGAAGGAATCTTAAAGCAGACATTGTCCTGGCAAATATGAGCTGTGTTCAACTCATAGCGAATCTTCATCTTAGATCCGTTTGTCGAGAATAAATTCTCTTCGGACTTTTCGAAATAAGAGGTAGGAACTAAGCCTTCTCGGATACAATTAAGATCCGCTCCTGAATCTATTAAAGCGACAGCAGAGAATTTGTATTCATGATTAACAATTATTTCTACTAAACAAAACCATTTCTGTGGGACAGAACGGTGAATCAAACAACATTCCTTAGTTGGATTAGAGGGTTCAGCATGGTCTGACTGGTTTGACTCATCACCAGAAGGACTTTCATGATCAAATTCTTTATCCAACTTTAAACATGCTAAATCTTGTTTAAAAGATGCATTTTCAGATTTGAGATTCTTGATCTCTTCTCTGAGTTCAGTAATCTCTCTTTTTACAAGAGATACTTCATGTTGTAAATCATTTAATGAAATATCTTTGGGTTTTTGTTTTTGAAAACGTCCCAAAGTTTCTTCAAAAGAAATCTTGCCCTTGGAAGTCGATGGTTCTTTTCGAATCATCGTTTCCTTAAGCTTTCTGAGATATTTCTCTTTAAGCTCAGGGTCTTGAATTTGTGAGATAATCGAGAGGAGCATGTTTTCATGTTCCTGCTCTTTACTCAAAACAGTTCCTTGTTCTCTTCCTCCGTCTAAAACATTGATTGTTTTGACTTTAGAAGCACAACAAGAATCATTGCACCCAAACTTGATGTTTGGTGAGTTAATATGATCAGAGTCCGAGTGGTAATCAGATCCACTTGAACTAAGTTCATCATCATCCGTGGATGTAGGAGATCCATGTTCGAGTAAACGAAACAGATCTTCTTGATCAACGGAATTGATATTTAACTCATTAAGCTTTTTCTTAAAACCTTGTGGCTTCTTTGTACACTTATTCGCATAGTGTCCAGGTTGGCCACAATTAAAACATGCTCCCTTTGCAGGGGCTTTTGAAACCTTTTTCTGAAATGGTTTCTTTCTTGAAACCGGTTTTGAAACAGATTTTTTATAAAACTCCTCACGGGATCTGTTATAGTTCCTACGAGGTTTTGAAAACTTTTTAGAACTCTTTCTGCGCTGCACAGATGGAGCAATAGGAGGAAGGCCAAATTGTTCACAAAAGTTTCCCATCTCATATTTGGCTTTCTTTCTATCTTTCATCTGTTGGGCAATCATCCTTTGATCATTGCACATACTAATACCAAGTTTCTGAATAATACTTACAATATCACCGTAAGTATAATTATCATAATTCAGATAACCCGTAGTATCAGTAAGTGAGTCCTTTACCTTAATGGCGAACAAACGAGGCAATCCATCAATGAACTTCTCTTTCCAGTAAGGTTTTTGAGAATCTTCCCTAAGCATAACACGAGACATAAAAACATCTTTATACCAACGATAATCAGACATTTTATTGCATCGTAAGTTATTCAGCTAATCAGAAACTCTATTTGTGATGTTGGAAGGGGTTCCAACAAAATGTTTAACTATGGTAAAAATCAGGGTATTGACACCATCAGGAGACCCATGGGTTCCTTCCCTTCGGTCTTCCTCGGGTGGCAATATGGGTAAACCATCTGTGTCTCTTTTGATAGCAGAACGAATGGTTTCCCTATCCTCGGTAGTGAGATGTTTATCCCACCAAGAACGAAGCATCCCTGAAAATCCGCTGGTCAGGATATCAACAATCTCAGTCTGACTGAGTTTGTTGTTGTAATAAGCAATAGCAACCATGGACATACGATTCAGAGTATTGAGAATTTCTTGCTCAGAGAATCCATCAATATTCCATTCATACATTTGGTCAGTAGATACGGAGAACTGAGAGTATGAACCTCTCTCTTCGTACTGTAAATCAGGAGGTGTGGGTCTAGAATACCAGTTTTTCGTGAGACCTATTGGTTTAATGTCAATCGAATATATCCTGGCAAGTTCGGGTTTTTCAACTTGAAGACCCTGAAATTCTTTTTCAAGTAAATCAATTTTCTGAACTAAGGAATTATCAGACAAAGAAACATCATCATCAGAATCATTCCAAGTATGCACAAAAAAAGAATCATCAAAACTAACCCCTGGGCCGTTTCTGTCAATAACAGAACAGGAGGGTTTTTCTTGCTTAACTTCAGCAAGCATTTGATCAAGTTTAGCCATTGTATTGGTCACTCCAAAATGGATTTTTGACCTATCAGATGGTAGGACAATCAAAGGTTTTTCAATTGTTTTCTTTAAAGCAAGTTTTTCGAAAACAGGTTTTTCAACTTTTTCCTCTATACGGTCGAGCTGTTGACCGATTGTATGGAGGGTCTGGTTGACGAAATTGTTTTGTTCTATGATCTTTTTGGTTTCAGCAAAAACATTTTCATTCGGACCTGGATCCGAGATTTTGAAGGGCGAAGCTTTCACCTCAATCCCTTTGACAGAAACAAGGATGGTTTCTAAAGGAGGATGGCTGGTTTTCACAACTTTCCTGCCTTCTTCTTTAGTAAAACTGGTTTTTAAAACATTCAAAAATTTCTTTGAAACATAATGATTTTCAAGGAAGTCGAAGAATAAGATGTGCTTGCTATCTTTGTACATCTTTTTCTTCCATTCTTTTCGAATCTTCTGTTTCTCAGAAACTGAATAAATCCTATGATAAGTTTTTCGCTTATCACGGTTTTCTTTTGACATAAAATCAGCATGTAAATTAACCATATCAATTACAAACAATTCAGAATCTAAATCATCCAATGCTTTATCCAAAACCATTAAGCTGGAATGGACTGGAGCAACCATATTAGAAGCTGTAGGAGATGTTGATTCAACATCATCTTCTACTTGTACTTCTTCCTTTATGGATTTACCTTTGGATTTAAGATCCTCCTTGGTTGAATAATAAGCAGAGGTAACCTGGGACGAAGTTGAAATTCCTTCCAACTTTATGTCTTGGCTTGAGGGTTCTTCTTTTGAATGAAGTTCCCTAATCTGAATCGGACAATTGGGATTTTCGCGATCCCTCAAGAATCTTTCGAGATTTTTATCTCTTAGATCTTGGTCCGAGCTACAAGAAGACCTAGAACCAGCGAAAGAATTTCTCCTTTCAGACTGGTCAAAAGAAATCTTTACAGTACCATCAAGATACTGTTGGATGATCTTAAGGTCTGAGTTTTGAGCTGGTATCTTCCTGGGAGGAAGTTCCTGCTTGAGTACCCATTCATTTGGAAGAGTTACATCTTTCCAAAAGAGCATCTTGGGTGTTGTGATGTTAGAGTTCGAGGTTGAACTATACATCAAAACGGTCTCATTTTTTGGAGACTTAATCTTAGCCTTTGGCTCAAGGCTAGTACTTAAGACTCTGTAATAGATGCGGTAAACTAAGGATATAGGTCTGCTGCCTTCAACCATATCAAAACCAGAGGTCTTAATACTCAAAGTTAGAGAAGACAAAACATTCTTATCAAACAAATCGACAATTAAATCAGGATAACAATTAAAATGAACTGGTCCATCTATTAGGGATGTTTGAATGATCCCTAAAATACTATTATTGTAATTTAAATGTCTACCATCACGTAAACATAAAAGAACACAAGCATCAATACCTTTTCTTACTAAAGGTACGACTGCAATTTGAACAGATGCAATATGCATAAACTTATAACCCTTTTCTTGAAAAGATTTTATTGTTTTCTTTTCAAATAGAACACAATGTTCTTGTGTTCTGGAAATAGGAAATGTTTGTTCTATTGTTTTGACATGAAATAAACTTTTCATTTTAGATTGAATCCAAGTGCGGTGATAAAGAGAATCAATTTTGATCTTTGGCATATGCCATTGATCAGAACTATTTGAATCATTTTCAGAAATCTCACAATCTTCTTCATTAACAATATCAGGAGGCATACCTGACTGGGAACTGACAGATGAGTTAGATCTAAACATCTTACTCACCTTGGTAATTACTGAAACAAAACTCTTGGGTACATCCTAAATCTAGGTCTTTTCATTTTCCTAGCTGCAGGACTCACACATACCGGAGGGCCACAAGACCAAAACACAACCTCTATATCCCTTCAATGTTCTTCACACGCCTACCCGGCTAATACGGACTACAAGGAACTCCGGAGGTATCTCGTAGGGCCTATTCGACTGCGGTGGTGTACAACAGGAAAGAGAGAAAATAACTAGAAACAGAATGAACTTAGAGTGTTTCCAGAAATTATCCAGATAAGAAAGAGATGTATGGTATCAGAGCCATCTTCTGGTTCTGGTTACTAACAGCTTTGTTATTTCTTTATCTCTTTCTTATCTTGATAATTTCTGGAAACAATCTAAGTTCATTCTGTTTCTAGTTATTTTCTCTCTTTCCTGTTGTACACCACCGCAGTCGAATAGGCCCTACGAGATACCTCCGGAGTTCCTTGTAGTCCGTATTAGCCGGGTAGGCGTGTGAAGGACATTGAAGGGATATAGAGGTTGTGTTTTGGTCTTGTGGCCCTCCGGTATGTGTGAGTCCTGCAGCTAGGAAAATGAAAAGACCTAGATTTAGGATGTACCCAAGAGTTTTGTTTCAGTAATTACCAAGGTGAGTAAGATGTTTAGATCTAACTCATCTGTCAGTTCCCAGTCAGGTATGCCTCCTGATATTGTTAATGAAGAAGATTGTGAGATTTCTGAAAATGATTCAAATAGTTCTGATCAATGGCATATGCCAAAGATCAAAATTGATTCTCTTTATCACCGCACTTGGATTCAATCTAAAATGAAAAGTTTATTTCATGTCAAAACAATAGAACAAACATTTCCTATTTCCAGAACACAAGAACATTGTGTTCTATTTGAAAAGAAAACAATAAAATCTTTTCAAGAAAAGGGTTATAAGTTTATGCATATTGCATCTGTTCAAATTGCAGTCGTACCTTTAGTAAGAAAAGGTATTGATGCTTGTGTTCTTTTATGTTTACGTGATGGTAGACATTTAAATTACAATAATAGTATTTTAGGGATCATTCAAACATCCCTAATAGATGGACCAGTTCATTTTAATTGTTATCCTGATTTAACTGTCGATTTGTTTGATAAGAATGTTTTGTCTTCTCTAACTTTGAGTATTAAGACCTCTGGTTTTGATATGGTTGAAGGCAGCAGACCTATATCCTTAGTTTACCGCATCTATTACAGAGTCTTAAGTACTAGCCTTGAGCCAAAGGCTAAGATTAAGTCTCCAAAAAATGAGACCGTTTTGATGTATAGTTCAACCTCGAACTCTAACATCACAACACCCAATATGCTCTTTTGGAAAGATGTAACTCTTCCAAATGAATGGGTACTCAAGCAGGAACTTCCTCCCAGGAAGATACCAGCTCAAAACTCAGACCTTAAGATCATCCAACAGTATCTTGATGGTACTGTAAAGATTTCTTTTGACCAGTCTGAAAGGAGAAATTCTTTTGCTGGTTCTAGGTCTTCTTGTAGCTCGGACCAAGATCTAAGAGATAAAAATCTCGAAAGATTCTTGAGGGATCGCGAAAATCCCAATCGTCCGATTCAGATTAGGGAACTTCATTCAAAAGAAGAACCCTCAAGCCAAGACATAAAGTTGGAAGGAATTTCAACTTCGTCCCAGGTTACCTCTGCTTATTATTCAACCAAGGAGGATCTTAAATCCAAAGGTAAATCCATAAAAGAAGAAGTACAAGTAGAAGATGATGTTGAATCAACATCTCCTACAGCTTCTAATATGGTTGCTCCAGTCCATTCCAGCTTAATGGTTTTGGATAAAGCATTGGATGATTTAGATTCTGAATTGTTTGTAATTGATATGGTTAATTTACATGCTGATTTTATGTCAAAAGAAAACCGTGATAAGCGAAAAACTTATCATAGGATTTATTCAGTTTCTGAGAAACAGAAGATTCGAAAAGAATGGAAGAAAAAGATGTACAAAGATAGCAAGCACATCTTATTCTTCGACTTCCTTGAAAATCATTATGTTTCAAAGAAATTTTTGAATGTTTTAAAAACCAGTTTTACTAAAGAAGAAGGCAGGAAAGTTGTGAAAACCAACCATCCTCCTTTAGAAACCATCCTTGTTTCTGTCAAAGGGATTGAGGTGAAAGCTTCGCCCTTCAAAATCTCGGATCCAGGTCCGAATGAAAATGTTTTTGCTGAAACCAAAAAGATCATAGAACAAAACAATTTCGTCAACCAGACCCTCCATACAATCGGTCAACAGCTCGATCGTATAGAGGAAAAAGTTGAAAAACCTGTTTTCGAAAAACTTGCTTTAAAGAAAACAATTGAAAAACCTTTGATTGTCCTACCATCTGATAGGTCAAAAATCCATTTTGGAGTGACCAATACAATGGCTAAACTTGATCAAATGCTTGCTGAAGTTAAGCAAGAAAAACCCTCCTGTTCTGTTATTGACAGAAACGGCCCAGGGGTTAGTTTTGATGATTCTTTTTCTGTGCATACTTGGAATGATTCTGATGATGATGTTTCTTTGTCTGATAATTCCTTAGTTCAGAAAATTGATTTACTTGAAAAAGAATTTCAGGGTCTTCAAGTTGAAAAACCCGAACTTGCCAAGATATATTCGAGAGACATTAAACCAATAGGTCTCACGAAAAACTGGTATTCTAGACCCACACCTCCTGATTTACAGTACGAAGAGAGAGGTTCACACTCTCAGTTCTCCGTATCTGCTGACCAAATGTATGAATGGAATATTGATGGATTCTCTGAGCAAGAAATTCTCAATACTCTGAATCGTATGTCCATGGTTGCTATTGCTTATTACAACAACAAACTCAGTCAGACTGAGATTGTTGATATCCTGACCAGCGGATTTTCAGGGATGCTTCGTTCTTGGTGGGATAAACATCTCACTACCGAGGATAGGGAAACCATTCGTTCTGCTATCAAAAGAGACACAGATGGTTTACCCATATTGCCACCCGAGGAAGACCGAAGGGAAGGAACCCATGGGTCTCCTGATGGTGTCAATACCCTGATTTTTACCATAGTTAAACATTTTGTTGGAACCCCTTCCAACATCACAAATAGAGTTTCTGATTATCTGAATAACTTACGATGCAATAAAATGTCTGATTATCGTTGGTATAAAGATGTTTTTATGTCTCGTGTTATGCTTAGGGAAGATTCTCAAAAACCTTACTGGAAAGAGAAGTTTATTGATGGATTGCCTCGTTTGTTCGCCATTAAGGTAAAGGACTCACTTACTGATACTACGGGTTATCTGAATTATGATAATTATACTTACGGTGATATTGTAAGTATTATTTAGAAACTTGGTATTAGTATGTGCAATGATCAAAGGATGATTGCCCAACAGATGAAAGATAGAAAGAAAGCCAAATATGAGATGGGAAACTTTTGTGAACAATTTGGCCTTCCTCCTATTGCTCCATCTGTGCAGCGCAGAAAGAGTTCTAAAAAGTTTTCAAAACCTCGTAGGAACTATAACAGATCCCGTGAGGAGTTTTATAAAAAATCTGTTTCAAAACCGGTTTCAAGAAAGAAACCATTTCAGAAAAAGGTTTCAAAAGCCCCTGCAAAGGGAGCATGTTTTAATTGTGGCCAACCTGGACACTATGCGAATAAGTGTACAAAGAAGCCACAAGGTTTTAAGAAAAAGCTTAATGAGTTAAATATCAATTCCGTTGATCAAGAAGATCTGTTTCGTTTACTCGAACATGGATCTCCTACATCCACGGATGATGATGAACTTAGTTCAAGTGGATCTGATTACCACTCGGACTCTGATCATATTAACTCACCAAACATCAAGTTTGGGTGCAATGATTCTTGTTGTGCTTCTAAAGTCAAAACAATCAATGTTTTAGACGGAGGAAGAGAACAAGGAACTGTTTTGAGTAAAGAGCAGGAACATGAAAACATGCTCCTCTCAATTATCTCACAAATTCAAGACCCTGAGCTTAAAGAGAAATATCTCAGAAAGCTTAAGGAAACGATGATTCGAAAAGAACCATCGACTTCCAAGGGCAAGATTTCTTTTGAAGAAACTTTGGGACGTTTTCAAAAACAAAAACCCAAAGATATTTCATTAAATGATTTACAACATGAAGTATCTCTTGTAAAAAGAGAGATTACTGAACTCAGAGAAGAGATCAAGAATCTCAAATCTGAAAATGCATCTTTTAAACAAGATTTAGCATGTTTAAAGTTGGATAAAGAATTTGATCATGAAAGTCCTTCTGGTGATGAGTCAAACCAGTCAGACCATGCTGAACCCTCTAATCCAACTAAGGAATGTTGTTTGATTCACCGTTCTGTCCCACAGAAATGGTTTTGTTTAGTAGAAATAATTGTTAATCATGAATACAAATTCTCTGCTGTCGCTTTAATAGATTCAGGAGCGGATCTTAATTGTATCCGAGAAGGCTTAGTTCCTACCTCTTATTTCGAAAAGTCCGAAGAGAATTTATTCTCGGCAAACGGATCTAAGATGAAGATTCGCTATGAGTTGAACACAGCTCATATTTGCCAGGACAATGTCTGCTTTAAGATTCCTTCTGTGCTTGTTAAGAATTTGACTCATGATGTTATTCTTGGTATGCCCTTTCTTAACATGATTTATCCATTCCTTTCTGAAGCCGATGGGATCACCACTGACCCCTTTGGACAGAAAGTTAAGTTTAAATTTGCTTCTAAATTTGAACGTGATACTGCTAGAAGATCTGTATTTCTGCTCTCTGCAAAAAGAAAACATTTAGATTTTCTTAAACAAGAAATTAGATTCAAACGTGTTTCTGATAATTTGCATGATTCCTTGCTTAGATCTAAAATCGAAGATTTTCAAAAAACTTTGATTTATGAAGTCTGCTCGGAACTTCCTAATGCTTTCTGGCATAGGAAGAAACATGTTGTTTCTTTACCTTATGTTAAAGATTTCTCTGAAAACTTAATTCCAACCAAAGCAAGACCTATTCAAATGAATAGAGAAACTTTGGAGTTTTGCAAAAATGAAATCCAGGATCTTCTTGCTAAAAATATCATCAGGCATAGTAAGTCACCCTGGTCATGTGCAGCTTTTGATGTTCAAAAAAATGCTGAGATTGAGCGAGGTACACCCCGTTTAGTCATTAATTACAAACCATTGAACAAGGTGTTAGAGTGGATTAGGTATCCCATTCCTAACAAGAATGACTTGGTTCATAGATTGAGTGATGCAATTATTTTCTCCAAGTTTGACCTTAAGTCTGGATTTTGGCAAATCCAAATTAGGTAGTCTGACCGGTACAAGACTGCTTTCACTACTCCATTCGGTCACTATGAGTGGAACGTCATGCCATTTGGGCTGAAGAATGCTCCTAGTGAATTCCAAAATATTATGAATGATATTTTCCTATCATTCACTGATTTCACCATCGTCTACATAGATGATGTTCTTGTTTTCTCCAAATCTATTGATGAACACTGGAAACATCTCAGAACGTTTCTTGAGATCATCAAAAGAAATGGACTTGTTGTTTCTGCGAAAAAGATTAAGCTATTTCAAACCAAGATCAGATTCCTTGGTTATGACATCTTTGAAGGCAAAATCAGGCCCATCCAAAGAGCCATTGAATTTGCTGACAAATTTCCTGATGTCATTCTTGATAAAAACCAACTTCAAAGATTTCTTGGTTCTTTAAATTACATTTCAGATTTCTACAAGGATATGAGAAAACAATGTCGCCCTCTCTTTGCGAGATTGCGTTCTAATCCTTCTCCGTGGACTGATGTTCACACCAACGTAGTCAAACAAATCAAGACACATGTCAAAACTCTTCCATGTCTTGGGATTCCTACTTCAAATAGCTTCAAGATTGTCGAGACTGACGCCTCAGATGCAGGCTATGGCGGCATCCTGAAACAAGTTGTTTCACCAGGTTCTTTTGAACAGATTGTTCGTTTCCATTCCGGAACCTGGAACCATGCACAGCATAATTATAGTACTATTAAAAAGAGATTTTGTCAGTAGTACTATGTGTTTCTAAATTTCAAAGTGATTTGCTTAATCAGCATTTTCTTTTACGCATTGATTGCAAAACTGCTAAAACTGTTTTAGAACAAGATGTTAAAAACATTGCATCAAAACAGATTTTTGCACGATGGCAAGCTATTTTAAGTGTTTTTGATTATGATATTGAATTTATCAAAGGTTCTGATAATTCGATCCCTGATTTTCTTACCCGTGAATTCTTGCAGAAAACATGAGTAAGAAGAAGAAACCGGTTTCACCGATTACTTCACCACCGCTTCATTAACAATGCTTATGCCTCCAGCATCTGCATCAACCATAGCTTCCTCCCCACTGGAGATAGCCAATAGATTTACCAGTCTAGGACAAGTTCCTAGGCCAATTCCTCCCAGTTCATTTGCCTCTACCTTAGTCACTCCATACGATGCGTATGCGAGTCCCTTAGCTACGATAAACCCCAGATTTCCCTCTGCCAACAAGGCAGAATATTTCTTAAAAGCTTGGTTTCAGAATCTGTTTTACATTGAGAAATCAGTAAAAACAGATCCCTTCCAGATTGCTTCTGATTATTTTCCCCGAGGTTTCCATTGGATCCCTGAGGATCTAAACAAAAACCTCAGCTACTATCTTGGAATTTTGGTTGGCACCGGTTCCATTTCAGTTAAACCCATTTACTGCAAAGTTGATCCTGCAAGGGTCATCTTTCACAACTGTTTTATCATTTCAGTCATAACCGAAGAAGAATGGGAAACTCACCCATCTACCTTCAAAACAATCAAGGATTCTAATGCTCAGTATAATTATTATGATTATATTGAAGCTTGGTTAAGATTTCCTTTGTTTCAAACACCAGCTATGCAGCACTCTTGGTTTTTCAATTTCAACAAGAACTGCAAGCAATCATTTCCTTTGTGGTTTCAAAAATGGTGGCATTTCTTTGGCCCCATTGATGATTTGTTTCCTGATAGTCTTCAGAAGGCTATTAAACATTTTACCGTTTCCAGTGTATCAAAAATGAAAGGACGAGACATCTTGCTCCCACCCTTACTCCATTTCTGAGCCAAATACAAAACTCCTTGGATTTGTAGATGGCAATACACTAAAAAAGATTACATGTTAATTCGACAATATTTTGTCAAGTGGTGGGATAAATTTCCTCACACTAACGATATTGTCTCAAGAATTTCAGCTGATTTTCCCCTTGTTGTTCCTAACCTCAAGGATAAACAACAATTCCCTTCCCCCACCCCAAATCAAGCTTTGATTACATATCCAACCATTCCAGGTTCAAGTGATCAAGCTTCAGGTTCAGGGTCAAAGAATTCTTCATCAAAACAGAAGAAAAAGTCACCTTCCGGAAAAAAGAAGAATTCTACAGCTTCATCCTCTTCTCCAAAACAGAAGAAGCAGGATTTACTTTTACAACTTGAACTGTTGAAGAAGTCCATTGAACAGACCTCCAACAGTGAAGGTTTGGATAAAGAGTCAGAAGCTTCGTCAACAGAATCGACGGCCTCTGATCCATACAGCAACATTTTTGGACATGACTCGGAATACTATCCCCCTAGGCTGGGAGATAATTAAATCATGCCCAAACGGCTGCCCTCTTCTCAACCCCGGAGTTTCAACTTTTTGGGGGTGGAAAGATGGTTCGACCATTACAAACGGACAGCACATTGAAGACAGAAATGCTTTCGGTGCTTTAGTCATTTCAGTTTGCTTTCGGCACGATCAGACAGCACATTGAGACAAAGATGCTTTCGGTGCTTGGAGTGCAGGAAAGAATATCGCACTTTCGGTGAAAGAAGACAAGACCACTTTCGACGAGTGCATGCTTTCTGAAAAGTGAATAGTAAAAAAAAAAGTCACTGTTCACTTTTACTGTTCATCCCGTGATTTATGGGAACCTTTTACTGTTCATCCCGTGATTTATGGGATCCTTTGATTGTAAAAGAGCTTCCTTCATCTATAAAAGGGCTCTTCGTTTTATTGGGAAAATCAGAACTTTCTAGCCGAACTCACCTTCAGCAAGAACTGCTTCCCATACAAGCCAAATTCACCTTCCTTCTCTTCTTTTCTTTATTTCAAGTTTGTGTAAGTTTGTTTAAATATCTACTTTCAATTAATAATATTTGAAAGTTTTGGTTTCATTATTTCTTTATTTTCATATCAAGCATATCATGCATCGGCAGTCTACTACGACTCCAAAGATATCTGTTCATATTTAAATTCTTGTCATTTATCTTCAAACTCTGTTATTTCATTTTCCTTCTATCATACACTTGATTCCGCTTTTATGGTATATATAAATATATATATATATATATATCCATCCATCCATGCATTTATAATCTTGAATGGATGGAAGAAATTTATTTGATTCGATATAACTTTTAAAATATTAATTAATTCAATGACCCATGGATTTATTAATTAAGTTGACGTGACAATCAAAATCAATCCCCAATCAATAATATTAAAAACTAATAGACATGGATGCACAGTAAGTACAATTATAATAAGTACTTGAGAGGGACTGATCTTGGATCGTATATTTTTTCTCCTACACATCATGCATGGATGCACACGTACAACGTCAGAGCTTAGAAAAGCATCAACACTACTAGGATATAAAGTAACAGATTCATCATATATGGAGTCTTGCAAAGACCAATACTCAAGTGTGAAAGCACAAAATAATCAGTTGGGCCAAATAATTAGCTCCCAACAAAAGATCAGAAAATTATAATGTGAAAGTGGAATATCCACGTGTCTCTTGCCCGGGAGATTAGTTAGGAAAGAGAAAAATTTTCAAGCATTCTGGATCATCCTCCTCAACCTCATCGATTTCACAAATTAATAATCTTACTAAAGATTTGGAAGTTGCACGGTTTGAGAATGAGTATATGAGGTCTAGATAGTAAGAGTAGGCGACAGTCTGATTTAGAGACGCATTTGCAGAACCAACAAAAAGACCAGAAGGAAAGAATACGCAGTGAGGTCTAACAGCAAGTGCAGCGGAAGATAATGCTGCAAATAGAGCGTGTTATGTCATTGCAACAGAATCGCGATCGACAAGGAAATAAAAAAAAATGAATTTTATCAGTATATTATATTTTTAATATCTAATTTCAAAACAGTTGAAAACATTGTTAGTTGTGAAATATGTTATGTAATATGATCCAATTAATATGTTTTTCAATTGGATGAGATTAGTATTTCTGATATGTACATTTCAACAGTGTTTCACATTCGAAGTTGATGAACAACTAGCTAGCTAGTTCTCGTTAATGGTTAGATATTGATGGAGTAGAGAATTAGAAATATAAATAATAAAGGATTCAGCTTTATTTTATATAGAGTAGTAAAAAAATTGTAAGACAGTTGTAGGTTAATCATCTTTCTTAAATTAATTAGGTCTGACATTAGAAATGGATTAGTGAACTTATGTTCATCATCTAAAACTATTTATTATTTTCATCTCGTACTTACCGAGCTTGGTTATGGCTTAATTATTAAGATGAAGTTGATGAACAACTAGCTAGCTAGTTCTCGTCCATTTTAATGGTTAGATATTGATGGAGTAGAGAATTAGAAATATAAATAATATAGGGTCTAATTGGAAAATCTTGACAGTTTGAAGTTATGAATAATTTGTAGGCGTGGAAAATAAATTGATAACCAAGGCCCAAGGGTGATCTGACCCCGAAACTCAAGTCCAACATGTTAGGCCCAAGCCCAACCCATATCATTTTCCCCATTTTATCTCTTCCTCTTCTTTTCTTTTCTCTCTGCCGTTAAACATGAACCCCTATCTCTGTCCTTCACTCTCGTCGCCGCTCACCACATCGGACACCAAGCGGCGCCAACAACATTAACATCATGATCTATTCCTTCCAAGTAGTGTACGTACGTGTTCTACTTGAACCAGAGGATCCAAAAAACTGCTATATATTGGGTTCATGAATTAAGGGTTTCCTTAAATGCATGGCTATAGAGCCAAGTGGATGCATGGAACTTCAAAGATGTTCTACGGTGTTTACTTTTCTACATTTTATTTTGCTAGGCAACTAGAAAATGTAATGTCAATAATTATTCCAGATTTTCGTTCTTCTTTATTAGCTGCATGCATATGGAAATCATGGCATGACACTTTAAAAGTTCATTTGCATTCTGGTGGACAAGACGCGTCTGTAGTTGGTGGTAGTTGGTATGGGATCTT
The DNA here is from genome assembly GCF_018687715.1 of Carya illinoinensis. Classification (NCBI taxonomy): domain Eukaryota; kingdom Viridiplantae; phylum Streptophyta; class Magnoliopsida; order Fagales; family Juglandaceae; genus Carya; species Carya illinoinensis. The sequence goes on along the minus strand of NC_056766.1, from coordinate 46,098,936 downwards.
AGTATTGTATATAAGCTTTGGGACTTAAGGTATCTCATTTGTATCTTAGTATTGTATATAAGTTTGCACTCTAACACCTTGTTCAATGGTTTGTAATTAATGACTAAACGGGGTGTACCTCGCTCAATCTCAGCATTTTTTTGAACATAAAAAGCTGCACATGACCAGGGTGACTTACTATGCCTGATGATATTTTTAGCAAGAAGATCCTGGATTTCATTTTTGCAAAACTCCAAAGTTTCTCTATTCATTTGAATAGGTCTTGCTTTGGTTGGAATTAAGTTTTCAGAGAAATCTTTAACATAAGGTAGTAGTAGTACTCATGCTTTGGTAAGCTCTGACGTAAGTAGCGTGAATCTATGTGGAGTTCCAATTTCCTAAATGCATATATTTAATATTTATACATCAATGTATGTATATTTAAATAGAAGAATAAAAATGATAAATTACATATAGTAGGAAATTAATACTTGCCCTTCCCCACACCCCTGCAAATTAGCATATTTCAATCCCAACCCTCAACATCACTATATTCATAATCCCAACCCTTACAATAAATACAACACGCATGTTCAATTCATCATGAATCAATACAATTCCAACCAATTAAGTATAACACAACTTGCCTATGTCCCAGCATTCAAATACAACATCATTTAATCAAGTGTAATTATTTATCTAAGAGATAGGAAAATAGGGGATATACCAAAATTTAGGGGCTGGCTAGAGGTGGAACCAGATACTGCGTGGGGTCGTAGAAAAAAGGGGCATCTCCACAAAGGATCAGGACTTCGTGATCTATGGATGAAGGAGACAATGGGGCTAGGTGGTTTTGTGCGATGGATAACAGCGGGGCACAGAGGAGCTAGAAGCTTCAGTGAGGAAAGGAGCGTGCAATGGACGTGGCTTGCTTCATTCTTCTCAGAATGTTCATCCATATTTTTAATTAGTAAGTTAGGCATACACCGAGGAGGTATTGAAATTGCAATTAACTTTGTTCCCATCATATCTCATTGGGTGAAAAGAAACCACTACTTGAGGTCACATTTATTGACCTCTAGGAATGTCTGCCCAAATTATAAACAAATAACTTTATTATTCAGCTACTTTGTGAGATATTTCTCATTAAAAAAAAAAAAAAAAAAAAAGAATGTGAGAGAGGGAAAGAAGATAATAACAGACAAAGACTAGAAAAATAGACGAACTTTTGCTCTTATATTTTAATTTCTGTTTATTTTTTTCTTATCTGCCATCATTCAGAGGCAGAAGAACTTTGGGAAGGAAGAAACAAATTTGATCTCTTGACAATAATAAACAAATTAATAACAATGATAAAAATAACTGAACAAGCTATCTTTCCTAAACAAGTATAAAAAATTGCCTAACAAACTCCAAGCATCACGAAAAAATGAAGCCCAAGCCATCAACCTGTTTTGCAAAAAAAGAAAGATATATGTACTAAAAGCAGCAATATATACGAAAGGAAAGATGTCATACATGGGATTTTTTCTTCAAACAGAGCATAATGAAAGCAAAGGAGAATAAAGACTATGAAACCAGATGGGTTTCTTCCATGTATGCTCACAAAGAACAATTTTTTTTCTACATGCCCTAAGCCACAATACCCATCTCAGAAAACACAAAGCATCCCATCTTGACGTACACATGAATAACATAATAGTATTGATTGGAAAATGAAAAATATTTACATACGAAGCTGAGCAAACCATTGGCGAAATAGAGTCGTTTGGGCAGTTGTCGCTTGTTTGGTCCGTTCAATCAACTCACGGGAAGTTGCAATGCTCAGAAGATGTAGGAGCGTTGGGAGGTGGCATTGAACATGGAGATGCCATTGCAAGGTGGCCCTGGGAAGAGAAACCCCGATGCAGGTTCGTAAGGACGTAGGGGGTTGGGTTTCGCGAGATTTCTCAAAAACAAATGTGAGAAAGGGAAAGAAGATAATAACAAAGAGAGACTAGAAAATAGACGAACTTTTCCTCTTATATTTTAATTTATGTTTATTATTTTCTTATCCGCCATCATTCAGAGGCAAAAGCAATTTGGGAAGGCAGAAACAAATTTGATCTCTTGACAATAATAAACAAATTAATAACAATAATAGAAACAACTGAACAAGCTATCTTTACCAAACAAGTATAAAAAGTCGCCTAACAAATCCAAGCATCACGAAAAAATGAAGCCCCAACCATCAACCTATTTTGCAAAAAAAGAAAGATATATATACTGAAAGCAGCAATATATACGAAAGGAAATATGTCATACATGGGTTTTTTTCATCACACCGAGCATAATGAAAGCAGAGGAGAATAAAGACTCTGAAACCAAATGGGTTTCTTCCACGTATGCTAACAAAGAACAATTTTTTTCTGCATGCCCTAAGCCACAATACCCATCTCAGAAAACACAAAGCATCCCATCTCGATGTACACATGAATAACATAATAGTATTGATTGGAAAATGAAAAATATTTACCTACGAAGCTGAGCAAACCATTGGCAAAATAGAGCTGTTCCAGCAGTTGTCGCTGGTTTGGTTCGTTCAATCAACTCGCAGGAAGTTGCAGCACTCGGCAGACGTAGGAGCGTTGCAAGGTGGCGTTGAACATGGAAACACCGTCACGAGGTCGCCCTGGGAAGAGGAACCCCGACGCAGGTTCATAAGGACGCCTGAGGTTGGGCTTCGTGGGATTTATCAAAAAACAAAATGTGAGAAAGGTAAAGAAGGTAGTAATAGAGAGAGACTAGAAAAATAGACGAACTTTTCCCCTTATATTTTAATTTCTGTTTATTTTTTTCTTATCCGCCATCATTCAGAGGCAGAAGCACTTTGGGAAGTAAGAAACAAGTTTGATCTCTTGACAATAATAAACAAATTAATAACAATGATAAAAAGAACTGAACAAGCTATCTTTACCAAACAAGTATAAAAAATTGCCTAACAAACTCCAAGCATCATGAAAAAATGAAGCCCTAGCCATCAACCTGTTTTGCAAAAAAAGAAAGATATATATACTGAATGTAGCAATATATACGAAAGAAAAGATGTCATACATGGGTTTTTTTTTCATCAAACAGAGCATAATGAAAGCAGAGGAGAATAAAGACTCTCTTCCACATATGCTCACAAAATACAATTTTTTTCTCCATGACCTAAGCCACAATACCCATCTTAGAAAACACAAAGCATCCCATCTCGCTGTACACATTAATAACATAATAGTATTGATTGGAAAATGAAAAATATTTACCTATGAAGCTGAGCAAACCATTGGCAAAACAAAGCTGTCTGGGCAGTTGTCGTTGGTTTGGTCCGTTTAATCAACTCGCGGGAAGTTGCAGTGCTCGGCAGACGTAGGAGTGTTGGGAGGTGGCGTTGAACATGGACATGCCATTACGAGGTGGCCCTGGGAAGAGGAACCCCGACGCGGAGACGCCGTCTTGAGGTGGCCCTGGGAAGAGGAACCCAGACGCAGGTTTGTGACGATGCAGGAGGTTGGGTTTCGCGGGATTTCTCAAAAAAAAAAAATGTGAGAAAGGAAAGAAGATAATAACAGAGAGAGACTAGAAACATAGACAAACTTTTCCTCTTATATTTTAATTTCTATTTATTTTTTTCTTATCCGCCATTATTAAGAGGCAGAAGCACTTTGGGAAGGCAGAAACAAATTTGATCTCTTAACAATAATAAAAAAATTAATAAAAATGATAAAAACAACTAAACAGGCTATCTTTTTCAAACAAGTATAAAAAATTGCCTAACAAACTCCAAGCATTGCGAAAAAATGAAGCCCCAACCATCAACCTGTTTTGCAAAAAAAGGAAGATATATATACTAAAAGCAGCAATATATACAAAAGGAAAGATGTCATACATGGTTTTTTTTTCATAAAACAGAGCATAATGAAAGCAGAGGAGAATAAATACTCTGAAACCAGATGGGTTTCTTCCACGTATGCTCACAAAGAACAATTTTTTTCTGCATGCCCTAAGCCACAATACCCATCTTAGAAAACACAAAGCATCCCATCTCGATGTACACATGAATAACATAATAATATTGATTGGAAAATGAAAACTATTTACCTACGAAGCTGAGCAAACCATTGGCAAAATAGAGTTGTTCTAGCAGTTGTCGCTGGTTTGGTCCGTTCAATCAACTTACAGGAAGTTGCGACAGACGTAGGAGCGTTGGGAGGTGGCGTTGAACATGGAAACACCATCGAGAGGTTGCCTTGGGAAGAGGAACCCCGACTCAGGTTCGTGAGGACGCATGAGGTTGGGTTTCGCGGGATTTCTCAAAAAAAAAAAAAAATGTGAGAAAGGGAAAGAAGATAATAACAGAGAGAGATGAGAAAAATAGACAAAGTTTTTCCCTTATATTTTCATTTCTATTTGTTTTTTTCTTATCCTCCATCATTCAGAGGCAGAAGCACTTTGGGAAGGTCGAAACAAATTTGATCTCTTGACAATAATAAACAAATTAATAACAATGATAAAAACAACTGAACAAGCTATCTTTACCAAACAAGTATAAAAAATTGCCTAACAAACTCCAAGCATCATGAAAAAATGAAGCCCCAGCCATCAACCTATTTTGCAATATATACGAAAGGAAAGATTTCATACATGGGTTTTTTTTCATAAAACAGAGCATAATGAAAGCAAAGGAGAATAAAGACTCTGAAACCAGATGGGTTTCTTCCATATATGCTAAAAAAGAACAATTTTTTTGTGCATGCCCTAAGCCACAATACCCATCTCAGAAAACACAAAGCATCCCATCTCGATGTACACATGAATAACATAATAATATTGATTGGAAAATGAAAAATATTTACCTACGAAGCTGAGCAAACCATTGGCAAAACAGAGCTGTTAGGGCAGTTGTCGCTGGTCTGTTCCGTTTAATCAACTCGCGGGAAGTTGTAGCGCTCGGCAGACGTAGGAGTGTTGGGAGGTGGTGTTGAACATGAAGATGTCGTTGCGAGGTGGCCCTAGGAAGAGGAACCCTGACGCAGAGACACCGTAGTGAGGTGGCCCTGGGAAGAGGAACCCAGACGCAGGTTTTCGACGATGCAGGAGGTTGGGTTTCGCGGGATTTCTCAAAAAAAAAAAAAAATGTGAGAAAGGAAACAAGATAATAACAGAGAGAGACAAGAAACATAGACAAATTTTCCTCTTATATTTTAATTTCTATTTATTTTTTTCTTATCCGCCATTATTCAGAGGCAGAAGCACTTTGGGAAGGCAGAAACAAATTTGATCTCTTGACAATAATAAACAAATTAATAAAAATGATAAAAACAACTGAACAAGCTATCTTTACCAAACAAGTATAAAAAAAATTGCCTAACAAACTCCAAGCTTCACAAAAAAAAGAAGCCCCAGCCATTAACCTGTTTTCCAAAAACAGAAAGATATATATACTGAAAGCAGCAATATATACGAAAGGAAAGATGTCATACATGGGTTTTTTTTATCAAACAGAGCATAATGAAAGCAGAGGAGAATAAAGACTCAGAAACTAGATGGGTTTCTTCCACGTATGCTCACGAAGAACAATTTTTTTCTCCATGCCCTAAGTCATGATACCCATCTCAGAAAACATAAAGCATCCCATCTCGATGTACACATGAATAACATAATAGTATTGATTGGAAAATAAAAAATATTTACCTACGAAGCTGAGCAAACCATTGGCAAAACAGAGCTATTTGGGCAGTTGTCACTGGTTTGGTCTATTCAATCAACTCACGAGAAGTTGCAGCACTTGACAGACATAGGAGCATTGGGAGGTGGCGTTGAACATGGAGACGCCATCGTGAGGTGGCCCTTGGAAGAGGAACCTCGATGCAGGTTCGTGATGATGCAGGAGATTGGGTTTCGTGGGATTCAATTCGCATTTGCTTCGAAATATAGCTCACGGGGAGTGTCGGTGCTGGGCAAATGAAGCAGTGCCGCTCGGTGGCACTGACGAGAGAGACGGTGTCGTCGGGAGGCTCTAGCCAGAGGAAGTGCACGCCGGTCCTTGTCAAGGGAGAAGGGTATTCATTGGATGAATTCGAATGGGGATAAATCAAAAACCGAATTTCAAATGCAATCAAAAAGCACGTTTTGATTAGGAAAAAAATTGAAGACAAAGCAGCCACGTAGTAATTAGTGCAATGTGTGCGCCACTACAATGGCTTCTCCGTAGAACTGCTCAAGGATCCAATATTCTCTATATATATCATAGTAAACATTGTTTTTGTATAATTAGTTATCTACCTGGAAGGGATGCATGCAACTCTATATATAGTTCTCTCGTGGGTATGTAATACTTATCTGAGAATGTGTTATTTGAGACTTAACACATTAAATCCCAATAGGTCTAAATGTGTTACTAGGGAATGTGTTATTTCCACCTTACAAGAAAATCATCCAAGATCATCATTTGAGATTACTAATTAACACTTTGCATATAATTAGTACATTCTTCATTTAATTTCCTTGCAGACTCTTAATTATCTACTAGATCTGTTTTCATCAAGCTGGATCACATAGACCAAATTTCCCTAGTGAACCAGGAAAAAATGGTAAGAATGTTCAAGAAGTTGGTGAAAATTGATCAATCCCAAATTGTAAAGTAACATCCTCCACATCAAACTTGTAGCTTTTTCTTTTAAGGAAATCATTTTTGTCACACATATTTGTGATATATATGTGTGACAGAACATTGAAGACATTTTTTGTTCTTTATAAATTAGAAAATTTATGGAGGCTAGTCACAATCTATTATAACATGAATTGGGAGTGAATCCCAACAACATCTGATTCAAAGATAGATTTATTCGATTTGATATTCAAACATAATACCAATAGTATTGACATATTGAATGGAACAACAACACAACATACAAAACTTGATTTAAAATTAAAAAAAATTAAAAAAAAGAAAAAACACTACTACATGAGATCACTATGAATGCTCCCAACTTTATTGAAAACCAAGACTAAGCTAAATGATGTGCAAACATAGGGCTTGATCTTCAATGTCGGCTCCACCAAATAAACCTACCCCAACCATTTCAAATGGTGTTTTGTTTTTGTCGTAATGCTTGTAGTTAAGGCGGAGGTGGAGGTGGATAGTACTGATTAAGTGAGGGGCTGTAACTTGAAAACTTAGCAGCGAAAAGGGAAAAGATGACTGTAACTAGAATGGAAGCGTATGTTGTGAGTGATCCCTTGTAGTTCAACCTGGCAAGAAGACGACAAATTCAAACTCTGGTGTCGTGTGCTCGACAAAGACGGTTGATGTTTTCGATTTGCTCGGTCATGTAGCAATACTCCTTATCAATATCAAACACCAACTCTTTAGTGAGATTGTTGAAAAGATTTGTCAACTCCTCATCTTCACCCTTTGCCTGTTTGATAATCCCGGCATCACGAATAATCTTGACATCCTCAATCGTATCCACTATGCTATCCATGAACACTACAAGGCAGCAAAAAAATGGAGCTGCAGAGTGATTGTTTTGTTCAAGGCTATCAAGTTCCTCAACAAAGGGCCAGTGCTATCATCAATGATTATGGTTGGAATCTTTAGCATCTTGCCTTTAAGCTTTAGGTCGAGAATTCTACCAGAATTATTTCTGACCTCAATACTAGCATATTGAAGTGTTTTGGCATCATGCACCCAACGTTTCCCAGGAAACATAAGATGTGTTTTTTTCCTTTCACTCTTTGCAGGTTGCTGCATGCATATGTTATCCCCTAATGTTAAGGTAGAGTGAAACAAAGCTAATAGATGTATATAATCACCAGTGGCATGCTTGTGCAACATAAATGTTTCAAATTATTCCTTCCCAGGTCTCAAGGGTTCAAAAAATCCAAGAGCAAGGATGTTCAAATCAAGAATTGCCTCCCCCTTTGAGGTAGTAAGTTCAAAAATATTTTGTAGCACGAACGTAGGGACTTGGTTCTCAAGCAAAAGGAAATCACCAGACATATTTGGCAACATCCATCGTATTTGGAAAATGGGCTACCCCACATATTTTTTCTGCAAGAAGTCAACAAGTATAAATGTGGTCAGCATGTCTTCATGTGATCTTAATTGCTAAAGGAAAATTAGAATGTAAAAACCAAATTAATTAGAATGTTTAACTAATTAATACCTCGTATAAACGCAGGAGTTCAACGATGAAGCAACCGTCAAGGAGCATCATCTTCACAAAATCATCAGACTTTATAGCTTGAAAGTCTTTTGCATAGAAATCTCTGGTCTTTTCCTCCGATTCGATCATGACATTTTGGAGACTTTCTTCAAGGATAGGCTGCCCCGTTTAATTTTGATTTAGGCGATCAAGAAATCGCCATTTTTGAGCTTGAATAGCTTGTAGACTTGATTCATTATAATGAAATGGACCAATGGAGACAATTTTGGGGATGTAAGCTCCCTTGTCAACTTTGAACATAGGTGCAGGAACCTTCAATGTCGACCATTCTGACCCGCTGATGATAACAGGCTTTTGTCTCTCATTATCGTTGATTCGGATCACACATTCAAGAACAACTATTCTTCATTTCTTACATTGATCCTTTGTCTGGACTCTTAGATGTCTCCCTTCATTTGGATTGCCATCTTCTTCTCCACCAATGCCAAAAGCCGCTGCTTCATCATGATCAATATTGCCAATAGTTAGCTGGCAAACTGCATCCAAGGTACTCGCATTGATTCGGATCGCATGTTGACCAGAAACAATTTTTCCTAATCTTCTATGTTGTTCATGCTTCTGGACTGATCTTGATGTACGCCTCTGATCTTGATCATTTGGCTTGTCATCTTCGATTAATTCTTCACCAATGCCAAAAGTTGTCTGGCGAACTGTATCTAAAGTACTCGCATTTGATTGTTGACTACTGGTTTCAAATATCTCTCCCACATCATGATCATGATCATCTTCCATTTCTTTCAACAATTAGTTCTTTCAATTCTTCTTAATTATTATGAAAATGCTGGAACTTAATTCTCAATAGACGTTTTTCAATCTGTACCATAAATAAACTAATCACAATGTGCTGAGATTCTCATTCCGACCATATATAGTAACTACTTGCAATCGATTTAAATACATGATGAGGCTGAAATTCACAATGGAGTAGTAGTATTGGAACTAAATTTTTCGAAATGAGCATTTATCGTTTATTTGTCTCATTGATTATATTTAAACAAATTGGAATTATTACCATTAATTAATTAATTTTCCTAGCTAAGAGATGAATTAACCACGTTATTGACCTTTGGTTTCAAAGCTAGTTTAGATCAGTACGTGCGTAGTGAATATTATATAGATTAGCTAGCATTAATTAAAAACAACGCAAAAGCATTCAAAACATGAATAAATATATATAATTATATAAAGGTTAAGCTTTCTAAAAACATTGTAGCTTAGCCCTCTGTGTATAAAATTATGAACCCATTTTGAAATATTGGCTCCGCATATATCAGGCCAGATATCTACTAGCTAGCCTCCACTTACTTCTAACTTTAAATTAAATTGTAGAAAAAGTTAGAAATAATTTGAATAGGTATAGTTAGCTAATTAAGGTTGTGCATAGACCAAATTGGATGGTATATAGAATAATATATACTAGATGCAATCCTACGTCAGGTGTGCAAAATATTTTGCGTAGAAGAAAAATACATATATAAAACTTGTAGATGTAGAAGAAAAACTGAAAATCTGATCCAATTTTCAGTTATATATATATATATATATAATTAATGCTTACTCATCATGAATTGGTTACCATTCTGCGAAACAAAAAAATACATATATAAAACTTGTTATCAAAATTATCTATCAATTAGAACCATTGGCTATCCTTTTATTCTTGTCCATCTTGTCTCTGTCTTAACTAATCTTCGGGGCGAGAGACACGTACGTGGATATTCCACATTCACATATATAATTTTCTCTTTTGTTGGGAGCTAATTATTTGGTCCAACTGATTATTTGTGCTTTCACACTTGGGAGTATTGGTCTCTGCAAGACTCCATATACGATGAATCTGTCACTTTACACACGTAAAAAGTAAAAGTATCTTTGGATTTTACAAAACTTTTTGTAATGATCTGAGAAGTCCTCCTGTTCTCTCTTTGATTCAGAGAATGTGAGGAATAACTGTCAAAGTACCATTTGAGCCTGCCAAGTCAATTTTTATAGTCATGATTCTGCACATACTGTTTGCATCGGTAAGAGTATCCTCCACGGATTAATCAAAGAAAATGGATAAATTTTTTTAATATGAGATAAATTTAACTTTTAATTATTTTATTCACATTAAATTTTTATATCAAATTATTTATTATATAATAATAAAATAAAATTAACCTAAAAAAATATTTAAATATTTTAATTATTAATTTATTTAATTTTATCATATTTTACCATTCATTATAAATTAGTTAATAAACATAAAAAATAAGATAATAAAACATACGATAATAAAGCATGAAATAGACAAATTAACTGATTTTCCCCTTGTTGTTCCTAACCTCAAGGATAAACAACAATTCCCTTCCCCCACCCCAAATCAAGCTTTGGTTACATATCCAACCATTCCAGGTTCAAGTGATCAAGCTTCAGGTTCAGGGTCAAAGAATTCTTCATCAAAACAGAAGAAAAAGTCACCTTCCGGCAAAAAGAAGAATTCTACAGCTTCATCCTCTTCTCCAAAATAGAAGAAGCAGGATTTACTTTTACAACTTGAACTGTTGAAGAAGTCCATTGAACAGACCTCCAACAGTGAAGGTTTGGATAAAGAGTCAGAAGCTTCGTCAACAGAATCGACGGCCTCTGATCCATACAGCAACATTTTTGGACATGACTCGGAACACTATCCCCCTAGGCTGGGAGATAATTAAATCATGCCCAAACGGCTGCCCTCTTCTCAACCCCGGAGTTTCAACTTTTTGGGGGTGGAAAGATGGTTCGACCATTACAAACGGACAGCACATTGAAGACAGAAATGCTTTCGGTGCTTTAGTCATTTCAGTTTGCTTCGATCATTACAAACGGACAGCACATTGAAGACAGAAATGCTTTCGGTGCTTTAGTCATTTCAGTTTGCTTTCGGCACGATCAGACAGCACATTGAGACAAAGATGCTTTCGGTGCTTGGAGTGCAGGAAAGAATATCGCACTTTCGGTGAAAGAAGACAAGACCACTTTCGACGAGTGCATGCTTTCTGAAAAGTGAATAGTAAAAAAAAAAAGTCACTGTTCACTTTTACTGTTCATCCCGTGATTTATGGGATCCTTTGATTGTAAAAGAGTTTCCTTCATCTATAAAAGGGCTCTTCGTTTTATTGGGAAAATCAAAACTTTCTAGCCGAACTCACCTTCAGCAAGAACTGCTTCCCATACAAGCCAAATTCACCTTCCTTCTCTTCTTTTCTTTATTTCAAGTTTGTGTAAGTTTGTTTAAATATCTACTTTCAATTAATAATATTTGAAAGTTTTGGTTTCATTATTTCTTTATTTTCATATCAAGCATATCATGCATCGGCAGTCTACTACGACTTCAAAGATATCTGTTCATATTTAAATTCTTGTCATTTATCTTCAAACTCTGTTATTTCATTTTCCTTCTATCATACACTTGATTCCGCTTTTATGGTATATATAAATATATATATATATATATCCATCCATCCATGCATTTATAATCTTGAATGGATGGAAGAAATTTATTTGATTCGATATAACTTTTAAAATATTAATTAATTCAATGACCCATGGATTTATTAATTAAGTTGACGTGACAATCAAAATCAATCCCCAATCAATAATATTAAAAACTAATAGACATGGATGCACAGTAAGTACAATTATAATAAGTACTTGAGAGGGACTGATCTTGGATCGTATATTTTTTCTCCTACACATCATGCATGGATGCACACGTACAACGTCAGAGCTTAGAAAAGCATCAACACTACTAGGATATAAAGTAACAGATTCATCATATATGGAGTCTTGCAAAGACCAATACTCAAGTGTGAAAGCACAAAATAATCAGTTGGGCCAAATAATTAGCTCCCAACAAAAGATCAGAAAATTATAATGTGAAAGTGGAATATCCACGTGTCTCTTGCCCGGGAGATTAGTTAGGAAAGAGAAAAATTTTCAAGCATTCTGGATCATCCTCCTCAACCTCATCGATTTCACAAATTAATAATCTTACTAAAGATTTGGAAGTTGCACGGTTTGAGAATGAGTATATGAGGTCTAGATAGTAAGAGTAGGCGACAGTCTGATTTAGAGACGCATTTGTAGAACCAACAAAAAGACCAGAAGGAAAGAATACGCAGTGAGGTCTAACAGCAAGTGCAGCGGAAGATAATGCTGCAAATAGAGCGTGTTATGTCATTGCAACAGAATCGCGATCGACAAGGAAATAAAAAAAAATGAATTTTATCAGTATATTATATTTTTAATATCTAATTTCAAAACAGTTGAAAACATTGTTAGTTGTGAAATATGTTATGTAATATGATCCAATTAATATGTTTTTCAATTGGATGAGATTAGTATTTCTGATATGTACATTTCAACAGTGTTTCACATTCGAAGTTGATGAACAACTAGCTAGCTAGTTCTCGTTAATGGTTAGATATTGATGGAGTAGAGAATTAGAAATATAAATAATTAGAAAATCTTGACAGTTTGAAGTTATGAATAATTTGTAGGCGTGGAAAATAAATTGTTAACCAAGGCCCAAGGGTGATCTGACCCCGAAACTTAAGTCCAACATGTTAGGCCCAAGCCCAACCCATATCATTTTCCCCATTTTATCTCTTCCTCTTCTTTTCTTTTCTCTCTGCCGTTAAACATGAACCCCTATCTCTGTCCTTCACTCTCGTCGCCGCTCACCACATCGGACACCAAGCGGCGCCAACAACATTAACATCATGATCTATTCCTTCCAAGTAGTGTACGTACGTGTTCTACTTGAACCAGAGGATCCAAAAAACTGCTATATATTGGGTTCATGAATTAAGGGTTTCCTTAAATGCATGGCTATAGAGCCAAGTGGATGCATGGAACTTCAAAGATGTTCTACGGTGTTTACTTTTCTACATTTTATTTTGCTAGGCAACTAGAAAATGTAATGTCAATAATTATTCCAGATTTTCGTTCTTCTTTATTAGCTGCATGCATATGGAAATCATGGCATGACACTTTAAAAGTTCATTTGCATTCTGGCGGACAAGACGCGTCTGTAGTTGGTGGTAGTTGGTATGGGATCTTAGTATTGTATATAACCTTTGGGACTTAAGGTATCTCATTTGTTTGGATTATATTGAAATGCGTGTTAAAAGGGACAATATTTTTGCGGTTTATTTTTTGGAGTAATTAGCCCAGTACGTACATAACATGACTACATTGCAATCCCTGCCCTCGCCGTGGGTTGCCGCTCAGCCGGCTAGTAGCACTGCAAATTGGTGTTTTAAGCATATATCGGTGTCAACATGATAGTGTATATATATATATTGGGTGTTTTGAGATTTGCCTGATCTTATGTATTTAAGCATGCATGGAAATTAATGACACAAAAATGTTACGTCACGTTTAATTGGACTTATAAATCATGTTATAGTTAGTCATGTCTATTGGAATAATTATAAACAGTAAGAACACAAGTCTGCTGGAATTGATACTTGGCATGTCGACATGATCTATATAATGATTTATACTCTAAATTAAAGCACTAATTAATCAATATAACATGAGTTATAATTGCTTAAAATTATTATAAAGTCACAAGCATTAAATTAAATCGTCTTTACCACCCTCTTATTTTTTTTATAAACCGGGCGATTGAGGAAGAGACCTCGTAGGTGATGATTTTAGTGTTCAAGCTATGCTTCCTCCGGGTACTTTAAGATTTATGTTTGTAATGCAGGGTACGGTGCATATATGCATGTTGTCTTCTCAGTTCTTACTGGAAACATATATGTTCCGAGAATTACTTTTCAGCTCAATGGAACAGACATGATTTACGAAATGAAGCAATATATACACTTGAATGGATCCAATATTAATATATATCATAGAAAACATTGGGTTATATATATAAGCAATACTATCAAGTTATGATCAATAGGACTTATATATCTCCGTGGAAGCTTGAAGGGATGCAATCTTGGAAGTTGGAAAGGATGCAACGTACTCGATCACTCATGATACGTATATGCAGGTTCTGATCTCGTGGGTGTGTAATACTCATTGGATTTCCACCTTACAAGAAAACCATCCAAGATGATCATTTGAGATTAACACGTTGCATATTGGTACATTCTTCATTTTCCTTGCATATACTTTTAATTATCTACCCGATTAATTTGTCTCCATCAAGCTGGATCACAATTTGTCAATCCCAAATTGTAAAGGCGTTAATATACAATAAAATTAAGTAACTTCCTCCATCAACGGAGGAGACCATTTCGTCAAACTTACATCTTTTACTTTTGAGTTCTTTTACAAATTGCATGTGATCACAGCCATCGCAACGGATGATCTACCCATACACATTCATTTCATATACATGGATTTCATTATTTGAAGTACATACATATTCTAATATATATGTGTGACAGAAAATCGAAGGAATTAGATATTTTTCATTTTTTACAAATTAGAAAAATTATGTAGGTCACATTAATCTATATGTAGCATGGATTGTCAGTAAATCCCAACAACTTCTAATTCCAAGATGGATTTATTTGATTTGAAATTCAAACATAATACACATAGTACATACATATACAATGGACGAACAATAGAGCATACCCAACTTTATTTATTTATTTATTTATTAAAAGACACTTCTACATAATGAGACTTTGAATACTCCCAGTTCTATTAAAAAAGCAATAGTAAGCCAAATGATTGCAACCACGTGGTTCATTGATCAATGTTGGCTCCACTAGATAAACTTGCATCAACCATTTCAAATGGTGTTTTGTTTTTGTCGAAATGGTTATAGTGAAGGTGGAGGTGGAGGTGTAGGTGACAACCCATTAGTTGAGGAGGGGCTGTCATTTGGAGGATTACTAGCAATAAAGGATAAGATGATTGTGACCAAAATGTAAAAGATTGTATTGAGTGATCCTTTGTAGTTTAGCCTAGCAAGAAAACGGCGAATTCGAACTCTAATGTCGTGCATTCGGCAATGACGATTGATGTTTTCGATTTCCTTGGTCATGTAGCAATACTCTTCATTAATATCAAACACCAGCTCTTTAGTGAGTCTGTTGAAAAGATTCGCCACCTCCTCGTCTCTACCCATTGCATGTTTGATAATCTCAGCATTACAAAGAATCTTGACATCCTCGACCGTATCCACTATGCTATCCAAGAACAACGCAAGACAACAAAAATATGGAGTTACATCGCAGTTGTTTTGTTCATAGGCTATCAAGTTCCTCAACACAGGGCTAGTGCTATCATCGATGACCATAGTTGAAATCTTTAACGTCTTGCCTGTAAGCTGTATGTCGAGAATGCAACTAGATTTTCCTTGGAACTTAATACCAGCATAACTAAGTGTTTTGGCATTATGCACCCAACCTTTCCCAGGAAGCCTAAGATGTGTTTTTTCCTTTTCACTCTTTGTAGGCTGCTGCGGGTATGTTTTATCCCCTGAAATTAAAGAAGAGTGAAACAAAGCTAATAGATGTATATACTCACTATTGGCATGCTTGTTCAACGTCCCTTCTTCAAATTTCTCCTTCCCAGGTCTCAAGGGTTCAAAAAACCTAAGAGCAAGCGTATTCAGAGTCGCCTCCCCCATCAAGCTAGGAGTAAGTTCAAAAATCTTCTGCAGCACAAACATAGGGAGTTGGTTCTCAAGCAAAATTAAATCACGAGAGATATTTGTCTGCATCCAACGTGTTTTGAAAAGGGGTTCCCCTTCACGATTCTTCTGCAAACAGTAAAGAAGTATAATTGTGATCAATTTGCCTTCGTGTGATCATAATTGCTAAGGAAAAATTAGAGCGAAAAACCAACTTAATTAGAATGTATAACTAATTAATACCTCATAGAAACGCAAGAGTTCTACAATGAAGCAACCGTCGAGAAGCATCATCTGCACAAATTCATCTGGTTCTATAGTCTGAAAGTCATTTGCATAGAATTTTCTGGTCTTTTCTTCCAATTCTCTCATGGCATTTTTGAGACTTTCTTCATGGATAAGTTGCCCTGTTTGGTTTTGAACCAGGCGATTGAGAAATCGCCGTTTTTCAGTTTGCATGGCTCTTAGACTTGGTTCATTATGATGAAATGGACCAATGGAGACAATCTTGGGGACGTAAGCTTCTTTGTCAACTTTGAATATAGGTGGAGGAACCTTCAATGTCGACCATCCTGATCCACTGATGATAATAGGCTTTTGTCTCTCATTATAGTTGATTTGGATAGCATGCTCAGGAACAACTGTTGGGCCTGATTGTGTATCTTTATTTGGATTGTAATATTCTTCATCACCAAAGCCAGCTGCCAGTTGATCGCCGATTGCAGCCAGTTGATCATCGCCGATTGCAGCCAGTTGATCATCGCCAACTGCATCTGAAGTCCCATCATTTGATTGTTGATTACTGGTTTCAAAATCCTCTCCCACATCTTCCATTTCTTTCAATAGCGCTAGCTTTAAGTTCTTCTTAATTGTTACGAAAATGCTGAAACTTAGTTCTCAATAGTTGTTCAATCTGTACCATATATATATAAATAAAGAATTTAATCACAGTCATGTGGTAAGATTCTGATTAAGACCATAGTTAGTACTTAACGGTTGAGGTAAAGAACAAACATGTATGCATGCATCACCTCCAAAAACCATGCAACCCATGCCAGTACGTACCGAACTGTCCGTCAACAGATCATTCTGGTTGGTCTGTTTTCTGGAAATTTGCTTATACAATTACCTGCAGTAAATAAACCACGTACGACTGAATATATATATATATATATATATAGCTAAGTATATACAATTGTTATTACTAAGAACTGATAAAAAAAAAAAAAACAATGTATAATATTATATGGACATGTTTACAAGATATATAAGAAGGCATGAAAAATAGCAGACAACGTACGCGCGTACATTACTAATCATGAGTACAATTATACCAAACAGCTAGCAAATGCTCTGAAAATACGAAAGGTACGTACATACGTATAATTACTAATATATATATGATATAACATGAATATGCATGGATAGACAAATATATGTATAAATGGAAAAAGTCATCATCGAGTTACTAATTAAGCCGAGATGAAATGAAATAACTCATGATATTAAAGCAGCTAGGCGCTTACTGCTCATGAAACTTAAGATCAGAGGCATGCAGTACCAAGCATGCAGCATTCGATCGCCAAAGTAATCTGTTGGGACTCTGTGCTTGTATGCTCGTCGACCTCCCTTCCCCCCTCTCATCTTTTATAAAGCCAAAATTCCAGCGCAAGTGGAGGGGAGCTTCCATTCAGTACAGGTCGGATTTGCTCGTCATTTAGAGCCATACATACGCTATCTTTTTATTCTTGTCTTGGCTCTTTACTAGCTATCTAGCTTATCTCTATCATGCTTAAAAAATATCACCAAGTTAATTGCCTAGGAAAAAGGGCGAGAGACACGTACGCATCCAAATTCATAATTTGGTCACTGATTATATATATATATATATATATGCGCTTTCATACTTGGAATTTTGGTCTCTGCGTTTGTTTTAGTCTTTATTCTCTTTTTGTGTAATAAGGATTAACTATGATCTATGTTAGGTGTATTATATATACTAGCATTTTCCTTTGCGAGTCATGCTAAGCTATTGCCCAGCAATGACCGTTAGGCGTGCTGCCTAACACAAATTTGATTTTTTTATTTATTTATATTTTTTCAGCATATTTAAATATTTTAAAAAATAAAAAAATATATATCAATACACTAAAAGTCACTTCTCTAATCATTAAGTAAAAAAAAAAGTTAAAAAAAATTAAATATATGAATGGTCAAAATGATGAGGCAAACTCAGGCGGCATACTAGTATTTTCTTTTGAAAAATATGTGGCAGTTAATTTCTAGTTGCAGAGCTAACCTTTTAAATATTGTGAACCGATCATCTAATATCATATCATATAATTATGAGAAGATGATAAATAGATTTTTTTTTGTTATATGTGGCCCTTGGCCTAACTTTAAAATAATGTCAATGAAATCGTGTATTATGGACTGTGTACTATGTACTAATGTGGCAAATGATTATTCATTTGATATTGTGGTGATTGTGATCTGTAAGTTAAGGCGATGGAATATTTTCATATGTGTGGTTGTGGCATGTAGTCTCCTGAAGTGTTGGGAATATCTGTGTATTTATGATGTGGCAGAATGCAGTATGAAGTCTTGGGATGAAATTTGTAATTTACGAGGTAAATGTGTGGTTGTACCGTACCATAGGAAGTGCACTTTTTGTTTTTACATGTGTTTGTTTATTAAATACCTGGTTGTATGTTGTTTATCATAAAACTATCTACTGAAATTTCATAATATTGTACTAAGAATCTATGTTGGTACAACTCTCGATTCCGATTACGAACAACCAGCGTGAATGGTCCCAGAGGGTATAAATGTCTAGGGCAAAGTAAAATGGTCAAACTCAGAGGCTATAAATGTTTCAGGCCAAGTAAAATGTTCGGACTAGAGGGTATAAATATCTAGGTCAAAGTAAAATGGTCAGACTGAGAGGGTATAAATGTCTCAAGCCAAGTAAAATGTTCACACTCAAATGGTATAAATGTCTTTGGTCCAGTGGGTGTCTTGAAATGGTTCAAGAGGTTATAAATATCTTAGGCCAAGTAAAATATTCTAGAGTGTGTGCATATTGTATGTATGCACACACTTTGCTGTTACAATGTGCTAAAGGTGTATGTGTTGGGGACCTCGGTCAAGCCCTCACACACTAGATGTTCTATCATCTCATCTCCTTGTTGCTCCTTAAGCGACCTATAGGACTCATTTGCTTAGTGTAGATCACGTGTAGCCCGAAATGGAGCGTGGATGAATTGAGGTTAGGGCTCAATAGTGGGAAGTATGGATGGTGTATAGGCTAGGTGATATCGGGTTGGGTGATGTAGTGCACAGCAATGTGCCTCTTGGGTTGCTAGGCGCCACTCGTGTGCTATGGTTGGGAGATGGGCAAATTTGGCTAGGGTTTGATGAAAGTTTCGGCCAAGGATAGAGGGGGTACACGGCTAGGGCTAGATTGGCATGTAGATCTCCTAAAAGGAAGGGAATTGTAATTCCTGAAATGTAGGAATTTGAGTTGAGATCTAGATGGAAGATGGGGTGGCAAAAAATGGGTAGGATGGATAAGGAATGGAATTGTTTTGGTGGAAAATAGAATTTGATTGAGTCAATCAAAGGCTATTGACCAATCAAACAATTTATGGAAAGCTGAGATGAGAGAAATGAGGATCTAGGGTTTCGGCCAAGCCAAGGAGGCTATGGCCGAATGGCTCAATATGAGATCTAGGGTTTATGGCTTGTTTGGTTGTGGGAATAGAGGTCGGCATGTAGGGCTTGTGATGGATCTAGGGTTTTGTGGTTGAGGATAATGATGAATGACGTGTAAGGCAATGGGAATAGGGAGGCCAAATGGTGTTTGGCAAGTGGGAATCTCCAAGAAACCTCAAGGAAAACTTATGAACATGTGAGAAAACACATGAACACAAAAGATTTTGAAATCTACACACAAGGCCGAAAATCCCAATGAAGGATTTGGCTCTTCACAATGATCCAATCAACAAAACTCCAACACAATAACAAAGAGAAAACTCCAAAGAACAAAGAGAAATCCAATCAAACTTTGATTCATGAATTGCACAAAGATTTAAAGAAAACCTCAAAATATATTAAAAGATAAATAGAATCACACTTATTCAAGAATTTCAATGTGTGATCCTTCTCCTTGGGGATTCATGAATTGCACCCCAAGAAACCCAAGTGCAAAAGCACCGAATGATAAATCCAACCCCTATGGCCGGCCACTCCAATGTTCAAAAATGTCAAAGATCCCTAATGAAATGGCTAAGAGTCCTATTTATAGAGTTTACAATTTGTAAACCTCCAAAAGTTCCCTAGCAAATTAAAATAAATAAATAAAGCAAATAAAATAATAATTAAACAAGTAATTAAATAAAACAAATAATAAAATAATAAAATAAATAAATGGCCCATGGTGGCCGTGGCATGCATGGCGTGGGCTATGGTGGTGCATGGCCCACGACTGGGCTAGTCCTGGTCTGGTCTGCGGTTGGCTGCATGGCATGGCATAGTGCCATGTGTTGGTCTGATGGTGGGTACGACATGGCGCTGTGCGTGGCCTGTTGATGGTGGGCATGGCATGGTGCCAAGCCTAGGCCTAATGGGGGGCACAGGATGATGTCTTGCTGCTGCTATAGTGCCCAGTCAAGTGACTTGGGCGGTGGTCCTGCATAGCCCGGGCTGGTGGCCTAGGCAATGGGAATGCATGACCCAAGTTGACAGTCTGGACTCTGGGGCTGAAAGGCATGAGTTGGAGCTGTGCGCTGGATGGTATGCCTGGTGGGCATACCACTAGCCTTGCCTATAAGGCAGGGGCTAGAGCTGTGCGCTGGATGGCGTGCCCTCACTAGCCTCTCTAAGTGGTGCTAGGGCATGCATGCATGGGCGCAAGTGCAAGCTCAAGGGCATGCGAGGGCTTGTACGCATGGTCTGAGCATGGCCAGTATCCTCCATGGCTGCCCACTGCGTGTCAGGGTTTGAGCCAAGGCATGCAAGCAGGCTAGCCATGTGACTATCCTGACCCTCCAAGAGTCGTGTTGACGTGTGGTCCCGAGTAATCCTCTAGAGGTTGTGACAGTATGACCCGAGTGGCTAGCATCCCAACGTTACGACTTCCGCCAAAAAACAAGTGGGGTCAAGGGTGCCACATGGGATCACTGACCAATGCCAGTTCGATTGACACAATTCTAGAGATGACCAAGCAGAGTAAGAAAAAAAGCCTCGTTTAGGATCATTGAGCATGCTAGTTTGATCTAAAGACTGATTGGGATAATCGAGCAATGCCAAAAAATAACCTTTGCTAGGGATCATCGAGCAAAGTCAATCCAACCGACACCATGCTCGTGATAACCGAGTAGTTTCGGAGTCTCGTTTCTAAAAATACCTTGAGTTTCAGAGTTCAAGGTGTAAAATATGTAGCTAGACTTGGTGGTATTCAAGTTGCAGAGGAGGTGTTTTCACTGTCCATGAGGACCAAAAAACTCACACTTACATATGCCAAAAAAAAAAAAAAAAACAAGAGGAAATTTGATCTCTTGACAATAATAAACAAATTAATAAAAATGATAAAAACAACTGAACAAGCTATCTTTACCAAATAAGTATAAAAAAATGCCTAACAAACTCCGAGCATCACGAAAAAATGAAGCCCCAGCCATCAACCTATTTTCCAAAAAAAGAAAGATATATATACTGAAAGTAGCAATATGTACGAAAGGAAAGATGTCATACATGGGTTTTTTTCATCAAACAGACCATAATGAAAGCAGAAGAGAATAAAGACTCTGAAACTAGATGGGTTTCTTCCACATATGCTCACAAAGAACAATTTTTTTCTCCATGCCCTAAGTCATGATACCCATCTCAGAAAACACAAAGCATCCCATCTCAATGTACACATGAATAACATAATAGTATTGATTGGAAAATGAAAAATATTTACCTACGAAGTTGAGCAAACTATTGGAAAAATGGAGCTATTTGGGCAATTGTTGCTGGTTTGGTCTGTTGAATCAACTCACGGGAAGTTGCAGCGCTCGGCAGACATAGGAGCATTGGGAGGTGGCGTTGAACATGGAGACGCCATCGCGAGGTGGCCCTGGGAAGAGGAACCTCGATGCAGGTTCGTGACGATGCAGGAGATTGGGTTTCGTGGGATTCAATTCGCATTTGCTTCGAAATATAGCTTGCGGGGAGTGTCGGCGCTGGGCAGATGAAGCAGTGCCGCTCGGTGGCGCTGAAGAGAGAGACGGTGTCGTCGTGAGGCTCTAGCCAGAGGAAGTGCACGCTGGTCCCTGGCAAGGGAGAAGGGTATTCACTGGATGAATTCGAATTGGGATAAATCAGAAATCGAATTTCAAATGCAATCAAAAAGCACGTTTTGATTAGGAAAAAAAAATTGAATACAAAGCAGCCACGTAATAAGTGCAATGTGTGCGCCACTACAGTGGCTTCTCCGTAGAACTGCTCAAGGATCCGAGAATAATATTCTCTATATATATCATAGTAAACATTGTTTTTGTATAATTAGTTATCTACCTGGAAGGGATGCATGCAACTCTATATATAGTTCTCTCGTGGGTATGTAATATTTATTTGGGAATGTGTTATTTGAGACTTAACACATTAATTCCCAATAGGTCTAAATGTGTTACTAGGGAATGTGTTATTTCCACCTTACAAGAAAATCATCCAAGATGATCATTTGAGATCACTAATTAACACTTTGCATATAATTAGTACATTCTTCATTTAATTTCCTTGCAGACTCTTAATTATCTACCAGATCTGTTTCCATCAAGCTGGATCACATAGACCAAATTTCCCTAGTGAACCAAGAAAAAATGGTAAGAATGTTCAAGAAGTTGGTGATAATTGATCAATCCCAAATTGTAAAGTAACATCCTCCACATCAAACTTTTTCTTTTAAGGAAATCATTTTTGTCACACATATTTGTGATATATATGTGTGACAGAACATTGAAGACATTTTTTGTTCTTTATAAATTAGAAAATTTATGGAGGCTAGTCACAATATATTATAACATGAATTGGGAGTAATCCCAACAACTTCTGATTCAAAGATAGATTTATTCGATTTGATATTCAAACATAATACACATAGTATTGACATATGCAATGAAACAACACCACAACATACAAAACTTGATTTAAAATTAAAATAACAAAAAAATAACTACTACATGAGATCACTCTGAATGCTCCCAACTTTATTGAAAACCAAGACTAAGCTAAATGATGTGTAAACACAGGGCTTGATCATCAATGTCGGCTCCACCAAATAAACCTACCCCAACCATTTCAAATGGTGTTTTGTTTTTGTCGTAATGCTTATAGTTAAGGCGGAGGTGGAGGTGGGGGTGGAGGTGGATAGTACTGATTAAGTGAGGGGCTGTAACTTGAAAACTTAGCAGCGAAAAGGGAAAAGATGACTGTAACTAGAATGGAAGCGTATGTTGTGAGTAATCCCTTGTAGTTCAACCTGGCAAGAAGAAGACAAATTCGAACTCTGGTGTCGTGTGCTCGACAAAGACGGTTGATGTTTTCGATTTGCTCGGTCATGTAGCAATACTCCTTATCAATATCAAACACCAACTCTTTAGTGAGATTGTTGAAAAGATTTGTCACCTCCTCATCTTCACCCTTTGCCTGTTTGATAATCCCGGCATCACGAAGAATCTTGACATCCTCAATCGTATCCACTATGCTATCCATGAACACTACAAGGCAACAAAAATATGGAGCTGCAGAGTGATTGTTTTGTTCAAAGGATATCGAGTTCCTCAACAAAGGGCCAGTGCTATCATCAATGATTATGGTTGGAATCTTTAGCATCTTGCCTTTAAGCTTTAGGTCGAGAATGCTACCAGAATTATTTCTGACCTCAATACTAGCATATTGAAGTGTTTTGGCATCATGCACCCAACGTTTCCCAGGAAACATAAGATGTGTTTTTTTCCTTTCACTCTTTGCAGGTTGCTGCATGCATATGTTATCCCCTAAAGTTAAGGTAGAGTGAAACAAAGCTAATAGATGTATATAATCACCAGTGGCATGCTTGTGCAACATAAATGTTTCAAATTCGTCCTTCCCAGGTCTCAAGGGTTCAAAAAATCCAAGAGCAAGCATGTTCAAATCAAGACTTGCCTCCCCCTTTGAGGTAGTAAGTTCAAAAATATTTTGTAGCACGAATGTAGGGAGTTGGTTCTCAAGCAAAAGGAAATCACCAGACATATTTGGCAACAACCATCGTATTTGGAAAATGGGCTACCCCACATATTTTTTCTGCAAGAAGTCAATAAGTATAAATGTGGTCAACATGCCTTCATGTGATCTTAATTGCTAAAGGAAAATTAGAATGTAAAAACCAAATTAATTAGAATGTTTAACTAATTAATACCTCGTATAAACGCAGGAGTTCAACAATGAAGTAACTGTCAAGGAGCATCATCTTCACAAAATCATCAGACTTTATAGCTTGAAAGTCTTTTGCAAAGAAATCTCTGGTCTTTTCCTCCAATTCGATCATGACATTTTTGAGACATTCTTTAAAGATAGGCTGCCCCGTTTAATTTCGATTTAGGCGATCAAGAAATCGCCATTTTTGAGCTTGAATGGCTTGTAGACTTGATTCATTATAATGAAATGGACCAATGGAGACAATTTTGGGGATGTAAGCTCCCTTGTCGACTTCGAACATAGGTGCAGGAACCTTCAATGTTGACCATTCTGATCCGCTGATGATAACAGGCTTTGTCTCTGATTATCGTTGATTCGGATCACACATTCAGGAACAACTGTTCTTGATTTCTTACATTGATCCTTTGTCTGGACTCTTAGACGTCTCCCTTCATTTGGATTGCCATCTTCTTCTCCACCAATGCCAAAAGCCGCTGCTTCATCATGATCAATATTGCCAATAGTTGGCTAGCAAACTGCATCCAAGGTACTTGCATTGATTCGGATCGCATGTTGACCAGAAACAATTTTTCCTAATCTTCTACGTTGTTCATGCTTCTGGACTGATCTTGATGTACGCCTTTGATCTTGATCATTTGGCTTGTCATCTTCGATTAATTCTTCACCAATGCCAAAAGTTGTCTGGCGAACTGTATCTGAAGTACTCGCATTTGATTGTTGACTACTGGTTTCAAATATCTCTCCCACATCATGATCATGATCATCTTCCATTTCTTTCAACAATTAGTTCTTTCAATTCTTCTTAATTATTATGAAAATGCTGAAACTTAATTCTCAATAGACGTTTTTCAATCTGTACCATAAATAAACTAATCACAATGTGCTGAGATTCTCATTCCGACCATATATAGTAACTACTTGCGATCGATTTAAATACATGATGAGGCTGAAATTCACAATGGAGTAGTAGTATTGGAACTAAATTTTTCGAAATGAGCATTTATCGTATATTTGTCTCATTGATTATATTTAAACAAATTGGAATTATTACCATTAATTAATTAATTTTCCTAGCTAAGAGATGAATTAACCACGTTATTGACCTTTGGTTTCAAAGCTAGTTTAGATCAGTACGTGCGTAGTGAATATTATATAGATTAGCTAGCATTAATTAAAAACAACGCAAAAGCATTCAAAACATGAATAAATATATATAATTATATAAAGGTTAAGCTTTCTAAAAACATTGTAGCTTAGCCCTCTGTGTATAAAATTATGAACCCATTTTGAAATATTGGCTCCGCATATATCAGGCCAGATATCTACTAGCTAGCCTCCACTTACTTCTAACTTTAAATTAAATTGTAGAAAAAGTTAGAAATAATTTGAATAGGTATAGTTAGCTAATTAAGGTTGTGCATAGACCAAATTGGATGGTATATAGAATAATATATACTAGATGCAATCCTACGTCAGGTGTGCAAAATATTTTGCGTAGAAGAAAAATACATATATAAAACTTGTAGATGTAGAAGAAAAACTGAAAATCTGATCCAATTTTCAGTTATATATAAATAATTAATGCTTACTCATCATTAATTGGTTACCATTCTGCGAAACAAAAAAATACATATATAAAACTTGTTATCAAAATTATCTATCATTTAGAACCATTGGCTATCCTTTTATTCTTGTCCATCTTGTCTCTGTCTTAACTAATTTTCGGGGCGAGAGACACGTACGTGGATATTCCACATTCACATATATAATTTTCTCTTTTGTTGGGAGCTAATTATTTGGTCCAACTGATTATTTGTGCTTTCATACTTGGAGTCTTGGTCTCTGCAAGACTCCATATATGATGAATCTGTCTCTTTATATCCTAGTAGTACTCATCATGCTTTTCGAAGCTCTAACGTTGTATGTGTGCATCCATGCATGATGTGTAGGAGAAAAAATATACGATCCAAGATCAGTACTCCTTCTCAGGTCCTTATTAGAATTGTACCTACTGTGGGGGATTGATTTTGATTGTCACGTCAACTTAATTAATAAATCCATGGGTCATTGAATTAGTCCAATAATAATAATAATAACTTATTAATTAATATTATAAAAATTATATCGATCAAATAAATTTCTTCCATCCATTCAAGATTATGCATGCATGGATGGATATATATATGTCACTTTTAAAGCATTATATATATATATATATATTCAATATAAAAAAATTAATTATTTTTTATTAAAATAAGACTATTTTTATCGCAAATAATCATGACACGATTACCTATATATACCTCTAGTTCAGCCTGTACTTTAGATTCATTACACACGTAAAAAGTAAAAGTATCTTTGGATTTTACAAAACTTTTTGTAATGATCTGAGAAGTCCTCCTGTTCTCTCTTTGATTCAGAGAATGTGAGCAATGACTGTCAAAGTACCATTTGAGCCTGCCAAGTCAATTTTTATAGTCATGATTCTGCACATACTGTTTGCATCGGTAAGAGTATCCTCTACGGATTAATCAAAGAAAATGGATAAATTTTTTCAATATGAGATAAATTTAACTTTTAATTATTTTATTTACATTAAATTTTTATATCAAATTATTTATTATATAATAATAAAATAAAATTAACCTAAAAAAATATTTAAAATTTTTAATTATTAATTTATTTAATTTTATCATATTTTACCATTCATTATAAATTAGTTAATAAACATAAAAAATAAGATAATAAAACATACGATAATAAAACATGAAATAGACAAATTAAAGTCACTTAGGCATGTCTTTATAAATGAAAATAAGATGCACACCAAGAAAGTCCACATGCAAGCACTACATGAAAAGCCACAGAAAGTGTCGAGAGAGGAGAAATATAGTATTTCATTATAAATATATTTATCTTTTACAAAACTGTCTTTTATTTAAGAATAATTGTACCCATCATTTTTACACCACACACCTAGCATACCATAAATATAAAAGAATTATTGTTTTCAATTAATTAAAACAAAATGCCCAACATGTTTGCTTTCGGTGGAGAATTTCAAAACAATATGTTGGGAGTTCTATATTAAGGGTGAGACGGACGAAGGGAAGTTGTCAGTTTTTAATTTTAGTTTTTTCTTTTTTAGTTTGTGGAATAAAAGAGAGCTTTTCGCATAAGGCACTACAAGAGAGTTTTAATTTTGTGGGGTTTTACGAAGAGAAATAATAACTCACTTTCATAAATAAGAATTCAAGCTATTAATCAAAATCAAGAATAAAATGAGAATAATAACTATTCATAAGGTAGAAGAATAAAGTTTTATTTTTATTAATATTATATATTTAGTTATATATATTTATATATTTAGTGTAATTTATATAGAGTTATTCAAATATATTTGTAAAAATTAAAAAAAATTAGAAAATTATATCATAGTATTTTACTGAGTTCAAATATTTATCTTTTTTATAGTCTCTTATCCTAAATTTGTAAATTCAGATTTATTATAAAAAATAAATTTAATTTATTATAAAAATCTAATTTAATATGACATTTGAGGCAAATTGAGAATTGTGTGAAAGTTTGAAGGGGCAAAGTGAAATTTTTTCTTGGAGATATTTTTGTCTTTGCAGGTGAAGAAGCTGCACGTGCTCAATTTTCGTCTGATTTAACGCTGATGATAGACCAAAGGGGGGATTGGAAAGTTTTGAAAGTAAGCAGGTCTACTTTGATGCAGTCATTAGTTTTGAATGAATATTATAAATTGAATGAAAGTTCGATTAGATAAAGTATAATTAACCTAAGAATTATTTACGTTTAAAACTAAATTATTTTAATAATTGAAAATAAAAGCGCATCATCCAAACATAGAAGAATCAAACAGAGAAGAATCAAACCGACGTTGGCATTTGGAAAGATCATTTTATAGTCTAAAAATAATATTCGGCCAATTCTTTCAGCTCAACAAATTTGACCAACCATATGATCTAAAGTTAAAAATACTGTTTATTTATTAAACTCACTACTACATTTTATTTGATACATTAATTATTCTTTAGTTAAAATTTAATTTTAACTAGCCTACTACTAATGTTCTAATAGAATCAAGATATTAAGGACAATAAACGCCAAAGACCCTACCCAACAATTTCTTCTTATACGTAACCTTTTTTTTATGATTTAAAAAAGAATAATGCTACTCCTTCCAATTATGGTTGATCTCGACATAATTAATTTTTATTTAATAATTAAGGAATTATGTTTTTAATGATATTATAAATTTTTT
Organism: Carya illinoinensis; assembly: GCF_018687715.1. NCBI lineage: Eukaryota > Viridiplantae > Streptophyta > Magnoliopsida > Fagales > Juglandaceae > Carya > Carya illinoinensis. The sequence continues at coordinate 46,070,321 of NC_056766.1, read as the reverse complement.
CTGTTTTTAAAAAATATTTAATAAAAAATATTTAATTTTTTCAAAACAATTTGTCAAACTACATTATGGGTGAGCAAGACTTTTAAAAAAGCATACCATGTGACGGTGTCGGACTTCAGTGGATGCAATAATTATGGACCTTATGGTACTCTTGACTAACACAATCCTGACCCCAATCATGGTGTACAGCTTGGACGGTATGCGCAGTTGTCATTGTACCACACTATTTTGTTTTTGCTAGAAGTACTCACGAGAGTTATTGTGTGAACATGACATCTCTTAAAGCTGGAAAAAGAAGTTACAAGGAAATTGCCAAGAAGTTAACGCGGTATTGACTCATTCATTGGCTTCACGGAGTCTTCAGGGAAGTTGCTACGAAGATACTTGAAATGTACATAGTGTAGAAAGAAAAATAGACTTGTCATTTTCAGGAAATTCAAATATTAACGACGTAGCATTCGAATGCAAGTGATATATTCGGAGGTTTGGAACATAAACATTTAAACGTTATGGTCATTTGACAGTGAGTACTACGTTCGAACGTTTAGTTATACGTTCGAATGTTATGTTATAATTTTGTCTAATTACTTTCGAACATTAGTTCGAATGTGAAACACTGTTCAAATGTATATATCAGAAATACTAATCTTATCCAATTGAAAAACATACTAATTGGATCATATTACATAACATATTTCACAACTAACAATGTTTTCAACCGTTTTGAAATTAGATATTAAAAATATAATATATTGATAAAATTAATTTCTTTTTATTTCCTCGTCGATCGCGATTCTGTTGCAATGACATAACACGCTCTATTTGCACCATTATCTTCCGCTGCACTTGCTGTAAGACCTCACTGCGTATTCTTTCCTTTTGGTCTTTTTGTTGGTCCTGCAAATGCGTCTCTAAATCAGACTGTCGCCTACTCTTACTATCTAGACCTCATATACTCATTCTCAAACCGTGCAACTTCCAAATCTTTGGTAAGATTATTAATTTGTGAAATCGATGAGGTTGAAGAGGATGATCTAGAATGCTTGAAAATTTTTCTCTTTCCTAACTAATCTCCCTGGCAAGAGACACGTGGATATTCCACTTTCACATTATAATTTTCTGATCTTTTGTTGGGAGCTAATTATTTGGCCCAACTGATTATTTTGTGCTTTCACACTTGAGTATTGGTCTTTGCAAGACTCCATATATGATGAATCTGTTACTTTATATCCTAGTAGTGTTGATGCTTTTCTAAGCTCTGACGTTGTATGTGTGCATCCATGCATGATGTGTACGTAGGAAAAAAAATATACGATCCAAGATCAGTCCCTCTCAAGTACTTATTATAATTGTACTTACTGTGCATCCATGTCTATTAGTTTTTAATATTATTGATTGGGGATTGATTTTGATTGTCACGTCAACTTAATTAATAAATCCATGGGTCATTGAATTAATTAATATTTTAAAAGTTATATCGAACAAATAAATTTCTTCCATCCATTCAAGATTATGCATGCATGGATGGATGGATATATATATATATATAATATTGATTCAAGTTCTAATGAGAACCTTTTAAAGCAATATATATATATATATATTCAATATAAAAAAACTAATTATTTTATGTTAAAGTGATTATTTCCTATTAAAATAAGTCTATTTTTATATCAAATAGTCATTTTTATTACAAACAACTCGTTATAAATGTTCATCTTTTTAATAATATATATATTTATATGTAAGTTTAAATTACCTATATATAACTCTTGGAAGTCATAATTATGTGAAATCCATTATTTACGCGGTAATTCTTATTACGTAGTACGTACTAATGCTTTGGTCATGCTCGGACGTGTGCATGAGAGACACTAATCGAAGGGCCCCAGTAGTACTAAAATGCTAAATGAGGGGGCCGGCTGGGGTTCATGACTTGATTATTGTCGGTATCACCTAATATATATAAATATATATATATATATATTTATATATATCATGCATGATACATTAATATATAACAGATTAGATGTGACCAATTAGTCTTCCTCTAGTCTATGTGCGATTAATGTGACTCGCACCCATCTAATAATATCTTTATTTTTTACGTGTCCACCCGAGCTAGATTGGATAGCCAAAAGATCTTTGATTTTTAAATTAAGAATATTAATTATTTTTAATTATCTATTTGACATTCAATTAATATAAGCATAGTTAGAAATATAGTATTTCATTAGAAATATATTTATTTTTTACAAAACTGTCTTTTATTTAAGAATAATTATATTCATCATTTCTACACCATACACTTACTTTAATAGCAGTTGTGTGCGGTGTAAGCAGCTGGATAAAAGGATTCAGCTTTATTTTATATAGAGTAGTAAAAAAATTGTAAGACAGTTGTAGGTTAATCATCTTTCTTAAATTAATTAGGTCTGACATTAGAAATGGATTAGTGAACTTATGTTCATCATCTAAAACTATTTATTATTTTCATCTCGTACTTACCGAGCTTGGTTATGGCTTAATTATTAAGATGAAGTTGATGAACAACTAGCTAGCTAGTTCTCGTTAATGGTTAGATATTGATGGAGTAGAGAATTAGAAATATAAATAATATAGGGTCCAATTGGAAAATCTTGACAGTTTGAAGTTATGAATAATTTGTAGGCGTGGAAAATAAATTGATAACCAAGGCCCAAGGGTGATCTGACCCCGAAACTTAAGTCCAACATGTTAGGCCCAAGCCCAACCCATATCATTTTCCCCATTTTATCTCTTCCTCTTCTTTTCTTTTCTCTCTGCCGTTAAACATGAACCCCTATCTCTGTCCTTCACTCTCGTCGCCGCTCACCACATCGGACACCAAGCGGCGCCAACAACATTAACATCATGATCTATTCCTTCCAAGTAGTGTACGTACGTGTTCTACTTGAACCAGAGGATCCAAAAAACTGCTATATATTGGGTTCATGAATTAAGGGTTTCCTTAAATGCATGGCTATAGAGCCAAGTGGATGCATGGAACTTCAAAGATGTTCTACGGTGTTTACTTTTCTACATTTTATTTTGCTAGGCAACTAGAAAATGTAATGTCAATAATTATTCCAGATTTTCGTTCTTCTTTATTAGCTGCATGCATATGGAAATCATGGCATGACACTTTAAAAGTTCATTTGCATTCTGGCGGACAAGACGCGTCTGTAGTTGGTGGTAGTTGGTATGGGATCTTAGTATTGTATATAAGCTTTGGGACTTAAGGTATCTCATTTGTTTGGATTATATTGAAATGCGTGTTAAAAGGGACAATATTTTTGCGGTTTATTTTTTGGAGTAATTAGCCCAGTACGTACATAACATGACTACATTGCAATCCCTGCCCTCGCCGTGGGTTGCCGCTCAGCCGGCTAGTAGCACTGCAAATTGGTGTTTTAAGCATATATCGGTGTCAACATGATAGTATATATATATATATTGGGTGTTTTGAGATTTGCCTGATCTTATGTATTTAAGCATGCATGGAAATTAATGACACAAAAATGTTACGTCACGTTTAATTGGACTTATAAATCATGTTATAGTTAGTCATGTCTATTGGAATAATTATAAACAGTAAGAACACAAGTCTGCTGGAATTGATACTTGGCATGTCGACATGATCTATATAATGATTTATACTCTAAATTAAAGCACTAATTAATCAATATAACATGAGTTATAATTGCTTAAAATTATTATAAAGTCACAAGCATTAAATTAAATCGTCTTTACCACCCTCTTATTTTTTTTATAAACCGGGCGATTGAGGAAGAGACCTCGTAGGTGATGATTTTAGTGTTCAAGCTATGCTTCCTCCGGGTACTTTAAGATTTATGTTTGTAATGCAGGGTACGGTGCATATATGCATGTTGTCTTCTCAGTTCTTACTGGAAACATATATGTTCCGAGAATTACTTTTCAGCTCAATGGAACAGCCATGATTTACGAAATGAAGCAATATATACACTTGAATGGATCCAATATTAATATATATCATAGAAAGCATTGGGTTATATATATAAGCAATACTATCAAGTTATGATCAATAGGACTTATATATCTCCGTGGAAGCTTGAAGGGATGCAATCTTGGAAGTTGGAAAGGATGCAACGTACTCGATCACTCATGATACGTATATGCAGGTTCTGATCTCGTGGGTGTGTAATACTCATTGGATTTCCACCTTACAAGAAAACCATCCAAGATGATCATTTGAGATTAACACGTTGCATATTGGTACATTCTTCATTTTCCTTGCATATACTTTTAATTATCTACCCGATTAATTTGTCTCCATCAAGCTGGATCACAATTTGTCAATCCCAAATTGTAAAGGCGTTAATATACAATAAAATTAAGTAACTTCCTCCATCAACGGAGGAGACCATTTTGTCAAACTTACATCTTTTACTTTTGAGTTCTTTTACAAATTGCATGTGATCACAGCCATCGCAACGGATGATCTACCCATACACATTCATTTCATATACATGGATTTCATTATTTGAAGTACATACATATTCTAATATATATGTGTGACAGAAAATCGAAGGAATTAGATATTTTTCATTTTTTACAAATTAGAAAAATTATGTAGGTCACATTAATCTATATGTAGCATGGATTGTCAGTAAATCCCAACAACTTCTAATTCCAAGATGGATTTATTTGATTTGAAATTCAAACATAATACACATAGTACATACATATACAATGGACGAACAATAGAGCATACCCAACTTTATTTATTTATTTATTTATTAAAAGACACTTCTACATAATGAGACTTTGAATACTCCCAGTTCTATTAAAAAAGCAATAGTAAGCCAAATGATTGCAACCACGTGGTTCATTGATCAATGTTGGCTCCACTAGATAAACCTGCATCAACCATTTCAAATGGTGTTTTGTTTTTGTCGAAATGGTTATAGTGAAGGCGGAGGTGGAGGTGTAGGTGACAACCCATTAGTTGAGGAGGGGCTGTCATTTGGAGGATTTATAGCAATAAAGGATAAGATGATTGTGACCAAAATGTAAAAGATTGTATTGAGTGATCCTTTGTAGTTTAGCCTAGCAAGAAAACGGCGAATTCGAACTCTAATGTCGTGCATTCAGCAATGACGATTGATGTTTTCGATTTCCTTGGTCATGTAGCAATACTCTTCATTAATATCAAACACCAGCTCTTTAGTGAGTCTGTTGAAAAGATTCGCCACCTCCTCGTCTCTACCCATTGCATGTTTGATAATCTCAGCATTACAAAGAATCTTGACATCCTCGACCGTATCCACTATGCTATCCAAGAACAACGCAAGACAGCAAAAATATGGAGTTACATCGCAGTTGTTTTGTTCATAGGCTATCAAGTTCCTCAACACAGGGCTAGTGCTATCATCGATGACCATAGTAGAAATCTTTAACGTCTTGCCTGTAAGTTGTATGTCGAGAATGCAACTAGATTTTCCTTGGAACTTAATACTAGCATAACTAAGTGTTTTAGCATTATGCACCCAACCTTTCCCAGGAAGCCTAAGATGTTTTTTTTCCTTTTCACTCTTTGTAGGCTGCTGCGGGTATGTTTTATCCCCTGAAATTAAGGAAGAGTGAAACAAAGCTAATAGATGTATATACTCACTATTGGCATGCTTGTTCAACATCCCTTCTTCAAATTTCTCCTTCCCAGGTCTCAAGGGTTCAAAAAACCTAAGAGCAAGCGTATTCAGAGTTGTCTCCCCCATCAAGTTAGGAGTAAGTTCAAAAATCTTCTGCAGCACAAACATAGGGAGTTGGTTCTCAAGCAAAATTAAATCACGAGAGATATTTGTCTGCATCCAACGTGTTTTGAAAAGGGGTTCCCCTTCACGATTCTTCTGCAAACAGTAAAGAAGTATAATTGTGATCAATTTGCCTTCGTGTGATCATAATTGCTAAGGAAAAATTAGAGCGAAAAACCAACTTAATTAGAATGTATAACTAATTAATACCTCATAGAAACACAAGAGTTCTACAATGAAGCAACCGTCGAGAAGCATCATCTGCACAAATTCATCTGGTTCTATAGTCTGAAAGTCATCTGCATAGAATTTTTTGGTCTTTTCTTCCAATTCTCTCATGGCATTTTTGAGACTTTCTTCATGGATAAGTTGCCCTGTTTGGTTTTGAACTAGGCGATCGAGAAATCGCCGTTTTTCAATTTGCATGGCTCTTAGACTTGGTTCATTATAATGAAATGGACCAATGGAGACAATCTTGGGGACGTAAGCTTCTTTGTCAACTTTGAATATAGGTGGAGGAACCTTCAATGTCGACCATCCTGATCCACTGATGATAATAGGCTTTTGTCTCTCATTATTGTTGATTTGGATAGCATGCTCAGGAACAACTGTTGGGCCTGATTGTGTCTCTTCATTTGGATTGTAATATTCCTCACCAACAAAGCCAAAATTGGCGCCAATATTGCCAAAAGCTGCCAGTTGATCGCCAACTGCATCTGAAGTACCATCATTTGATTGTTGATTACTGGTTTCAAAATCCTCTCCCACATCTTCCATTTCTTTCAACAGCGCTAGCTTTAAGTTCTTCTTAATTGTTACGAAAATGCTGAAACTTAGTTCTCAATAGTTGTTCATCTGTACCATATATATATAAATAAAGAATTTAATCACAGTCATGTGCTAAGATTCTGATTAAGACCATAGTTAGTACTTAACGGTTGAGGTAAAGAACAAACATGTATGCATGCATCACCTCCAAAAACCATGCAACCCATGCCAGTACGTACCGAACTGTCCGTCAACAGATCATTCTGGTTAATTGGTCTGTTTTCTGGAAATTTGCTTATACAATTACTGCAGTAAATAAACCACGTACGACTGAATATATATATATATAGCTAAGTATATACAATTGTTATTACTAAGTTAATCTTGTGAATCTACTATATATTTAATTGGTAAGTTAATCTTGTGAGATATATAGCATATATTTACGTACATATCATGCTAATTAATTCAATTTCAGTATGCAAGAATTATATGTACCGTACGTAGTGTGCGCGCGCAAGAAGCTAGCAAAGCTACATGAGCATGATGCAGAGATCGATACTCCCGGACTCACGGTCTGAGTTCCTGGTGATGAGAAACTCCAACTTCACCCTACAATGGATACCGAGATTAGCCTAGAATATATAATATCTATGGGTCTGCTAACTCTACTGTAAAAGATAAAAAATATATCAGTGAGAGACACAGAGAAGCTGCCAAAGAGCTGAACCGACAAGCTCTTGACAGCATGAGTAGTTTTGGTTCACACTTCACATGAGACCAAGTACTTTACGTACTTTACTTGCCACCCTCAGAAAACCGTACAACTCGAGCATCGACCTGAGCTTCGTTTGCCTCACTCAGAGAGTCGGATCAATATTAAACGAAGCTACAAGGCCCACGTGTGAATCTACAATGCCACAAGAGTAATTAGATACATTAACAGCACTAGTATTGGACTTATCAAATTTATCTTTAAAATTTAATAAAAAGTATAAATTTTTTATAAATTCAAAATTTTCATATCTATAATTTCATATTAGATTAGTAGATTCGTCAAAATAATAATATAATATTATTTTTTTAATAATAATATTTTTAATTTTTTTCCTCATATTTTATAATTATACTAACCTAATAGTTTAATTTAGTACTTAAATAATTGATTCCCAACTAATTTAGAATAAAATAAAATAAAACCATTACCTATTAAAATTAAAATAAAATATTAGTTTGAAAGTAGAATAATAGACCTTTAAATTTAATATTTAATACAATTCAAAAAAAATGTTTGAGCAAACATCAAATAGAGAGTTCGATCAAGACTCACTCGACACGTATGATATGCATGGGTGTGTATATTATATATACATATACATATATTTATAATTTGGAGGCTGGGACTTTTAAATCTAATCATGAATCGATCATGCATGCACAGTACTACCTATGATAAGCATTAAAGCATGATGAGTAAGTACCATGACGAGAATTGTCTCGCTGCCTATTTGAGATCAATTAAATATATATATATATATATGTACTATTTTAATTAATGATTTGATCACATATCGATCTAATTAATTAAGCTATGAGTTTTGGCTTTTTTAATTAATAAATGTGCAGTATATATCCATATATCTCCCGATAACTAATTTATAATAATAAGTTCATGTATCCTGAAAAGTTTTATGAAGGGGTTTTAATTTCTTACAAAAGATTCTCCCCTATCGGCCACGGCCTTACGTCTAATTAATTTCATCATCTGTTTTATTCCATCTCTTTAACAAACGTCCAAATAATCTTACAAACGTCCAAATCTAGCACCATTAATAATATCTATTTTAATTTGTCGGAGAGCATTAATATTGCGTTCCACCACGGGCATTAGATGGTACTGATGGATCCGTTACTTTATAACGCAGTAGACTAGTAGTAGTAGTACTCATGCTTTGGTAAGCTCTGACGTAAGTAGTGTGCATCTATGTGGAGTTCCAATTTCCTAAATGCTACTTATTATTCTAGTCATTTATCATTTTTATCTTTTAATTTAAATACATATATTTAATATTTATACATCAATGTATGTATATTTAAATAGAAGAATAAAAATGATAAATTACATATAGTAGGAAATTAATACTTGCCCTTCCCCACACCCCTGCAAATCAGCATATTTCAATCCCAACCCTCAACATCACTATATTCATAATCCCAACCCTTACAATAAATACAACACGCATGTTCAATTCATCATGAATCAATACAATTCCAACCAATTAAGTATAACACAACTTCCCGATGTCCTAGCATTCAAATACAACATCATTTAATCAAGTGTAATTATTTATCTAAGAGATAGGAAAATAGGGGATATACCAAAATTTAGGGGCTGACTAGAGGTGGAACCAGATACTGCGTGGGGTCGTAGGAAAAAGGGGCATTCTTCTGCGTGATCTGTGGATGAAGGAGACAATGGGGCTAGGTGGTTCTGTGCGATGGATAACAGCGGGGCACAGAGGAGCTAGAAGCTTCAGTGAGGAAAGGAGCGTGCAATGGACGTGGCTTGCTTCATTCTTCTCAGAATGTTCATCCATATTTTTAATTAGTAAGTTAGGCATACACCGAGGAGGTATTGAAATTGCAATTAACTTTGTTCCCATCATATCTCATTGGGTGAAAAGAAACCACTACTTGAGGTCACATTTATTGACCTCTAGGAATGTCTGCCCAAATTATAAACAAATAACTTTATTATTCAGCTACTTTGTGAGATATTTCTCATAAAAAAAAAAAAAAAAGAATGTGAGAGAGGGAAAGAAGATAATAACAGACAAAGACTAGAAAAATAGACGAACTTTTGCTCTTATATTTTAATTTCTGTTTATTTTTTTCTTATCCGCCATCATTCAGAGGCAGAAGAACTTTGGGAAGGAAGAAACAAATTTGATCTCTTGACAATAATAAACAAATTAATAACAATGATAAAAATAACTGAACAAGCTATCTTTACTAAACAAGTATAAAAAATTGCCTAACAAACTCCAAGCATCACGAAAAAATGAAGCCCAAGCCATCAACCTGTTTTGCAAAAAAAGAAAGATATATATACTAAAAGCAGCAATATCTACGAAAGGAAAGATGTCATACATGGGATTTTTTCTTCAAACAGAGCATAATGAAAGCAGAGGAGAATAAAGACTCTGAAACCAGATGGGTTTCTTCCATGTATGCTCACAAAGAACAATTTTTTTTCTACATGCCCTAAGCCACAATACCCATCTCAGAAAACACAAAGCATCCCATCTTGATGTACACATGAATAACATAATAGTATTGATTGGAAAATGAAAAATATTTACATACGAAGCTGAGCAAACCATTGGCGAAACGGAGTCGTTTGGGCAGTTGTCGCTTGTTTGGTTCGTTCAATCAACTCACGGGAAATTGCAGTGCTCAGAAGATGTAGGAGCGTTGGGAGGTGGCATTGAACATGGAGACGCCATTGCGAGGTGGCCTTGGGAAGAGAAACCCCGATGCAGGTTCGTAAGGACGTAGGGAGTTGGGTTTCGCGAGATTTCTCAAAAAAAAAAAATGTGAGAAAGGGAAAGAAGATAATAACAAAGAGAGACTAGAAAATAGACGAACTTTTCCTCTTATATTTTAATTTATGTTTATTGTTTTCTTATCCGCCATCATTCAGAGGCAAAAGCACTTTGAGAAGGCAGAAATAAATTTGATCTCTTGACAATAATAAACAAATTAATAACAATAATAGAAACAACTGAATAAGCTATCTTTACCAAACAAGTATAAAAAGTCGCCTAACAAATCCAAGCATCACAAAAAAATGAAGCCCCAACCATCAACCTATTTTGCAAAAAAAGAAAGATATATATACTGAAAGCAGCAATATATACGAAAGGAAAGATGTCATACATGGGTTTTTTTCATCAAACAGAGCATAATGAAAGCAGAGGAGAATAAAGACTCTGAAACCAGATGGGTTTCTTCCACGTATGCTAACAAAGAACAATTTTTTTCTGCATGCCCTAAGCCACAATACCCATCTCAGAAAACACAAAGCATCCCATCTCAATGTACACATGAATAACATAATAGTATTGATTGGAAAATGAAAAATATTTACCTACGAAGCTAAGCAAACCATTGGCAAAATAGAGTTGTTCCAGCAATTGTCGCTGGTTTGGTCCGTTCAATCAACTCGCAGGAAGTTGCAGCACTCGGCAGACATAGGAGCGTTGCGAGGTGGCGTTGAACATGGAAACACCGTCGCGAGGTCGCCCTGGGAAGAGGAACCCCGACGCAGGTTAGTAAGGATGCCTGAGGTTGGGTTTCGTGGGATTTATCAAAAAAAAAAATGTGAGAAAGGGAAAGAAGGTAATAATAGAGAGAGACTAGACAAATAAACGAACTTTTCCCCTTATATTATAATTTCTGTTTATTTTTTTCTTATACGCTATCATTCAGAGGTAGAAGCACTTTGGGAAGGAAGAAACAAGTTTGATCTCTTGACAATAATAAACAAATTAATAACAATGATAAAAAGAACTGAACAAGCTATCTTTACCAAACAAGTATAAAAAATTGCCTAACAAACTCCAAGCATCACGAAAAAATGAAGCCCTAGCCATCAACCTGTTTTGCAAAAAAAAAGAAAGATATATATACTGAATGTAGCAATATATACGAAAGGAAAGATGTCATACATGGGTTTTTTTTCATCAAACAGAGCATAATGAAAGCAGAGGAGAATAAAGACTCTCTTCCACATATGCTCACAAAATACAATATTTTTCTCCATGCCCTAAGCCACAATACCCATCTCAGAAAACACAAAGCATCCCATCTCGATGTACACATTAATAACATAATAGTATTGATTGGAAAATGAAAAATATTTACCTACGAAGCTGAGCAAACCATTGGCAAAACAGAGCTGTCGGGTAGTTGTCGTTGGTTTGGTCCGTTTAATCAACTCGCGGGAAGTTGCAGCGCTCGGCAGACGTAGGAGTGTTGGGAGGTGGCGTTGAACATGGACATGCCGTTACGAGGTGGCCCTGGGAAGAGGAACCTCGACGCGAAGACGCCGTCGCGAGGTGGCCCTGGGAAGAGGAACCCATACGCAGGTTCGTGACGACGCAGCAGGTTGGGTTTCGCGGGATTTCTCAAAAAAAAAAAAATGTGAGAAAGGAAAGAAGATAATAACAGAGAGAGACTAGAAACATAGACAAAATTTTCCTCTTATATTTTAATTTCTATTTATTTTTTTCTTATCCGCCATTATTCAGAGGCAGAAGCACTTTGGGAAGGCAGAAACAAATTTGATCTCTTAACAATAATAAACAAATTAATAACAATGATAAAAATAACTGAACAGGCTATCTTTTCCAAACAAGTATAAAAAATTGCCTAACAAACTCCAAGCATCACGAAAAAATGAAGCCCCAGCCATCAACCTGTTTTGCAAAAAAAGAAAGATATATATACTGAAAGCAGCAATATATACAAAAGGAAAGATGTCATACATGAGTTTTGTTTTTCATAAAACAGAACATAATGAAAGCAGAGGAGAATAAAGACTCTGAAACCAGATGGGTTTCTTCCACGTATGCTCACAAAGAACAATTTTTTTCTGCATGCCCTAGCCACAATACCCATCTTAGAAAACACAAAGCATCCCATCTCGATGTACACATGAATAACATAATAATATTGATTGGAAAATGAAAAATATTTACCTATGAAGCTGAGCAAACCATTGGCAAAATAGAGTTGTTCTAGCAGTTGTCGCTGGTTTGGTCCGTTCAATCAACTCACAAGAAGTTGTGGCACTCGACAGACGTTGGAGAGTTGGGAGGTGGCGTTGAACATGGAAACACCGTCGAGAGGTCGCCTTGGGAAGAGGAACCCGACGCAGGTTCGTGAGGACGCATGAGGTTGGGTTTCGCGGGATTTCTAAAAGAAAAAATGTGAGAAAGGGAAAGAAGATAATAACAGACAGAGACGAAAAAAATAGACAAAGTTTTTCCCTTATATTTTAATTTCTGTTTTTTTTTTCTTATCCGCCATCATTCAGAGGCAGAAGCACTTTGGGAAGGTCGAAACAAATTTGATCTCTTGACAATAATAAACAAATTAATAACAATGATAAAAACAACTGAACAAGCTATCTTTACCAAACAAGTATAAAACATTGCCTAACAAACTCCAAGCATAATGAAAAAATGAAGCCCCAACCATCAACCTGTTTTGCGAAAAGGGAAAGATATATATACTGAAAGCAGCAATATATACGAAAGGAAAGATGTCATACATGTGTTTTTTTTTTCATAAAACAGAGCATAATGAAAGCAGAGGAGAATAAAGACTCTGAAACGAGATGGGTTTCTTCCACATATGCTGAAAAAGAACAATTTTTTTTCTGCATGCCCTAAGCCACAATACCCATCTCAGAAAATACAAAGCATCCCATCTCGATGTACACATGAATAACATCATAGTATTGATTGGAAAATGAAAAATATTTACCTACGAAGCTGAGCAAACTATTGGCAAAATAGAGCTGTTAGGGCAGTTGTCGCTGGTTTGTTCCGTTTAATCAACTCGCGGGAAGTTGCAGCGCTCGGCAGACGTAGGAGTGTTGGGAGGTGGCCCTAGGAAGAGGAACCCAGACGCAGGTTCTCGACGACGCAGGAGGTTGGGTTTCGCGGGATTTCTCAGAAAAAAAATGTGAGAAAGGAAAGAAGATAATAATAGAGAGAGACAAGAAACATAGACAAACGTTTCCTCTTATATTTTAATTTCTATTTATTTTTTTCTTATCTGCCATTATTCAGAGGCAGAAGCACTTTGGGAAGGCAGAAACAAATTTGATCTCTTGACAATAATAAACAAATTAATAAAAATGATAAAAACAACTGAACAAGCTATCTTTACCAAACAAGTATAAAAAAAATTGTCTAACAAACTCCAAGCATCACAAAAAAATGAAGCCCCAGCCATCAACCTGTTTCACAAAAACAGAAAGATATATATACTGAAAGCAGCAATATATACGAAAGGAAAGATGTCATACATGGGTTTTTTTCATCAAACAGAGCATAATGAAAGCAGAGGAGAATAAAGACTCTGAAACCAGATGGGTTTCTTCCACGTATGCTAACAAAGAACAATTTTTTTCTGCATGCCCTAAGCCACAATACCCATCTCAGAAAACACAAAGCATCCCATCTCAATGTACACATGAATAACATAATAGTATTGATTGGAAAATGAAAAATATTTACCTACGAAGCTAAGCAAACCATTGGCAAAATAGAGTTGTTCCAGCAGTTGTCGCTGGTTTGGTCCATTCAATCAACTCGCAGGAAGTTGCAGCACTCGGCAGACGTAGGAGCGTTGCGAGGTGGCGTTGAACATGGAAACACCGTCGCGAGGTCGCCTTGGGAAGAGGAACCCCGACGCAGGTTAGTAAGGATGCCCGAGGTTGGGTTTCGCGGGATTTATCAAAAAAAAAATGTGAGAAAGGGAAAGAAGGTAATAACAGAGAGAGACTAGAAAAATAAACGAACTTTTCCCCTTATATTTTAATTTCTGTTTATTTTTTTCTTATCCGCTCTCATTCAGAGGCAGAAGCACTTTGGGAAGGAAGAAACAAGTTTGATCTCTTGACAATAGTAAACAAATTAATAACAATGATAAAAAGAACTGAACAAGCTATCTTTACCAAACAAGTATAAAAAATTGCCTAACAAACTCCAAGCATCACGAAAAAATGAAGCCCTAGCCATCAACCTGTTTTGCAAAAAAAAGAAAGATATATATACTGAATGTAGCAATATATACGAAAGGAAAGATGTCATACATGGGTTTTTTTTCATCAAACAGAGCATAATGAAAGCAGAGGAGAATAAAGACTCTCTTCCACATAAGCTCACAAAATACAATATTTTTCTCCATGCCCTAAGCCACAATACCAATCTCAGAAAACACAAAGCATCCCATCTCGATGTACACATTAATAACATAATAGTATTGATTGGAAAATGAAAAATATTTACCTACGAAGCTGAGCAAACCATTGGCAAAACAGAGCTGTCTGGGTAGTTGTCGTTGGTTTGGTCCGTTTAATCAACTCGCGGGGAGTTGCAGCGCTCGGCAGACGTAGGAGTGTTGGGAGGTGGCGTTGAACATGGACATGCCGTTACGAGGTGGCCCTGGGAAGAGGAACCCCGACGCGAAGACGTCGTCGCGAGGTGGCCCTGGGAAGAGGAACCCATACGCAGGTTCGTGACGACGCAGCAGGTTGGGTTTCGCGGGATTTCTCAAAAAAAAAAAAAATGTGAGAAAGGAAAGAAGATAATAACAGAGAGAGACTAGAAACATAGACAAAATTTTCCTCTTATATTTTAATTTGTATTTATTTTTTTCTTATCCGCCATTATTCAGAGGCAGAAGCACTTTGGGAAGGCAGAAACAAATTTGATCTCTTAACAATAATAAACAAATTAATAACAATGATAAAAACAACTGAACAGGCTATCTTTTCCAAACAAGTATAAAAAATTGCCTAACAAACTCCAAGCATCACGAAAAAATGAAGCCCCAGCCATCAACCTGTTTTGCAAAAAATGAAAGATATATATACTGAAAGCAGCAATATATACAAAAGGAAAGATGTCATACATGGGTTTTGTTTTTCATAAAACAGAGCATAATGAAAGCAGAGGAGAATAAAGACTCTGAAACCAGATGGGTTTCTTCCACGTATGCTCACAAAGAACAATTTTTTTCTGCATGCCCTAGCCACAATACCCATCTTAGAAAACACAAAGCATCCCATCTCGATGTACACATGAATAACATAATAATATTGATTGGAAAATGAAAAATATTTACCTACGAAGCTGAGCAAACCATTGGCAAAATAGAGTTGTTCTAGCAGTTGTCGCTGGTTTGGTCCGTTCAATCAACTCACAGGAAGTTGTGGCACTCGACAGACGTAGGAGAGTTGGGAGGTGGCGTTGAACATGGAAACACCGTCGAGAGGTCGCCTTGGGAAGAGGAACCCGACGCAGGTTCGTGAGGACGCATGAGGTTGGGTTTCGCGGGATTTCTAAAAGAAAAAATGTGAGAAAGGGAAAGAAGATAATAACAGAGAGAGACGAGAAAAATAGATAAAGTTTTTCCCTTATATTTTAATTTCTGTTTTTTTTTTCTTATCCGCCATCATTCAGAGGCAGAAGCACTTTGGGAAGGTCGAAACAAATTTGATCTCTTGACAATAATAAACAAATTAATAACAATGATAAAAACAACTGAACAAGCTATCTTTACCAAACAAGTATAAAACATTGCCTAACAAACTCCAAGCATAACGAAAAAATGAAGCCCCAACCATCAACCTGTTTTGCGAAAAGGGAAAGATATATATACTGAAAGCAGCAATATATACGAAAGGAAAGATGTCATACATGTGTTTTTTTTTTCATAAAACAGAGCATAATGAAAGCAGAGGAGAATAAAGACTCTGAAACGAGATGGGTTTCTTCCACATATGCTGAAAAAGAACAATTTTTTTCTCCATGCCCTAAGTCATGATACCCATCTCAGAAAACACAAAGCATCCCATCTCGATGTACACATGAATAACATAATAGTATTGATTGGAAAATGAAAAATATTTACCTACGAAGCTGAGCAAACTATTGGCAAAACAGAGCTATTTGGGCAGTTGTCATTGGTTTGGTCTGTTCAATCAACTCACGGGAAGTTGCAGCACTCGGCAGACATAGGATCATTGGGAGGTGGCGTTGAACATGGAGACGCCATCGTGAGGTGGCCCTTGGAAGAGGAACCTCGATGCAGGTTCGTGACGATGCAGGAGATTGGGTTTCATTGGATTCAATTCGCATTTGCTTCGAAATATAGCTCACGGGGATTGTCGGTGCTGGGCAAATGAAGCAGTGCCGCTCGGTGGCGCTGACGAGAGAGACGGTGTCGTCGGGAGGCTCTAGCCAGAGGAAGTGCACGCCGGTCCCTGTCAAGGGAGAAGGGTATTCATTGGATGAATTCAAATGGGGATAAATCAAAAACCGAATTTCAAATGCAATCAAAAAGCACGTTTTGATTAGGAAAAAAAAAATTGAAGACAAAGCAGCCACGTAGTAAGTGCAATGTGTGCGCCACTACAGTGGCTTCTCCGTAGAACTGCTCAAGGATCCAATATTCTCTATATATATCATAGTAAACATTGTTTTTGTATAATTAGTTATCTACCTGGAAGGGATGCACGCAACTCTATATATAGTTCTCTCGTGGGTATGTAATACTTATTTGGGAATGTGTTATTTGAGACTTAACACATTAATTCCCACTATATATTTAACCATTTGAAGTTTAATGTGCTCGTTCATAAGTATGAAGAAGCCAATGTGGCACGTTTAATGGGGACTGGTGATACACCTGATATGATCCCATCAATTAGAAAGGGGGATTCGGATAAGCCTGGGTACATGGTTGTTGGGTTTGAGGTGATACCTTGCAGTGTTATGCATAATGTTGATTCAGTGAAGAATTTGCAGAAATATGGCAAGTATCCCAATGCAGTGAAATGTGATCCCAACACTGCGTCTATGCCAATCAAGGAAGGGCAGCCAATTGTCTTCACGTATGAGGTCACGTTTGAGGAGAGTGACATCAAGTGGCCGTCGCGTTGGGATGCTTATTTGAAGATGGAGGGATCGAAAGTCCATTGGTTCTCCATTTTGAATTCTCTAATGGTGATAACCTTCCTTGCTGGTATTGTTCTCGTCATTTTCCTGAGGACTGTTAGGCGGGATCTGACTCGTTACGAGGAGCTTGACAAGGAGGCACAAGCACAGATGAATGAGGAAGTCACAGCACTTTGAATTTCCTCTTGTGGGGAAGTCACAGCACAGGAGCTATTCCATTTTCTCTTTTTGTCATCCTGCTTCTCCTCTGGTTCTGCATCTCAGTTCCACTTACCTTAGTTGGTGGATACTTTGGGGCAAAGGCATCTCATATTGAATACCCAGTTCGAACAAACCAGATTCCTCGGGAAATACCAACTCAGAAATACCCTTCTTGGCTTCTTGTTCTAGGCGCTGGTACACTTCCCTTTGGCACCCTTTTCATTGAGCTATTCTTTATAATGTCTAGCATTTGGATGGGCCGTGTATACTATGTCTTTGGGTTCCTCTTTATTGTTTTGATTCTCCTCGTGGTGGTTTGTGCTGAGGTATCTTTGGTTTTGACCTACATGCATCTCTGTGTGGAGGATTGGAAATGGTGGTGGAAGTCATTTTTTGCTTCTGGTTCTGTTGCCATATACATCTTCTTGTACTCTGTAAACTATCTCGTATTCGACCTGAAGAATTTGAGTGGACCTGTCTCCGCCACGCTTTATTTGGGATATTCACTCTTCATGGTTGTAGCAATCATGCTGGCGACAGGCACAATTGGGTTTCTTTCATCATTCTGGTTCGTGCATTACTTGTTCTCTTCGGTGAAGCTGGATTGAAGATCAACATCCTTTGCTCAGAGGAGCACTTTGAAGAACATTGTTGAGGAGAGAGAAATTGTGACGGGTTCAAAGATGTTTTACTGTGTTTACTTTTCTAGAGTTTATTTTGCTATACGGGGAACTAGGACATGTAATGACAATAATTCGACCGGATTTGCTTAATTCTTTATTAGCTGGAAATCATGGCAGGAGACTTGGCCACTAAAGTTAACTTGCATTCTGGCGGACAGGACGCATCAGTAGTTGGTGGTGGTTGTTGGTATGGGATGATCTTAGTGTAAAATTTTGGATTTAAGATATCTGTTTTGTTTTAAATGCTAAAGGTACAATATTTTTGCTGTTTATTTTCACTTTGTTTTGCGTAGCTGATTTATCTGCTTTTTTTTTTTTTTTTAATCAAGCTTGCATATATATATATATATATATATTAATGAACTTAATGTTGTAAAATAACATTGTAAAATTGTATGACCACCTTGAGCTAGCAATCAAATGCACAGTGCATAGTGCCAGCATAGTACTGCATAGTAACTGGCATAGTAAATGGCCGACATAGCACAGTGCGCATAGTGCCAGCATAGTACTGCATAGTAACTGGCATAGTAAATGGCCGACATAGCACAGTGCGCATAGTGCCAGCATAGTACTGCATAGTAACTGGCCGACATAGCACAGTGCGCATAGTGCCAGCATAGTACTGCATAGTAACTGGCATAGTTCCCTTTGTACGCCTATATATATCGTTAAATTCCTTAAGAAATTCATAAGTTTCATAACTGCTCTGAGTTCTATCTCTCTCTCTCTCCTTTTAGAAAGTTTTATAATAAATCTATCTCTCTATTTCCTTTTCGATAGTTCTATAACACGTTATCAGCACGAGAGTTCTGACGATCTTGAAGCTAATAGTCCTCTACTTCAAGTAAGTCTTTCAATATATTTTTTGTAGTTTTCAAAATGAATATGAAATATTAAACATACTTATGTTCCTGATTTATATATGTAGAAAATGTCAAATCTTACAAAATTGGAATTCGTTGCTCTTGACATTTCTGGAAAAAATTATTTATCTTGGATCCTTGATGCTGAGATCCATCTGGATGCAATGAACCTGGGAGATACAATTAAAGAAAGAAATCAAGGGTCCCTGCAGGACCATGCTAAGACAATGATTTTCCTTCGGCACCATCTTCATGAAGAATTAAAAACTGAGTATCTAACGGTGAAAGATCCACTTATTTTGTGGAATAATTTAAGGGAGAGATATGAACACCAGAAAACTGTAATTCTCCCAAAAGCTCGTCATGATTGGATGCACCTGAGGTTGCAAGACTTCAAGAGTGTTAGTGAGTATAACTCTGCACTCTTTAAAATTAGCTCGCTATTGAAATTATGTGGTGAAAAAGTCACTACTGATGACTTGTTAGAGAAGACATATACTACTTTTCATGCCTCGAATGTGCTCCTGCAGCAGCAGTATCGAGAGCGAAAGTTCAAGAAATATTCTGAACTTATATCTTGTCTTCTATTAGCTGAGCAAAATAATGAGCTTTTATTAAGAAATCACCAGTCACGTCCTACTGGTTCTATATCATTCCCTGAAGTGAATGGTACTAGATTTACATCATTCCCAGAAGCGAATGGTGCATCTTTTCAAAGAAAAAGAGGGCGTGGACGTGGTAAGAAAAACTATAGAAGTGGAGGTCCTAGAAGTGACCACACTAAAAGGGAAAATAATAGATATACACCGTACCACCAGAAGTGGTTCAACTCAGAAAAGGGCAAAGGTCCTCAAAATAAATTTGTAAAGAAATATGAAGATGAATGCCATAGATGTGGTATGACTGGACATTGGTCTCGTACCTGTCGTACAGCTAAACACTTGGTTGACTTATACCAATCTTCCAT
Source organism: Carya illinoinensis (assembly GCF_018687715.1). Lineage (NCBI taxonomy): Eukaryota > Viridiplantae > Streptophyta > Magnoliopsida > Fagales > Juglandaceae > Carya > Carya illinoinensis. The sequence goes on along the minus strand of NC_056766.1, from coordinate 46,050,266 downwards.
AAAAGAAAAAACAAAGAAATTTGAAATAAATTTTGCTGAACCATCATATGCTTTAAATTCTATAGATGGAGAAGATATTACAAGTCTTGATATTTCTGATTTCTTTGAGGATTCTAGTGGTAGAGTTGATCATGGAAGTGTTCCTTTTTAATTAATGTATTTCCTTTATATTATTGTAAAATATTTTTATTCTGTAATGTTTTTTTTTTTAGTAATGAAAGTTTTATATATTTTGTAGAATCATGAGTCTTATTGATGAACTTTCTATCTCCGAGATGAATAATAAAGATGTATGTCTGGCTGACAGTGCTACAACTCACACAATTCTTAAGGATAAAAAATATTTTCAAAATCTAACATTGAGTAAAGCCTATGTTCATACCATCTTCGGTTCATCGAATCTAATTGAAGGCTCCGGAAGAGCTTATATTGTGTTGCCTAATGACACCAAATTTTGCATTAATGATGCTCTATTTTCTTCACAATCCAGAAGAAATTTATTAAGTTTTAAAGATATACGTCGTAATGGTTGTCATATTGAAACCATTAACGAAGACGATAAAGAGCATTTTCTCATTACTAAAATAATTTCGAGCCAGAAGCTCGTATTAGAAAAACTGTCTGCCCTCTCATCTGGATTGTATTATACAAAAATGAGAACAATTGAATCACATGTTGTAATGCACCAGAAGTGCATTGATCCCAAAATATTTATGACTTGGCATGATCGCCTTGGACATCCGGGATCAATAATGATGAGACGAATAATTGATAATTCGTATGGGCATCCCCTAAAGAATCAGAAGATTATTTTACCCAATGAATATCCATACTCTGCATGTTCTCAAGGTAACTTGATTATCAAACCATCTATCTCAAAGGTTGGTTTTGAATCTCCATCTTTTTTACAAACGATTCATGGAGATATATGTGGGCCTATTCAACTATCAAGTGGACCGTTCAGATATTTTATGGTTTTAATTGATGCATCAAGTCGATGGTCACATGTTTGTCTACTTTCCACTAGAAATGCTGCATTTGCTAAACTTCTTGCACAAATAATTAAGCTACGAGCACAATTCCCTGACTATCCAATTAAAACTATTCGATTGGATAATGCAGGAGAATTTACATCTCAAGCTTTTGATAATTATTGCATGTCAATAGGAATAGATGTTGAACATCCAGTTCCCCACACACATACTCAAAATGGTTTAGCTGAATCATTGATTAAAAGACTTCAGCTAATCGCTAGACCTTTACTCATGAAATCAAATCTTCCTATTTCTGCTTGGGGACATGCTATAATTCATGCAGCATCATTAATTCGAGTTAGGCCATCAGCATATCACAAATATTCACCATTATAGCTTGCATTTGGTCAGCAACCAAATAATTCTCATCTTCGTATTTTTGGATGTACTGTATATGTTCCAATTGCACCTCCACAACGTACAAAGATGGACCCTCAACGTAGACTTAGGATATATGTTGGGTTTGATTCTCCATCTATTATCAGATACCTTGAGCCTCTTACAGGGGATATGTTTAAGGCACGTTTTGAGGATTGTCATTTTGACGAATCCATTTTTCCAACATTGGGTAATGAGAAGTCGGTGCCTGAAGCACGACAGGAAATTACTTGGAAAAATAAAGCTCTTTCCCAATTTGATCCTCGTACAAAAGAATGTAATCTAGAGGTTCAAAAGATTATTCATTTGCAAAGTGTTGCAAACCAATTACCGGATGTATTTACTGACACTAAAGGTGTGGTAAAATCATATATTCTTGCTGTTACTGTTCCAGCAAGGATTGCAGTCCCTGAAGGACAAGTTGCCAAAATAGCAATAGGCGAATCTAAGATACGCCTGAAGCGTGGACGGCCTATTGGTGCTAAGGACAAAATTTCTCGGAAGAGGAAAATACAAAATGAATTTGGTACTCCTGAAGAGTCCATACCAACACAGGCCATAAGAGTAATTGATGCTCCTGAAGAGAGTAAATCTCCTGAGAAAGAACCTCCTGAAGATGTATTTCATGAAATGTCTTCCCTTGAAGAGGGACAGGTACCTGAAAATAACGAGATCTCGATACATTTCATGAGTACAGGAGAAATTTTGAATAGAAATAAAACTGTTGTCGACAACATATTTTCATATAAAATGGCTCTTGACATTACCAGAAGTAATGAAGAAATTGAGCCAAGAACTGTCGAAGAATGTCGACGTAGAGATGACTGGCCAAAATGGAAATCAGCTATTGAAACTGAATTAAACTCGCTAGCAAAGCGAGAGGTCTTTGGACCAATTATACAAACACCAAAGGGTGTAATGCCCGTTGGATATAAATGGATATTTATACGTAAACGTAATGAAAGCAATGAAATTGTGCGATATAAAGCACGACTTGTTGCACAAGGTTTCCTGCAGAAACCGGGGATTGATTATGAGGAAACATACTCTCCTGTTATGGATGCAATCACATTCAGATATTTGATCAGTTTGGCAGTTATAAAAAGATTGAATATGCAATTAATGGATGTGGTCACTGCATATTTATATGGATCATTAGATCATGACATATATATGAAAATCCCTGAAGGATATAAAATGCCTGAAGCTTCTAATCTGAGTACATCCAGAAGTATGTATTCTATTAAGCTTCAAAGATCTTTATATGGGTTAAAACAATCCGGACGCATGTGGTATAAACGCCTTAGCGAATATCTATTGAAAGAAGGATTTGAGAATAATCCAATATGCCCATGTGTTTTTATTAAGAAATCAGACTCCGGATTTGTTATTATTGCGGTTTATGTTGATGATCTAAACCTTGTTGGAACTCCTGAAGAGATCAGAAGAACCGCTACATATTTAAAGAATGAATTTGAAATGAAAGATCTTGGCAAAACGAAATTTTGTCTCGGCCTGCAGCTCGAGCATTTGCCAAATGGAATTCTCATTCATCAGTCAAATTATACAGAGAAAGTCTTGAAACACTTTTACATGGACAAAGCTCATCCCCTGAGTACTCCAATGGTTGTTCGATCACTTGATGCGCAGAAGGATCCATTTCGTCCTTGTGAAGACAATGAAGAAATTCTTGGTTCTGAAATACCTTATCTCAGTGCAATTGGAGCCCTGATGTATCTTGCAAATTGCACTCGGCCTGATATTGCATTTTCAATTAATTTACTTGCAAGATATAGTTCCGCACCAACTCGAAGACATTGGAATGGCATTAAACATATTCTTCGATACCTTCGAGGTACGGTTGATATGGGATTATTTTATCAATATGGTTCAAGTCCACAATTAATTGGATATGCAGATGCAGGTTATCTTTCAGATCCACACAGAGGTAGATCTCAGACTGGATATGTATTTACTTATGGAAATTCTGCTATATCATGGAAATCTGTCAAACAAACACTATCTGCTACATCTTCAAATCACTCAGAGATCATTGCAATTCATGAAACAAGTCGAGAATGCATTTGGCTAAGATCAATGATCCAACATATTCAAGAAAAGTGTGGTCTTCCAGTGATTAATGATAGTCCAACAACTTTATACGAAGATAATGCTGCTTGTATTGCTCAAATTAGAGGAGGATATATCAAAAGTGATAGAACCAAACATATTTCACCTAAATTCTTTTATACTCATGAACTTCAAGAAAAATGTGAAATTAAAGTCAAGCAGATACGATCAAGTGATAATCTGGCAGATTTATTCACAAAAGCATTACCAACTGCAACATTTAAGATGATTGTGCAGAACTTTGGAATGCGGAGACTTGAAGACCTTTTATCATACACTTTTCAGGGGGAGTAATGTCTTGAAGACTTATGATGATTGTACTCTTTTTCCTTCGCTAAGGTTTTATCCCACTGGGTTTTCCTTCGCAAGGTTTTAATGAGGCAATCTTAAAGCATTTTACGGTACACATGAATATTGTACTCTTTTTCCTTCGCCATTGGTTTTTTCCCACAGGGTTTTTCCTTGGCAAGGTTTTAACGAGGCATATTCATTATATGTGGTCATCCAAAGGGGGAGTGTTGTAAAATAACATTGTAAAATTGTATGACCACCTTGAGCTAGCCGTCAAATGCACAGTGCATAGTGCCAGCATAGTACTGCATAGTAACTGGCATAGTAAATGGCCGACATAGCACAGTGCGCATAGTACCAGCATAGTACTGCATAGTAACTGGCATAGTAAATGGCCGACATAGCACAGTGCGCATAGTGCTAGCATAGTACTGCATAGTAACTGGCATAGTAAATGGCCGACATAGCACAGTGCGCATAGTGCCAGCATAGTACTGCATAGTAACTGGCCGACATAGCACAGTGCGCATAGTGCCAGCATAGTACTGCATAGTAACTGGCATAGTTCCCTTTGTATGCCTATATATATCGTTGAATTCCTTAAGAAATTCATAAGTTTCATAACTGCTCTGAGTTCTATCTCTCTCTCTCTCTCTCTCCTTTTAGAAAGTTTTATAATAAATCTATCTCTCTCTTTCCTTTTCGATAGTTCTATAACACTTAGGAAATAATTGGAGGGTCTTTACCACTATCTCTAGTTACAATATTGGAAGGTAAAATAGCTACTGGAATGCGATCAATAATCCCATTGGTTGCAGCCCATTGTGTCACAAAATGCGCAAATTAATTTTGAGATCGATTGATTTTTTTGTAAAACCATCCTTCTTGTAAATCTAACATTGGAGTGATGTCATCCAGAATGAGAGATATTTGCCAGTGAGATGAGGCGCCTTGGATGGATGATATAACAATGAGAGAATCACCTTCAAAAGTGGCATTCGGGAAGTGAGAGTGCTTTGCCCTATTAATAGCAAGTTTTGGTGCAACTGCTTCAACTACTATTGGGATTGTTGTGCCAATTTGTTTCTGCCCATATTTCTAATACGTTCCCTTGTGAGTCGTGACTTATCGCTGAAACCCATGAAGAAGAAGTCCTGACTGCAGCATCGAAATAGATACTTATGTTATTGGGCTCAGGATGTTCCCAAGGTTGGATGATCTGATGAGTACTCTTAATTTCCCAGGCCTTTAGATTCTCTTGATAGGAGAAATTCAGTTGTTCTTTTGCTTTCTGCAGTGGTAAGACTATTTGATTGTGGACTATCTCATTTCTCATCCACTAAATAAAATCCATTATTAGAGTCGCAAATATTTGAAAAGGATGAACATCTTGGGGGTTTAGTCCCAGCTTCTGTTTTGGATTGAGTATGAGAGTAATCCATTCCTGAATTGTAATAATTACCAAGGAGGAAAGATTTAAAGGCCACCTACTTTGACTCCACAATATTCTTGAGATTGGGCATTCAATATAGAGATAAAGCAACGTTTCTTCTTGCTCATTGCATAAAGGGCAATTGAGAGATGGCATAAATAATAAAAATCTCTTAAGTATTCCTTTTGTGGGTAATATATCCCAGAAAATTTTCCACAAAAGAAGCTTGTGTCAATCATGAATTTTTCTCAAATAAGTTGATTTATCTGCTTATTTGTATGAGAATGCATATAATTTTAAGCCCACACACGAATACCATTTCATTCCCCCCACCCTCGTCGCTCTTCCAGCCAGAGCAAATTGGTGGTTTAAACATATATAGGTGTTGTCATTGTATATGTTTTATTTTGGGTGTCTTGAGATTTGTCATCTTATGGATCTCATTTTCTCCGCATTTCTTTCGTTGGTTTGGTTACATAAAATTAAACTATTTCATCTCATCTCGTCTCATATAATCATTACATCTCGTCGCATTTATTCTACAGGAGTGGGTCCAAAGGGCTCTGCCTTGGAGAGGTTCCCCGACATAATATATATATATATATATATAAAACAAACAATTCAACTTTTTTAAATTTCAAAACAAAACTAATATTAAAAAATTATATGATAACAATATTTTATTTAACTTTCAACAAAATATCTCGTCTCATCTCATATGAACTGTGTAATCAAATGATGCCTAATTTAATTGAAATGTTATAGTTATTAGATTCGATATAAACGGTAATACCTCAAGTCCCTAGAATTAATGTGTGTGTGTGTTTACAAAATGAAACATGTGCAGGTTGCAACTCCATATGTGCAGGTTCTCTGGTGGGTACTGTATATTTAATACTCAATTGGATTTCCACCTTACAAAAAAACCATCCACGATGATCATTTGAGACCAACACTCTACACATTGGTACATTAATTCTTCATTTTCCTTACATACCCTTCAATTGTTTCCATCAAGCTGGATCACTTGTAGAATTTCCATATTGAACAAAGAAAAAAATGATAATAATGTTCAAGAAGTAGATGATAATTTGTCAATCCCAAATTGTAAAGACAGTAATATACAATGAAAGTAACTTTCTCCATCAAGGGAGGAGATCATTTCATCATACTTATATCTTTTACTTTTGAGTACTTTTACAAATTGCTTGTGTTCACAACCCATCGCAATGGATGATATGCATGATAATTTATAGACAACAATTTACAATTCAAACAATTTAGAATATATATTACGTTTTAGCTACATGATAATATATGTCTACACAAGATGAATTATGAGCTCAATATAAATAAATTATATATATATATATGGTAGGGAACCCACATCAATGATCATGTGTTTATTGGATGCAGTTTCCTATCATATATAGTATATGATAATGAAAATATTATAAAGTTTAATTAAAATATTATAAAGTTTACAAATTATTTAAATATAAATTTTTAATTTTTTTTAAAATTTGATAAAATTATATTAATTTTTATGTTTTATTAGAAAGTTTGGATAAGTTGTATTAAAATTTTGTTTGGATAATAATTATGTAAAGATAGGGCTTTTAACCCTTAGGCCCCTAAACGACATCATATAGTTAGGTATGAGGTTGAGCCTCTTGGTTTTATTCCTCAGTTGGGCTACCAGTCGGGCAGTGGGGTTATCAATTGGGCTGGGCCTGCTACACACAAAAAAAAGTGCCCACTTAACAAAAAATTTTGGACTTTACAATTACTGTTCAAACACATGTCCAGCTGCCATTCGAACTGGCAAAGTCTCAAAACCATTTAATTGATAATGAAACGTCACTCCAATTCAAATTGATATTTACTAATACGTTCAAACTCTTTGTAGCACCTCTTTTTAAGATGTATGTTAGATTTAGGACTGATTTAGTTAAAGAAAGCATCACAAATCATTTTAAATACTCTGATACTGAGAGATAATTTGTCTATCCAAATAGCCATATTTTTAAAAAGTAGGGATGGGCAGCGAGGGCCCACAATCCTACCTGCCCATATACCCTACATGGAACAATACTAGCGAGGCCAAGGGGCAGGTTGGCCCTGCACCCCCCCTTGCTATATATATATATATGTTTATACATATTTATAAATATTTGTTTTTAGTTTTATTATGCATAAATATAATAATATGTGTTAAATATAGTTTTTATTTAATACCTTGCTTTCGCAATACGAGAGTCTCACTTTGCCTAAATAAGACTCTTGTATTGCTTTGGCCTCCTTTATAAAGGCCTCATTAGGCTACTTTCTTACTTGCACAATGTATGCTTTAACAAATTTAAAAATTTTGTTATTAATTTTTAAATTATAGTCATATTCAAAGATTTAAATTTACAATTTGAGTCCACATATATGTTTTTGGTTGCTTTTTGGCCGAAAGATCATTTGTGGGCCCTATGGATCATGGGCACTATTGTAGTCGGTTCGAAAAAGGGTCGACCTCGCCCTTACCAATGCAGGCATCACCCCTACTAGAAAGCCTTTTATCTTAGTCCATCTCTCTTTAGCTAAAAAACCAAAACACTATTTACTAATTGACCATACATAGACACAAATCAGTGTCACATAGGGACAAGAGGCCTCATAGTGAGAACCGTCAAGGACCATTACTCAGGGGTGTCAAATTGTGTTAACAGGTCGTGTCAAAGTATGTATATTATACTATATAGCTAAATTCTAACCCGACCCGTTAAGCTTATCGTGTCAAAATTTCAAACCCTAACACGACCCATTAACATAACGGGTCGTGTCGTGTCAACCCGTTTTGACCCATTAGTAAATATTAGAAAATAGGTTAACACGACACAATACGACCCGTTTCAAACTGTTTGTGTAAATTGGTTGAATATATCCGAAATTAAACAATTTGACCTGATTAAATTAGCATAATTTTATATAAATTTTAAAATCACAATATTTATAAAAATTATAAAGCTAACTACAAGTTTAAAATTACAATTCAAACAATAAAAATATCAAAATTGAAATTCTAACAATTTTACTTTTACGTATAAGGGTATAATTGTAACTTTAACTTTCTTAACGTGTCATAACAGGTTATAACGTGTCATAACGGGTTGATTCGTTATCAACCCGTTAAGCAATCGTGTCTTAATGGGTCAATCCATTTTAACCCGAACCCATTAAGACTAAACCCTAAACCACTATTATCGTATCGTGTTCGTGTTGGGTTAAGGGGTCGTATAACATATTGCCACCCCTACCATCACTAGAAGGAAAACCTTATTCAATGTGCCAAACATGTGGGAAAATGTCTATATGGCCAAAATGTTGAGAAATGCTTCGGATCCTGATAATAGGTCCCAAGCATTTCTACCGATAGTTTTTTTTTTTTTTACTTAATGATTAAGTAAGTAATTTTTTTTAATGATGTTGTGAATTTTTTTTTAAAAATTTAAGGATAGAAAAAAAAAAGTATGAAAAAAAAGGCAGTTTGCCTTGTTGAGAGAATCTCTCTAAGGGGATTCTAGGTGGCCGTAGTGCCACCTTTTTTAATCTTAACCCACTATCTGAGTTCCCTAAAACCTTTATTGCCAATTTTTATCCTAAACTCTACCGTCTCTTAAACTCTTAGATATTGGACCAATTTTACATGTTTATCTTGATCTCAAATTCCCAATTCCAATCTCGCCACATATATAATCATTTAGAACCATTATCCTTATCAATCACAATTGCTTCAATGTGGTTCCTTCATATTACAGAATAACCACTAAACTCCCACCAAATCAAAATCTCCTTCATCCACCTTTTTTAGTTTCCTCATAAATTGTCCCATGGAAGCCCATGATCGACTTTGGATTGAACACTCTCGTGTCTATATATCACCTCCCTCAGTGAAAAAATTCAAATCGAATACTCACAAAATTTCAACCAAGCCACTATAAACCAAACACCACTACCACCAACAACTGAGACACACAAAGTGATTTTCTCACCTTAGAACACCACCACCACCATGCTAGGTGAAGCCGAGCCAAACAACCATTGTGGTCCTCACCTCAACTCTCCTCCATTGTGTCACAGAGGTGACCGATTGATCTTTCTACCATAGCTCATCTATAAATATTCTTCACACCCTGAACTCCTCCCAGTGAGTCACGAGGCCCTCTGTTTCCTTTGGTAAGTCTCTATGCACTGTTCCCTTTCTCTCACTTTCTCATTCTCTCTCTTCACTCTCTCAGCACCAATTCCAATTATGTCCTTTGTAAATGTCATATGAATTGTATCTCTTCAATGAATTTTAGTGGCTTCCATAAGTCTAAATTGCTTTTACTTTCCATTTAAGTACATGCCAGTCACAAAAGAAATTCCCCTTTCTCGTTTTCTCTTTAGAGTAGGGTATCTTCTTGTCTATGTACAAAGGCTTTTATAGCCAGACCTTTTGACGTTTAAAAAAGTGCTACTATAGATGAAGAGGTAGAGCGGATTTGTGAGAAGCAATCTCTAACTGAGCAAGAGCAGGAGGTAATCCATGTGGAAACTGAGTTACTATGAGATAATATGGTTAGAGTAGAAAAGTGTTGGATTTTGAAGTTGTTGACGGATCATCATTATAATAGAAACACTTTTAAGTAGACTCTGAAGAAGATTTGGTATCCAGTGAAGTCTCTAAAGTTCCAAGATTTGGGATCAATATTTACACTTGCAGAATTTGAAGATATTAGGGATAAGGCGAAGGTGATCTAGGAGGGGCCTTAGTCTTTTGATAAGCAACTAGTATTGGTAAAAGATTTTGATGGGTCACAAGAAGTCCAGCAAATCTAATTGATGGAGGCTTTATTTTGGGTAAGGATTCATGAGTTGCCTCTTATGGCTAGAAATGAGTATATAGGTAATCTAATTGAAAGTGCTATTGGCTGAGTCGAAAAAGCTATCCTTGAGATAGCGTGGGGGGAGTTTATGAGGGTGCACGTATGTCTTGATTTTCAAAAGCCTTTGCTGAGATGAAAAAAATCTGTATTGGCTCCAAGGATCCATACTGGATTCATTTTACTCATGAAAGGTTACTAGACTTCTGCTATGGAAAATTGGGATATGGGCACCATGATTGTGCTGTGAAGAGGAAGAAGTGAAGTAATGAGTTAGTGAAGGAAGATAAGTAGTTCAAAGTTCATAAATTTGTTGCGATTGTGGGGGTAAGAGATGAAGTGGCCTTGGAGAAACGACCTACAATATCAGTGGAGGCAAGATTCTAGCTTTGCCGGCAGCCATGAAAATCTTCAATTGGAATTCTCATGGGCTTAGGAACTCATAGGGAATTTGTGCCCTTCAAGATATCATCAAGAAGAAAGCTATCAATATCTTGTTCCTCCAAGAGACCAAATTGAGGGCAAGAGCAATGGAAAAATGTAAGTATCGATTTCGGTTTGTTAATTGTCTTTCTGTAGATTGTGAAGGTAAAGGTGGATATACTGTTATGTTGTGGAAGAAATAAATAAATTTTTCTGTAATTACTTTCTCAAAATTTCATATAGATGCGTTGAATAGAGATAATACTGATAAGTCAAATGAATGGTATCTTATGGGTGTTTATGGCCACCCTGATACTGCATGTAGAATGCAAACTTGGGACTTGATCAGATCATTATCACGAGTGGATGGGAAAGCATGATTGATTTGTGGGGATTTGAATGAAGTTTTAGATCAATCAGAAAAATCGAGTGGTAGATCACGATCTAAGAACTGATGCTGGCTTTTAAGGATATTTTAAGTGACTGTGTCTTAATGGATTTGGGGTTTAGAGGTCCTAAATTCACGTGGAGTAATAAAAGAGATGGCAGGTGTATCAGTGAGAGGCTGGATAGGTTTTTGGCTAATTATAACTGGACTCAGATTTTCCCACAAGTAGTAGTTACTCATGGCATTGCTACTTATTCTGATCATTTGCCATTATGGATAAACACGGAGGGGGAGCTTGTTGAAGGGAAAAAGAAACCCTTTAGGTTTGAAGCTATGTGGGTGTCTGAGGATAAATGCACACAAATTATTGAAGAGTCTTGGCAATCTTGAATGGGATTGATTAAATGTTGTAGTGAGAAATTTGAGGTTTGGAATAGAGCTACATTGGGGAATGTTCAGCACTAACTAGCAAAAGCAAGAAATAGATTAAAATAGTTGTAAGATTCAGATCCAACTGGGGTTAACACTGCTCACTTTTATTGTGCAAGGGAAGATGTTCAAGTGTGGCTTGAAAGAGAAGAAGTTATGTGTAGGCAAAGGTCTAAGGCACTTTAGTTGAAGAAAGTGATCAGAATTCTAGATTCTTCATTCCAAAAATTCACAGAGAATGGAGAAGAATTTTATTAGAAAGCTAAAAGATGAGAGAGGTGAATGGTAGGAAGGGGATCAAAGAGACCAATTGGTTGTGGAATATTTCAACTCTCTTTTTCAACAACTAAGTCAAGGGGTTACTTGGAGATTTTGGAAGGTATTGAGCACAGAGTCTCAAGTGACATGAATTATGAGCTCGCAAAGGCATTCACAGCTGATGAAATTACACTTGCCTTAAAACAAATGCACCCTACAAAAGCCCCTTGTGACAACCCATGCTTAGCTAAGCCTTTTAGCATATTTTATTATAGGCCCAATTGTAAACCTATGTTTATTGCACTAGGCATCTAAGCCAATGATTGAGCTGAAATATTGCATATTTCATATATTTAGAACCAATATATTTTAATCATTTCATGACATTATTATTGGTTTTAGATGGAAAAATGGTTAATAAGCATAAATACAAGTGATTTTTAATTGATTAATATCATGTTTATGCTTAATTTTATAATTATGATTTAATTGGACAATATTTCCTCACATATATAACATATTTTTGATAATCTATTTTTCCTTTTAATTTATTTTTGAGTGTTATTTCTTCTCTCTCTCTCTCTCTCTCTCTCTCTCTCTCTCTCTCTCTCTCTCTTTTTCAGTTTAAATAAAACTCACATGGGATGCAATTGAAACTTTTGACCAAAAGCACATGCTAATTGAGAGGAAATATAAAGAAACATGTAGAAGAGAGACTCACGCATATGTAGCAAAACTTTTTTTAACAAGATAAAAATAGCTGTTTCAGCTATGACAAAAAGAGGATAGCAAAAGATAAGACAAAGGGAGGGAAGTATGCGGTGGACTTGGGCAATGAAAAAGACACAAAATGGATACGATTTTGAACATAAAAGAACTTTTGGTGGGAAGGACAGAGGCATGTTGAGAGGGGAGCTAGTTTATGGAAAAAAAAAAAAAACAAGAGGCTGAGGTTTTGAGGCCGGTGCTATTTTCGTTTGGGTGGACTTCGATTGGCGGTGGACTCTAGAGCTAAAGGCACCCTTCTTCTGGAACTTAAGGGGGAGAAACGTGTGGAAATGAGGGGAACGTTTTTATGTAAAGAAAAGGAGGGAGGCTTACAGAAAGGTAGTTGAAGAACTAAACACAGATTTCAAAAGCTAATACATTTTTAAATTTGCACTCACATATTTTCCAAATGTATGTATATATGTACATATATATTGTTAAGAAATGAGTTGCAGATTCAATGATAGATTCTTCACTATCAATGACCAGGAGTAGTTTGGACTAAGTTAGCACGTGCAACAAATGTGAGGCTTAAATATACATGTTTGGTGGGATATTTTCATTACAGCCAAATCCATGTTCCCTTCTAGCATCATGTGTTTTGGGCAGATTTAATATGGGAATCTTTATGATTGAATGAATTGTATGTGTGTCCTGGTACTATACAAACTAGTCAAACCTATAAGATTAATGTATGACTTTTGTTTTTCCAGATATATGTGAATGAAAAGGCTATGTGGTTTCAAACTTTGAGGAGATGAATTGGACCTTGTCTCAGTAGGGTGGATTTCTTCAAAACTGTATCTAGTGCAGTATCTTTGTATACAAGTAGCTACTAGAAAAATATGTTGTAGAGAATTGTAGTATATTTTTCATAACATATATTATGAAAAATACATGAGTATGCATGTAACATTCCCTATTGTACTTCCCATTTCTATCATGATGTATTTCCTTGTATATGGTTGACTTGTAACATATTGGAATGAGGTTAAAGAGTTAAAAATTCATAGTAATTAATGGTCCATTATGTTATATAAATTTTGTTATATGTATGATTTGCATTATTTGAAGTTATTTATGAAATCACAATGGGATGTTCATTGGTGGATGGAGAAAAAATGAGATGCCTCAAATAGTGATGGTATTAATTCATGGAAAAAGATGTATTGTTCAAAACCTTTATCTGATGACAGCTTTCGTGAGAAAAATCTTTTACCCACGAGATGGACTTATGGAAATATAGGTTTCTACAAGAAGGAACATTAGATTTACACACAGGTGGTCTTTGTGGGAAATGATCAAAACCGACCACAGAACGGCATGGAAAAAAGTGGGGACACCTACAACAAACTTTTTCCTTATAACACCTTCGAGTGCGTAAAGAAATGACTTTTACCCACGAGTTGTGGTTTGGACATACACATTTTTATAGGGAGGAACATAAGTTTTACCTACTAGTGCCTCTCATGGATATTTCCAATACTGACCAATTTTGGTGGGGCAAAAAGTACATTGAAATTGTAATTCCCACCCACGATCTTCATGGAAATTCCAGCACTCACAAATTGATTTTGTGGCAAATACTACTAAATCCTACAAGCGTTCACAAAGATGTAGGATTATTTGCCACGAGTACCAAAGGTTTGCCCGCGTAAGTTCTTGTGGGAAAAGCTTACTTTTACCCACAAGTTTAAACTGTCGTGGGGAAAAAATCTTATCCCACCAATTTTATTTCATGAATGTCCCAAGACACAAGTTCGTGGGAACAAAGTATTTCCCATGGATACCATGCATTTAGCCACCATAATCCTTCTTGGGTAAAACCCTCATTTCTTGTAGTGATCGATCAATTAGTAGAACTAAGGGCGATCGATTGACCCTGCATGTAGACATAAGAGACCGGAAGTAAGACATTCTTTCAGAGATTGTTGATGATCAAAGAGAAAGAATAGTAGAATATGTGACGCCCCCAAATCCTCATGCACGGACACGGGAAAATCGAGACGTCCGGATGATGACAATCCGGGTCACCACCCCAAGACGAGTGCCAAGTGTGTGTAAGAGCAACAAATGTGCAAAAGGAAACGTAGCGGATAACGAAAGTCATATAACTAAGTACCAGAATTTTTCTTAATATAATACAAGCTGTTTAAAACATACATAAATAAAATATTACATAACACAAATACAGTTCAAAAGCCAAATACAAAACATAAACCAACTCAGAACTCCGGCGGAGCCGCATCCTCGGGCTCAGCCTCCTCCTCCTCCTCGTACTCTGCACCAAAATCTACGGAACCAAAAATGGTACCGCAGGTAAGTAAAATCCGAATACTACTAGATAAAAACATATAGAACTCAAACAACAGGTATGCAAGAAAAGCCAATGCACATGTCTCGTAAAACCATAATTTTACCACGCACGCCAAAAACCCATTTGGCCCAAAAACATATCCTTAAAACCAAGCCTCGCCATTATCCCAGATAATGGCCCAAACCACCATTTTTCCAGAAAATGGATCAAAAACCTCGGAAACCAAGCATCGCCATTTTTCCAGAAAATGGCCCACATCTGAAAACCATAAAAACAATCCGGTTATGCATGCACCATGATCTCCCCTAGGGATCACCCGCATACCCTGGCTCTGTGTCACACCGCAGGTAACGACTACGCATGTGACACCTAAACGAGCGATGTCCAGACTCGCGCCTCGCGCGTACCTGGCCAGGCCATCCTCTAGTCCCCGCCACTCTAGGGTCCACGGAGTCGACACGACAGCGTTACTGTATCGTGCGATCCGGTCGTCGCCCTGTGACAACCCAGGGGATGTCACTCAGTATTATCCACTCCCGAGTGACCAGATGAGCTCCACCGAGATAATAACCCATCCCGGCTTGGGCTCGTGTAACACACGCACCAAAAAACCATTTACGCCAATAAAACGGGATTTTCTCAAATAAATAAAATGCACATATACACAAAATGCAACTCACGCCTCATGGCTCAAATAAATCAAGCAATCACAAACTACCAAAACCAAGCACTCCGTCCTCAATCCATCCGACCCCCGAACTTCTCGGACTCAGTCAGGAATCAACCAACCAGCAGCAATAATTTATTGTAAGAGAAAAATATATTTAAATCTAAAAGTAGAGTTTGGAAAATACTTACAGCACTATATGGTATTTTTTGAAAGCTCGCGGCGTTGCAAACGGCGGAGGAAAAGCAACGTAACAGTGTAATTTACACTGTGGCCGTGGGTTGTAAAATACCCACTTTTGAACGGGGACAAACCAAGGCTCAGAATTGATAGGGAATGGCCTTGAGATATTTATGAAGTTAAGGAAAATGAGTTTTGGTGGTGGGTGGTGGTGGAAATGGCGGTTGAAGGCCAAAAAGGGGCTGAACGGAGTTGAGCTCGTGGGAGCTGCTCTGGTAACGGATCGAGGCCGGAAATGGGTGGTTTAGGTCGGCAAGAGGTAGGGGAGGAAACTGTGAAGAGATGGTGGCCGGAGGTGGTGCGACGGCGTCGAAAACGGTGAAAAACCGTATGGCTTGGAGGAGCTCGTAGTGGCTAACGGTAGCTCGGATGTAGGTGAAACTTGGTGGGGATGTTCACCAGTGAGAGGGGAAGAAAACTGGGTGGGTGGTGTAGGCCACGCCGCCGGCGAGCGGCAGTTCTGGGCTGCGAAAGTAACCGGCGACAGGGGCAAAAACAGAGCAGTTGTAGCGACTTCCGGCGGCTCTCGAAGGCTAATGGCTGGTCCGATGGCTCTGAAAATTGGTGGGGATGATCTCTGGTGGAAGGGGAAGAGAATGGTGGTGGCGATGCACTAAACGGTGGCCGGACGACGGAGAACTGGGCGGTCAAAGCAGCGGCGACGGGAAGGAGAAAAGAGAGGAGCTGCGCACGGGGAGAGGGGGAAAACGGGAAGAAAAAGAAGAAGAAAAAAAAGAAGAAAAGAAAGAAAAGAAGAAAAGAAAAGGAAAAAGGGAAAAAGAAAAAGAAAAGAAAAGAAATGAGGTCCAATCCTCACCTCTGGAGTCCAACAACTGATCCAACGAAAATAAGTTTAAAAGCAATAAAACTAAGAAAATATTTTAAACACAACGTAAAGCTAAAATATAATAATTAACTAATAAAAACAAACTATTTAATTTTAAATCTAAAGACAAGCTAAAATAAATTAAACAACAATTTAAATTCAACAGCAATTAAAATCCAATTAAAATCCGATAATTTAAAATAAAAGAACTATTATATTAATTAAATTAAAATATTCCTTCAGTGAAAATACACATAAAAACGGGGTGTCACATCCTCCCCCCCTTAAAATAAATTTCGTCCTCGAAATTTGTGAGATCAATATCAGCGCCCAAGTAGGATACACTACGCAACTCAGAGTATACTTGAGAAAATCATACCATCAGCCATTTCCACACAAGTATGATTAAAGATCTCTCCAATTATACTCCTAAAGCAATTCCATCATATTCGTACTAGTCTCCCAGCGACGCATCACGTCTAGAACTCCTAAAGCAGCCACGTAAACCGGAATCACCATATCGTCAAGAACTTCAAAACCACACCCAAGAAAATTCTAAAAATTATTACTTCTTAGAATGAATTGTATTAACCTCAATCAACCTTCATGCTATATCATCGAAACTTTCATTGTATACCATATCTTGGTAACCTAATAGTCACTTCCAAAATAAACCATCAATAAACATAATTTGCCCAAACAAAATATTACTCTCCAATTACAAGCACCTTCTCAAAATTTTAAGTCATCACTAATTACTCAAAATCAGCACACCTAATCATGAATTATCACTCCTATTTCCTCAATTATCTCTAGCTACCTTAACTAAATCAAAATTCCGCAACGACACCCATGATCATCAACAAAGAAGACGATATCAATCAATTGCAACCTTCCAAATTAAAAACAAGTATCATTATCTCAAAATACGCCAATCTCATCTAAGATAAAGAACATAGGGCTCGAATCCGTCCCGACCAACTAATAAAGCACCTATAACTCCTACCTAACAACTTACACTTTCAAGATCATCACCTAAATTCTGAATATCGTCTAATTTAGAGATAACTAAATTCACTACGAACCACGATTAAATTCACGATAACCTTAATAAACCCTTCTTATAAACTCACTTACCTACTTCTATTCTCATAACCCTAATATTAGCACGACTATTTCCTTCAATTGCGTACAAAATTAAATCTCAAGATAGGCCATGCTATTCAAGCCTCCAATCCATCAAAACTATGGCACTACCCTCCTGACTTCTACTGCTTATTACCTTACTTACCTGTTTAGGCTAATTACCGTTGATTCCCAAACTTCCACTTTCAAGATTTTATTATCCACTACACATGGCGACTCAACAATCTCTCTTCAAGTTAAATAAAATGTATATAATTCTCCCAACTGGACACTCAAACTCCAAAGGAAAGTATAGCCTCAAAATTTAAATTCCTGTGTGACCTCAAGTCACAATTAATTCTTGAAGATAGTCTCAACAATAAATGCCAACCATCACTCCAATTGGTAACCCACTTCAACTGTACACTCCGATCAACTCACTAAGAACTCAAAGTTAAAATCTATTGAATTTAATACTATCACATGTAATCCACTTCAGTACTCACCAAAGCCACTTCTCTCAAGCCAAAAAGAGACTAGGATTTGTACTCTCCGAAATCCATACACCTTCACCACCACTATAAATGGATCTCATGTACCCTTAGCTAAGATCAATAATCATTCTAACGTATAAGTGATCCATCACTTCCATTTCCAACATTCGTACCTTATCCTCAAAATAAACAAAATTTCATTTCCCAAAACCTGCATTATCTATTATCCTCAACTCGGTATGAATCAATCCTAAAACTTGTCACTATAACCTCGAGCTATAACAATTATTGCCAACCCACATTCCATTGACTAACACGCTTCGACTGAACGCTCCAATCGATTCACCACTATCACGTGTCAATCTCATACGTCCTTAGCCGAAACCAATAGTCATTCCAACGTACAAGTAATCCATTACTACTATTTCCATCATCTGGACTTATATCCGCAAATCAACATGAATCATTCCTATATCTGCTTAACTTATACCCTTAACATCAGCAAATAGTTATCGCTTAAAGCTTTGTACTGAAAATGACCTTAAACCTGCTAATAATCCGTTCCCAAAAGTCTCTAGAACATAGGTTCTCAACTTCAATCGAATTCAATACCAACAATTAAACTATTGCTTCCAAAACCTCAATGGATCTATTTCTTCCGAACCGACAAAAATCATTTCCTAAAATCGATTACTACAACCTCGAGTTAACAATAGTCATTTTTTGAACTAAGTCAATATCTACAATCCTCAAAGAAGTATATGAGCTAAATCATTACCTTCCATTCTCAAAGAAATGTTCCCCAGAAAAATTTCATATTATTAACTAAACTCTGATCAACCCCATTTTAATGGTTGCAAACTAATCACTCTCCAGAGTGGATCAAGCTAGCACCCCAAGTCTGTAAAATTAAGAACTCAACTCTTATTATAAATTGGTCCTTCAACTCTGCAATTCTAAAACCTTAAATCAAATAAGAATAATTTCTAAAATTTCTAAGATCAATGAGCTTACACCCCATAATAGAACAATCGGCTCCCAAAACTTTTAAAATCTAATACATTAACGGATAATAAATCATTTTCTGAAATCCTCGAGATTGATGGCTTTAATCCAAAACATTCACCTTAAAACTTGTAAATTTTAAAACCCCAATTGCCACCAAATTGTTCATCCGAATCAGCGAAATTTAAAACTTGAAATTTAATTATTTTCCCCAAAGCTTGTCAAAACTAAAACCTTAATTACCAAAATCTTATTTCCTAAAATCTATAAGGCCTCAAACCTTAGATAAAATTATCTTAAACCAATCCTTAAAGTTCGTTGAACCTACACTCTCCTATTCTATAGCCTCATTACATAAATTCTACAAAACCTAAGATCTCAACCATCTTAAGTGACTTAAAGCTAACTCCCCTCCTTAGTTGTAACTTACATTCCTACTCCCAAGAAATTGCCTAATCCATGTCGTTCCCTTCTAGCCACAATATTATAAAAGTAACCCACCTCTATAAAATTCAACCCTACTTCACTAAGTATTTTTTTTCCTATCAACGACATTCTCAATAGTACCGTCCTCCTGCCATAGCACAATCCTTAACCCCACTTTAACCCCGGACAAATCAAAACAAAACAACTTAAAACAAAATAAATAAAACAAATAAACAACATACTTGCAATTCAAATAAAATCAAACCAAACCAAACCAAATCAAATGGAATTAAATAAAATAAATTCAAATCAAATAAAATCGAATCAAGTTAAAGAAAAACAATTCAACTTAAATAAATTAAAATAATTTTAACACCAGCTTTTAAAACTTTCTGGTACTCCACCTATAGGACATATGGTTTTACCCAGAATCGAACCGCTCTGATACCACCTGTGACGCCTCCAAATCCCCACGCACGGACACGGAGAAATCGAGATGTCCGGATGATGACAACCCGGGTCACCACCCTAAGATGAGTGCCAAGTGTGTGTAAGAGCAACAAATGTGCAAAAGGAAACGCAGCGGATAACGAAAGTCATATAACTAAGTACCAGAATTTTTCTTAATATAATACAAGCTGTTTAAAACATACATAAATAAAATATTACATAACACAAATACAGTTCAAAAGCCAAATACAAAACATAAACCAACTCAGAACTCCGGCGGAGCCGCATCCTCGGGCTCAGCCTCCTCCTCCTCCTCGTACTCTGCACCAAAATCTACGGAACCAAAAATGGTACCGCAGGTAAGTAAAATCCAAATACTACTAGATAAAAACATATAGAACTCAAACAACAGGTATGCAAGAAAAGCCAATGCACATGTCTCGTAAAACCATAATTTTACCACGCACGCCAAAAACCCATTTGACCCAAAAACATATCCTTAAAACCAAGCCTCGCCATTATCCCAGATAATGGCCCAAACCACAATTTTTCCAGAAAATGGATCAAAAACCTCGGAAACCAAGCATCGCCATTTTCCCAGAAAATGGTCCACATCCCTAAACCATAAAAACAATCCGGTTATGCATGCACCATGATCTCCCCTAGGGATCACCCGCATACCCTGACTCTGTGCCACACCGCAGGTAACGACTACGCATGTGACACCTAAACGAGCGATACCCAGACTCGCGCCTCGATTGTACCTGGCCAGGCCATCCTCTAGTCCCCGCCAGTCTAGGGACCACGGAGTCGGCACGACAGCATTACCATATCGTGCGATCCGGTCGTCGCCCTGCGACAATCCAGGGGATGTCACTCAGTATTATCCACTCCCGAGTGACCAGAGGAGCTCCACCGAGATAATAACCCATCCCGGCTTAGGCTCGTGTAACATACGCACCCAAAAACCATTTACGCCAATAAAACGGGATTTTCTCAAATAAATAAAATGCATATATAGACAAAATGAAACTCACGCCTCATGGCTCAAATAAATCAAGCAATCACAAACAACCAAAACCAAGCACTCCGTCATCAATCCATCCGACCCCCGAACTTGTCGGACTCAGTCCGGAATTAACCAACCAGCAGCAATAATTTATTGTAAGAGAAAAATATATTTAAATCTAAAAGTAAAGTTTGAAAAATACTTACAGCGCTATATGGTATTTTTTGAAAGCTCGCGGTGTTGCAAACGGCGGAGGAAAAGCAACGTAACAGTGTAATTTACACTGTGGCCGTGGGTTGTAAAATACCCACTTTTGAACGGGGACAAACCAAGGCTCGGAATTGATAGGGAATGGCCTTGAGATATTTATGAAGTTAAGGAAAATGAGTTTTGGCCGTGGGTGGTGGTGGAAATGGCGGTCGAAGGCCAAAAAGGGGCTGAACAGAGTTGAGCTCGTGGGAGCTGCTCCGGCAACGGATCGAGGCCGAAAATGGGTGGTTTAGGTCGGCAAGAGGTAGGGGAGGAAGCTGTGAAGAGATGGTGGCCGGAGGTGGTGGGACGGCACCGGAAACGGTGATAAACCGTATGGCTTGGAGGAGCTCGTGGTGGCTAACGGTGGCTCAGATGTAGGTGAAACTTGGTGGGGATGTTCACCGGTGAGAGGTGAAGAAAACTGGGTGGGTGGTGTAGGCCACGCCATCGACGAGCGGCGGTTCTGGGCTGCGAAAGCAACCGGTGATAGGGGCAAAAACAGAGCAGGTGTAGCGACTTCCGACGGCTCTCGAAGGCTAACGACTGGTCTGATGGCTCTGAAAATTGGTGGAGATGATCTCTGGTGGAAGGGGAAGAGAATGGTGGTGGCGGTGCACTAAACGGTGGCCGGACGGCGGAGAACTGGGCGGTCAAAGCGGTGGTGACGGGAAGGAGAAAAGAGAGGAGCTGCGCACGAGGAGAGGGGGAAAACGGGAAGAAAAAGAAGAAGAAAAAAAAGAAGAAAAGAAAGAAAAGAAGAAAAGAAAAGGAAAAAGGGAAAAAGAAAAAGAAAAGAAAAGAAATGAGGTCCAATCCTCACCTCTGGAGTCCAACAACTGATCCAACGAAAATAAGTTTAAAAGCAATAAAACTAAGAAAATATTTTAAACACAACGTAAAGCTAAAATATAATAATTAACTAATAAAAATAAACTATTTAATTTTAAATCTAAAGACAAGCTAAAATAAATTAAACAGCAATTTAAATTCAATAGCAATTAAAATCCAATTAAAATCTGATAATTTAAAATAAAAGAACTATTATATTAATTAAATTAAAATATTCCTTCAGTGAAAATACACATAAAAATGGGGTGTCACAGAACAAAATTCGGGTTGCAAACTTGCAAGCGAGGCATGCAGAATATATGTACTAGAAATTGATCAAAGCTAACCATGATGTAGATATCATGTGCAAATATAATTACTAAGTGGAGATGAAATGAAATAAATCATGAGATTAAAGTAGAGGATCATGATGTACGTATACGTACCATGCAATCGCCATTAACGTTTGCTGGGATTGATCTCTATGATAGCTCTCCCACTCTCCCCCTCTTTGATCTTAAAAACCCGAAATTTCAGCAAGTGGAGGGAGCTTCTATTCAGGGCAGGTCGTACTTTCTCGTCATTTAGAACCATCTATTATTAGGGTATCTTTTCATTCATGTCTTCGCTCTTTACTTGCTAATTATCTCTATGCTTAAGTTGGTGGTGGATGTTGGTATGGGATGATCTTAGTGTAAAATTTTGGATTTAAGATATCTGTTTGGTTTAAAATGCTAAAGGTACAATATTTTTGCTGTTTATTTTGACTTTGTTTTGCGTTGCTGATTTTTCTGCTTATTTGTATAGGAATGCATATAATTTTAACCCCACAGACGAATACCATTCCAATCCCTGCCCTCGTGCAATGCCTGCCGATGCAAATTGGTGGTTTAAGCATATATAGGTGATGTCATGGTATATGTTTTATTTTGGGTGTGTCATCTTATGGATCTCATTTTCTCCGCATCTCTTTCTTAATTTACTTGGCATGTTATGTCAATCACGTTTGGGCTTAGATAATAGAAATGTTATAAGTATTGGATTCGATATAAACAGTAATAATCAAGTCTCTGGAATTAATATGTGTGTGTGAGTGTTTACAAATTGAAACATTAATACTTGAACATATCCAATTAATCTTGGTAAGGTTGCAACTCCATATGTGCAGGTTCTCTCGTAGGTACTGTACATATAATACTCAATTGGATTTCCACCTTACAAGAAAACCATCCAAGATGATCATTTGAGACCAACACTTCGCACAATATTGTTACATTTCCATCAAGCTGGATCACTTGTGCATAATTTCCATATTGAAACGAGAAAAAAAAATGATAAGAATGTTGTTCAAGAAGTAGATGATAATTTTTCAATCCCAAATTGTAAAGACGGTAATATACAATGAAAGTAACCTTCTCCATCAAGGGAGGAGACCATTTCATCATACTTATATCTTTTACTTTTGAGTACTTTTACAAATTGCTTGTGATCACAACCCATTGCAATGGATGATCTATCCATACACATTCATTCCATATATGGATTTCATTATTTGAAGGAAGACATTTTCATTTTTTATAAATTACAAAATTTATGGTCACAATCTATATATAACTTGGATTGTGAGCGAATCCCAACAACTTCTAATTCCAAGATGGATTTATTCGATTTGAAACTCAAACATAATACACATAGTTCAGACATATTAGAAAATTTATGGAGGTCACAATCTATATATAACTTGGATTGTGAGCGAATCCCAACAACAATTCTGATTCCAAGATGGATTTATTCAATTTGAAACTCAAACTTAATACACATAGTTTAACATAATACACGTAGTACAAACATATGTAAGTTTTACATAATATACATAGTACAGACATATGCAATGGAACAACAACAGAGCATAAAATAAATTTAAAAAAAAAACTGCTCATGACAATCTGAGGACTCCCAGTTTTATTGAAAAGCCAATACTAAGCTAAATGATGTGCAAACATGGCTCAATCATCACTCCATCAGATACGCTTTCATCAAGAAGACAAGGGTGGAGGTGAATCCAGAGTATTTGAGGAGTTGACATTTGAATTATCAGATTTTAACTGTATCATAATTACGAAGACTGTGATCAAGATGGAAAAGCATGTGTTGAGTAATCTGAGTGATCTAGTGAAATTCAGCTTGGTGAGAAGATGACGAACTCGAACTCTGATTTTGTAGTGTTCATAATGACGGTTGATATTTTTGATTTCCTTGGTCATGTAGCAATACTCTTCATTAATATTGAACACTAGCCCTTTAGTAAGTTTGTTGAAAAGATTTGCCACCTCCTCGTCTCTACCCATTGCATGTTCGATAATCCCAGCATCACAAAGAATCTTGACATCTTGGACCGTATCCACTATGCTATCTAAGAACAATGCAAGACAGCAAAAATATGGAGCTACATCGCAGTTGTTTTGTTCATAGGCTATCAAGTTCTTGAACATAGGGCTAGTGCTATCATCGATGACCATAGTTGGAATATTTAACGTCTTGTGTGTAAGATTTATGTTGAGAATGCTACCAGATGTTTTTTTGAACTTAATACCAGCATAACTAAGTGTTTTGGCATTATGCACCCAACCTTTCCCAGGAAGCCTAAGATCACTCTTTGCAGGCTGCTGTGGGTATATGTTATTCCCTGAAATCAAGGTAGAGTGAAACAAAGCTAATAGATGTATATACCCACCATTGGCATGCTTGTTCAACATCCCTTCATCAAATTTGTCCTTCCCAGGTCTCAAGGGTTCAAAAAACCTAAGAGCAAGCGTAATCAGAGTTGCCTCGCCCATCAAGGCAGTAAGTTCAAAAATCTCCTTCAGCACAAACATAGGGAGTTGGTTCTCAAGCAAAAGTAAATCACGAGAGATATTTGTCCGCGTCCAACGTGTTTTGAAAAAGGGCCCCCCCACATATTTTTTCTGCAAGAAGTCAAGAAATATAATTGTGATCAGTGTGCATGCCTTCATGTGATCATAATTACTAAAGGAAAATTAGAATGTATAACTAATTAATACCTCATAGAAACGCAGGAGTTCTACAATGAAGCAACCGTCGAGGACCATCATCTGCACAAAATCATCAGGTTCTATAGCCTGAAAGTCATATGCATAGAATTCTCTGGTCTTTTTCTCCAATTTTCTCATGGCATTTTTAAGGCTTTCTTCAAGGATAGGTTGCCATGTTCGGTTTCGAATCAGGTGATCCAGAAACCGCTGCTTTTGAGTTTGCATAGCTCGTAGACTTGGTTCATTATGATGAAAGGGACCAATGGAGACAATCATGGGGACGTAAGGCTCTTTGTCGACTTTGAACATAGGTACAGGAATCTTCAATGTCGACCATCCTGATCCATTGATGATAACAGGCTCTTGTCTCTCATTATCGTTGATTTGGATAGCATGCTCAGGAATAACTAATTGTCTCTCTTCATAATTTGGATTGTCATCCTCTTCTCTACCAATGCCAGAATTAACAGCTACTTCTTCTTGACCAATATTGCTAAAAGTTGGGTTGAAAACTACATCTGAAGTACTGCCATAATTTGATTGTTGGTTGCTGGTTTCAAATTCCTGTCCCTCATTTTCCATTTCTTTCAACAGCTAGCACTTTCAGTTCTTCTTCATTATTACGAAAATGTTGAAACTTAGTTCACAATAGTTGTCTGATCAGTAGTACCATAAATAGAGAACTTATAATCACAATGTGCTGAGATTTTGATTAAGACAATATATAGAAACTTAATGATCGTGATCGATGTAAATACATGAGGTTGAGATCCACAATGCTAGGCCGAGAAGTACTAGATATATAATTTACTCAAATAAAATGTTGTGGAATGAGTTTTAATCAGAAAGTAAAATTTTTTATCTAATTCGACCTCGTTTAGTTACACAAATCATTTCATTTCATCTAATCATTAAATTTTTCTTAAATTTTCACACAAAATATTATAAACAATTCAACCTTTTTAAATCTCAAAATAAAAAATATATTCCAACAATATTTTATTCAACTTTTAACTTTATCCGATCTCATCTTATTTATATAACCAAATGATGCCTAATTAAATATGAGTAATTCTACTCTATTGCCCAACCACATGCCCTACAGGCTAAATGCCATTTTCTATTTTTTTTTCTTTTTCTTCATCATAATTTTTAAACATATTTAAATATTTTTTAAAAATAAAAAAATACATCAATACACTAATATTCACTTTCTTTACCATTAAATAAAAAAATAATTAAAAAAATAAAAAACATGAGCGGTCAAAATGAGGCAAGGGCAAATTCGTGGGGGTACACTAGCATTTTCCATTAAATATACCTACTCAGTAGAAAATTGGAAGAAAAAACATTCATTCATATTTAATTAACTATATATTTGAAATGGGAATTTACGTATATTTAAATGTATCATTGATTATATTTAAATAAATTGAAATTATTATGTTTAATTATATATATGTTATAGACCATAATTTGGTTTCAAAAGTTTAATTAGATGAGTAGTTAATATATAAGATATATATATATATTTAGAATTATTTTATTTTAAAACTTTTACACTACACACCATCCACGTGGTATAAAATTTATGATTTCATAATATTATTAAAAATATCGTAGTGTAGCCCTCTCTGTATAAAATTATGAACCCTAATTTCAAATATTGGTTCCATATATATATATGTATGTATCAGCCCAAACATCAAAATTATCAACCGAGCTGAAAAAAAGGATGTATTCTATTTTACATCAAGCAAAATATCATGATGTGGAGTGGTACTGACCCTCGACATAACAACTTGCTGAGGTAATTAAGAACAAATTAACAAGCATCAGTACGTACGTACCTCCAGAAACCAACCACCGATCGAACTGTCCGTCAAGTGCAGATCATTCTGGTTGGTCTGTTTTCTGGAAATTCGCTTATATAATTTAATTACCTTCTAACCATGCATGTAGTACGACATCTGAATATAGCCAACTATTAGTTATTACTAAGAACTAATAAAATATGTCCAAAAAAAAAAGAACTAATAAAATAATAATAATAATAATTATATTGGATAATGCATGGACATCAAGTTTACATAATTATAAGAAGACAAAAATAGCAAACAAAGTACGTACGTACAATGTTCATAATATATAATATATATATATATATATTCTTTAAAAATGTACAATTCATTCATGCATGGAGATTTTGAAACATGGATCAATTAGTAGAACAAAGGGCGATCGATTGAACCTGCAGAGATAACAGACCTGAGGTACGACGTTTTTTCAGAGATTGGTGATGATCAAAGAGAAAGAATAGTAGAACAAAATTGATCAAAGCTAATCATGATGTATATATGTGCAGATATAATTACTGAGCGGAGATTAAATAAAATAAATCATGAGATTAAAGCAAGTAGCTTACTGCTGAACTTAATTAAGATCAGAAGATCATGTGCGTACGTACCATATATGCAATCGCCATTAACGTTTGTTGGGATTGATCTCTGTGATAGCTCTCCCACTCTCCCCCCTTTGATCTTAAAGACCCAAAATTTCAGCAAGTGGAAGGAGCTTCGATTCAGGGGAGGTCGTATTTGCTCGTCATTTAGAACCACATATATATTATAAGGGTATCTTTTTATTCATGTCTTCTCACTTTACTTGCTAATTATCTCGATGCTTTATAAGTTGACCTAAAACAAAAGGACGAGAGACATCCATTTCTTCGCTATATATGTTGACCATTATCTATATATGTTAGTTAATTAGGGGTATAATTAATAATTATGAAAGAATATTTCTTCCGTACCATTAATTTCGTCCTCCTCCTGCATGTAATTAATTACGGACATATATCTTAAAATTCGTTTAAAATAATAAAAACTCCTTTTAAAATAAAAATACCGACCCAAATCAAATATTTTATTGGCTATTGATTAATAATGAAAAGCAAGATCAAATGATACACAGATTAATTCTACAATAAAAATGAGCATTCATGACAAGCAACTAATTACAATGAGAATAACTATTTGTAATGAAAATAGATTCATTTTAATAAAAAATAATCATTTTAATAAGAATTAATTAACCAGAAATAAACAATTTTCTTATAATATTTATAAGTGCTTAATTTTAACTTTCTTCGGAACTAGTCCAACGAGGACCGTTTCAAATGACTATTCAAAATGCGTCGACATTGCTTTCATTAGATGCTTAAATATTATATATAATATGCTCAATTGAGACAATAATTAAAGATATAATAGTAATATGTTATCGAGTCATGATCTCGCAATTATATATGTTGTATTATATGCAATATGATATTCTTGTAGTGTATTATATGTTACTAAAGGCTTAAAAAAAAAGGAGGTTATAGGTTTCTCAACAGTGCTAAGTTTTAAGCTAGGAAGATATATACCATGCATGCAATTGTCCCCAAGAGTTTTAGGGGATGTTTCGTGAATGAGATGATTAGATGAAAAAATCTGTGAATAGTAGTGAAATGGTTTGAATTATGAGATTTTAGAAAAAGAGAAAAAAAGTTAAATAAAAATATTATAAAGTTAAAATATTGTTAAAATATAATTTTTGTTTTGAAATTTGAAAAAATTGAATGGTTTTTTATGTTTTATTTGAAAATTTGAAAAAATTGTCATGATTAGATAATTATAAGATGGAAAATTTAAAAATTTGAAATTCAAAAATATATGTTTTAATGGTATTTAGATGTTGAGATATGATGAGATGAGATGAAAGCAAGCCATCTCAACATCCAAACAACCTCTTAGGGTGCATGGTTTTAAAATTAGTAATAATTATTCTTTGTTAATTGTAGTCAAAAGCAGCAGGTAGCTAGTGTTAGTTGACTTTATTTTTAAAGTTTCGATCCTGTTCACAAGGATCAAATTAATCATGTTAAATGTTAAGGTAGGTAGGAGGGATATATATGTAATTAACAATTCCAATACTGGAATTCTATTTGCTGGCTGGAAAAATTATAAAGTATATAAGAAAACATGTTGAATAATATATATATATATATGATCATCCCAATAATCTAGTTGGCTTGTATCTTCTATATATGAAGCATCTTATATACACATCGTATTTTATTAATGAAATTAATATATTAGTGTATGTATATACACACACACAAGCGAGATCATATATCTATCTATAGGTGGAGGGCTTTAGGATTTTCAAAGATTCCAATTTCAGTCGTAGGTCAGTTTGAAATTAACTTCTTAATTTCTTCCCCCATGCATGCTTCACATGATCATTTCTTTGCATTATCCATCTGATCTTTTGTTCAAATATTTTTACAACCATCTTTGTCACTAACATTAAAAACAGACGACGATTTTTTTATTTCCCGAATACCATCACGAACATTCGTCACATGATTTCTTTAGTTTTTTTTTTTTTTTTTTTTTTTTTTTTTTTTTTTTTTTTATCTTATTCAAATTAAAGTGTGATACACGCATATATATATATATATAGATGCTGTAAGCATATCACCATTTCTTCTTTGTATTATCTACATACCATAGGATTGGAGAGTGGACTTGATCTCGTACTTATCTATCGACAAGTACGTTCATCGTTTCTTTAGTTTTTTTTTTTTTTTTTTTTTTTTTTTTTTTTTTTTTTTCAGAATACCATCACGCATATATAAATATATATATATATATATCTCTCTTTTTCTGTGCTGTAACACTATTCCCTGAATCATTGACCTGCAAGTTGCAACACGTACAGATAGACTACGGCTGTATCATGAAACTTAATTGGTGGAAAAATTCACACAAAACTTGCTGGGACACTATCACTGAAACCAGGCCAATATATATATATATATATATGAGAATAGGGAATCTGAAAGCAATGAGACTGATAAAAAAAAGGACATAAAGAATCAAACAAATTCAGCCAAATTGTCAATGAGAGCTGGACATGACCAACTTGCATTAATACTGATCAGCAGTGGTCGTGTTATTTAATTACCTTAACGCAGTTAAGTTAGATAGCAATTAATTAATGCATGTATAGTGTACTAATTTACAACTAGTTTTTGGGAAAAAGAAAGTTTTTTATACCAGTTTTCCAAAATTCTGCTCCGAGTTGAAACATTGTATGCCCACCACACAATTCATAGCTAATTTTTGCTCAAATAAATCAGCCAATATAAAGGCTAGGACATCTTCAAAAAATCCTGTACCATCCTAGTACCATTAATTCCCAATAATTTTTGGGAATGTGTTATTTGAGACTTTAACACATTAATTCCCAATAAGTCTCAAATATGTTAATGGTAGGGGTGTCAAATCGTGTTAACGGGTCGTGTTCGTGTCGTGTCAAATCGTGTTAACGGGTCATATAGGTCAACCCTAACCCGACCCATTAAACTTATCGTGTCAAAATCTCAAACCCTAACACGACCCATTAACATAACGGGTCGTGTCGTGTCAATCCGTTTTGACCCATTAATAAATATTATGAAATATGTTTTTTTTATAAGTAAACAAATAAATTAAGAAAATATTACAAAATAGGTTAATACGACACAATACAACTCATTTTAAACTATTTATATAAATAGATTGAATAGGCCTAAAATTAACCTTTTTAACCTGATTAAATTTAGCATAATTTTATATAAATGCTAAAATTACAATATCTATGAAAATTATAAAACTAATTATAAGTCCAAAACTACAATCCAAATAATAAAAATATCGAATTGAAATTCTAACAATTTTATTTTTAGATATAAGGGTATAATTGTAACTTTAACTTTTTTAACGTGTCATAACGGGTTATAACGGGTTAACCCGTTATCAACCCGTTAAGCAATCGTGTCTTAACGGGTCAACCCGTTTTGACCCGAACCCATTAAGGCTAAACCCTAACCCGCTATTATCGTGTCATGTTCGTGTTGGGTTAACGGGTCGTGTGATATATTGCCACCCCTAGTTAATGGGCATGTGTTATTTCTACCACCTTTACAAGAAAATTAATCATACAAGATATGATCATTTGAGACTTAACAGTACTGCAGGCGCATATAATTTATAATGATGCTTACATTCTTCAATTTCCATGCACACTCTGAATTATCTATTCGACTGGCCTCTTTCCATCAAGCTGGATCACATGGACGGGAATTCCATAGTGAACCAAGAAAAAAATGGAAAGAATGTACAAGAAGTGTTGATAATTTGTCAATCCCAAATTGTAAAGACTTATATTTAATATACCAATATTGTTAGATCCATATAAGTCCGGAAAATGATTTACATACAACATTTTTCACAATAATTTATAAAACTTTTTTCATTGGAAAATATTTTTCAAGTAAGTCTCATATTTATCCACTTTTTTTAAAAGGTGTTGTGGAATTTGTATACCCTAAAATTGTAAATATCATTTCTCTTAATTATACAGTAAAAGTACCTCCATCAAGGGAGGAATTCATTGTAATCGAACTGCATGTACCTTTTACTTTCAAGGAAATGATTTTTGTCACACGTATTCGTGATATGTGTGTGTGTGTGAGAGAGAGAAAATTAAAGAAAGACATTTTCCTTTCTTTATAAATTAGAAACTTTATGGACGTCACAATCTATAATATGGATTGTGAGCAAATCCCAACAACTTCTAATTCCAAGATGGATTTATTCGATTTAAAATTCAAACATAATACACATAGTATTGACATATGCAATGGAACAACAAAATAGCATACATGACTTGATTTTTATTTTTAAAAAAAAAAGAAAGAAAAGAAAAAACACTGCTAAATGAGATCATTGTGAATACTCCCAGTTTTATTGAAAAACTAATACTAAGCTAAATGATGTGCGAATGCAGGGCTCAATCATCAATGTTGGCTCCGCTAGATAACATGTTGTCATCATCCCAGTGTCACGATTCCCTCCTTTTTACATGTGGGAATTAGGGGTGCCACAAATGTTCCCTTTGTTAATGCATCATAGTTGCCGCTCGCATATGATCGACATACTCAGTCAAATGCAAAAAAAATTAGGGTTAAAAATCTTAATCATGTAAGTGCCATTAATAAAACCCCTCATACACATCGAGTTGAGATCACAACTCAATGGAGAAGTATAGCTTAAAGCTAGGCAATGGACCATATCAAGTTAGAAGGTACCTTTTTTTAGTCTCTGATCTCATTAATGTACCACAAATTCAATGCCAACAGGCAATAGGAGGATTAATATATGTATACAAGGAAGATCGTATATCTATCTATCTATCTATAGGAGGAGATGGCTTTAGGATTTTCAAAGATTCCAATTTCAGTTGTAGATCAGTTAGAAATTAACTTACTTAATTTCTTCCCCCATGCATGCATGCACATGATCATGTCTTTGCATTGTTCATCTAATCTTTTGTTCAAATATTATTACAACCATCATTGTCGCAAACATTAAAACAGACGACATTTTTTTTATTTATTTACCAAATACCATCATGTAGATTCATCACATGATTTCTATATTATTTTCATCTTATTCAAAGTGTGATACACCCATATATATATTGATGATGTAAGTATATCATCATTTCTTCTTTGTATTATCTAAATACCATAGGATTGGAGAGTGGACTTCTTTGTTACACTTCAACATTGCAAGCGACATATGAGAGCTGTGTAGTGTTGAGATGGAGATGTCAGAATCCTTAGGGATCTTCCAAAAGGTTTAAGACTTGTATGTGCGTGGGCCGTAAGTAAGGGCCAGCATTATTAGAAGTTGGAGTGGATGCGTATGGGCTTCAAATGGGCCAAGGGCCTAATCCAAGATTTACTTTTATGCTACTTTATTTCCTTTTAGTCTATACCCGAACGAACTAGGGGTGTCAATATGTTACATAACCCGTTAATCCAACATGAACACGATACGATAATAGCGGGTTAGGGTTTAGTTTTAACGGGTTTGGGTCAAAGCAGGTTGACCCGTTAAGACACGATTGCATAACGGGTTGATAACGGGTCAACTTGTTGTAACCCGTTATGAAACATTAAGAAAGTTAAAGTTACAATTATGCCCTTATACCTAAAAGTAAAATTGTTAGAATTTCAATTTCGATATTTTTATTGTTTAGATTCTAATTTTGGACTTATAGTTAGCTTTATAATTTTTATAAATATTGTGATTTTAAAATTTATATAAAATTATGTTAAATTTAATCAGGTCAAACCACGTTAATTTCGGGTCTATTCAACCCATTTACATAAACAGTTTGAAACGAGTCGTATTGTGTCGTGTTAACCTATTTCGTAATATTTACTAATAGGTCAAAATGGGTTGACAAGACACAATCTGTTATGTTAATGGATCATGTTAGGGTTTGAGATTTTGACATTATAAGTTTAACAGGTCGGGTTAGGGTTGAGCTATATAGTATACTATACAAGTTTTGACATGACACGAACATGACCCATTAACACAATTGACACCCCTACATATGATATTTTCATCCATTTGTTGAATTTCCCTTTTCATCCTAGTTTGATCTATTACATGTAGAACCCAGAGCCCCTTTCCTACGCTGTTTGCAATGGCTAAAAACCTTCGCATGAAAGATTTACAGGAAGGACTCAATGGCCAAACAAAAGCAACAGAACAACATATCAAGAACACCAATAGCCAATTTAGTACAATCGGAGTGGAGATGTTGGCTATGCAATGCCAAATGGAGACAGTGTTGACGTCGTTCTCTACTGTGGTGGTAGACTTGCACAGTGTTAAGACAACTTTGTCAGGAGGCTCCTCTAGTCACCAAGAAAACAATGAGCAGTAGGGAAATAGAGGGTCACTACTCATACCTCACAATGTCAACATCCAACCAAGACCCATTTGTTTGGACTTTCCAATATTTCACAAGGACAACCCCCATGGGTGACTATATAATGTAAACCATTTTTTTACCTATCATAATATTCTTCCTCAGAATAAACTACGTTTAGTGTCCCTTCACATGGAAGGAAAAGCACTAGTTTGGTTTCAAGACTTAGAAGAATCTAGGAGGGTGACAAATTAGAATGCATTTATTAGAGCCTTAATAGTTAGATTTGGTCCAACTACTTATGATGATTCCATGGAACAATTGACTAAGTTGAGATAGACGGGTACTATTGTAGATTACAAATCTTATTTTGAAACTTTGTGCAATAGGCTACATAGGCTATTTGAGTATTACATAATTGCTTTCTCAGTGGCCTTAAGGATGATATAAGGTTGACAGTTAAAATATTTAACCCTATTGATATGCTCACAGCTTATGGACTTGCCAAAATTAGGAAGAAAAGATTTCTCTCCATAAAAAGCCCAAACACAGAACCCCATACATTACATTAACCCACATGAACCAGCCTACCTCAAATCTTCCCAACCCTCTCAAACCACATATAACCACCAAAACCATCCCAAAGCCATAGTCCCAGTCCATAAAGTTAGCCAACAGGAGATGAAAGAGCGTAGGGCTAAAGGCCTATGCTGACCTACATGCATCTCTGTGTAGAGACTAGAAATGGTGGTGGAAGTCATTTTTTGCTTCTGGTTATGTTGCCATATACATCTTCTTGTACTCTGTAAACTATCTCGTATTCGACCTGAAGAATTTGAGTGGACCTATCTCGGCCACACTTTATTTGGGATATTCACTCTTCATGGTTGTAGCAATCATGTTGGCGACAGGCACAGTCAGGTTTCTTTCATCATTCTAGTTTGTGCATTGCTTGTTCTCTTCGGTTAAGCTGAATTGAAGATCAACAATATCCTTTGCTCAGAAAAGCACTTTGAAGAACATTGTCGAGGAGAGAGAATGTGACGCTTTAAAGATGTTTTATGGTGTTTACTTTTCTATGGTTTATTTTGCTATATAGGGACTAGGAAATGTAATGACAATAATTCGTTCGGATTTTTGCTTAATTCTTTATTAGCTGGATTTCATGGCATGAGACTAGAGACCAATGTTAATTTGCATTATGGCAGACAGCTGGATGCATCAGTAGTTGGTGGTTGTTTTTGGTATGGGATGATCTGAGTGTAAAATTTTGGATTTAAGATATCTGTTTGGTTTAAAATGCTGAAGGTCCAATATTTTTGCTATTTATTTTGGGAGTAATTTTGAGTTTGTTTTGCATTGCTAATTTATGTGCTTATTTGTATGGGACTGCATATAATTTTAAGCCCACATACTAATACATTCCAATCCCAGCCTTCACCGCTCTGCCAGCAGGTGCAAATTGGTGGTTTAAGGATATATAGGTGTCGTCATGGTATGTTATAGTTATTGGATTCGATATAAATGGTAATAACTCAAGTCTCTGGAATTAATATATATGTGTGAGTGTTTACAGAATGAAACATTAATACTTGAATGGATTCAATTAATCTTGGTAAGGTTGCAACTCCATATGTTCAGGTTCTCTCGGGTGTACTGTACATGTAATACTCAATTGGTATTTCAACCTTACAAGAAAACCATCCAAGATGATCATTTGAGACCAACACTCTGCACAATATTGGTACATTAATTCTTCATTTTCCTTACATACCCTTCAATTGTTCCCATCAAGTTGGATCACTTGAGCAGAATTTTCGTATTGAACCGAGAAAAAAATGATAAGAATGTTCAAGAAGTAGATGATAATTTGTCAATCCCAAATTGTAAAGACAATAATATACAATGAAATTAACTTTCTTCATCAAGGGAGCAGATCATTTCATCATACTTATATCTTTTACTTTGAGTACTTTTACAAATTGCTTGTGATAACATGCAATGGATGATCTATCGATACTCATTCATTTCATATATGGATTTGATTATTTGAGGGAAGACATTTTTCATTTTTATAAATAATAAAATTTATGGAGGTCACATTCTATATATAACTTGGATTGGGAGTGAACCCAACAACTTCTGATTCCAAGAAGGATTTATTTGATTTGAAACTCAAACATAATACACATAGTTTAACATAATACATAGTACAGACATATGCAATGGAACAATAATAGAGCATAAAAGAAAAAAAAAAGCATTGCTACATTAGAATCTGACTCCTAGTTTTATTGTAAAGCCAAAACTAAGCTAAATGATGTGCAAACATGGCTCAATCATCGGTCCATCAGATAAACTTTCATCAAGAAGACAAAGGTGGAGGTGAATGCGGAGTACTTGAGGAGTTGACATTTGAAGAATTAGGCTGTGATTGTATCATGATTACAAAGACTGTGATCAAGACATACAAGCATGTGTTGATTAATTTGTTGGAATTCAACTTGATAAGAAAACTGCAAATTCAAACTCTAATGTCGTGTTCTCGACAATGATGGTTGATCCTTTTGATTTCCTTGGCCATGTAGCAATACTCTTCATTAATATCAAACACCAGCTCTTTAGTGAGTCTGTTGAAAAGATTCACCACCTCCTCATCTCTACCCATTGCATGTTTGATAATCCCAGCATCACAAAGAATCTTGACATCCTGGACCGTATCCACTATGCTATCCAAGAACAATGCAAGACAGCAAAAATATGGAGCTACATCGTAGTTGTTTTGTTCATAGGCTATCAAGTTCCTCAACATAGGGCTAGTGCTATCATCGATGACCATAGTCGGAATCTCTAACGTCTTGCCTGTAAGCTATATGTCGAGAATGCCACCAGATTTTTCTTGGAACTTAATACCAGCATAGCTAAGTGTTTTGGCATTATGCACCCAACCTTTCCCAGGAAGCCTAAGATGTGTTTTTTCCTTTTCACTCTTTGCAAGCTGTTGTGGGTATGTTTTATCCCCTGAAATTAAGGTAGAGTGAAACAAAGCTAATAGATGTATATACTCACTATTCGCATGCTTGTTCAATGTCCCTTCTTCAAATTTCTCCTTCCCAGGTCTCAAGGGTTCAAAAAACTTGAGAGCAAGCGTATTCAGAGTTGCCTCCCCCGTCAAGCTGGGAGTAAGTTCAAAAATCTTCTGTAGCACAAACATAGGGAGTTGGTTCTCAAGCAAAAGTAAATCACGAGAGATATTTGTTTGCATCCAACGTGTTTTGAAAAGGGGCTCCCCTTCACGATTTTTCTGCAAGAAGTAAAGATGTATAATTGTGATCAATTTGCCTTCGTGTGATCGTAATTGCTAAGGGAAAATTAGAGCAAAAAAACAACTTAATTAGAATGTATAACTAATTAATACCTCATAGAAACGCAAGAGTTCTACAATGAAGCAACCGTCAAGAAGCATCATCTGCACAAATTCATCTCGTTCTATAGTCTGAAAGTCATCTACATAGAATTTTTTGGTCTTTTCTTCCAATTCTCTCATGGCATTTTTGAGACTTTCTTCATGGATAAGTTGCCCTATTTGGTTTTGAACTAGGCGATCGAGAAATTGCCGTTTTTGAGTTTGCATGGCTCTTAGACTTGGTTCATTATGATGAAATGGACCAATGGAGACAATCTTGTGGATGTAAGCTTCTTTGTCAACTTTGAACATAGGTGGAGGAATCTTCAATGTCGACCATCCTAATCCACTGATGATAACAGGCTTTTGTCTCTCATTATCATTGAT
Source organism: Carya illinoinensis (assembly GCF_018687715.1). Lineage (NCBI taxonomy): Eukaryota > Viridiplantae > Streptophyta > Magnoliopsida > Fagales > Juglandaceae > Carya > Carya illinoinensis. Next base: position 46,012,517 of record NC_056766.1, on the reverse strand, counting down.
TTGGATAGCATGCTCAAGAACAACTGTTTTTGATTGTCTCTCTTCATGATTTGGATTGTCATCCTCTTCTTTACCAATGCTAGAATTAGCAACTGCTTCTTTATGATCAATATTGCCAAAAGTTAGGTTGAAATCTACATCTGAAGTACTCCCATCATTTGATTGTTGGTTGCTAGTTTCAAATTCCTCTCCCTCATCTTCCATTTCTTTCAATAGCTAGCGCTTTCAATTCTTCTTAATTATTACGAAAATTCTGAAACTTAGTTCGCAATAGTTGTCTTATCAGTACAATAAATAAAGAACTAATTATAATGATCACAATGTGCTGAGATTCTAATTGAGAAGATATATAGAAACTTAATGATCGTGATCAATGTAAATATTTGAGGTTGAGATCCACAATGCATGGCCAGGAAGTACCGGATGTATAATTTCTTTTTTCCTTTTTCTTCTCCATATTTTTTTAATATATTTATATATTTTAAAATAAATACACCAATACACTAATATTCACTTTCTTAACCATTAAGTAAAAATAATAATAAAAAATTAAAATACATAATCAGTCAAAATGAGGGGGCAAATTCATGGGACACACTAGTATTTTCCATTAAATATACATAGTCGATCGAAAATTAGAAGAAAAAACATCCATTCATATTTAATTAAGTATATATTTGAAAGGAGCATTTACGTATATTTAAATGCCTCATAGATTATATTTAAATAAATTGAAATTATTATCTTTAATTATATAAATATTATGAAAAATATCATAGCTTAGCCCTCTATATATATAATTATGAACCCTAATTTCAAATATTGGTTCCATATAATATTATATATATATATATTATCAACCAGACATCAACTTATAACTAGCCTCACTTAATTCTAACTTTAAATAGTAAAAACAGTTAGAAATAATTTGAATAGGTATAAGCTACTTATATTAAGGTTGTACTACGTACGTATGTACATCGGATCATTAGCTATATATATATTGACTGTCAAATGTTGCCAATATATATATTGATAAAAACAGACATCTTTATTGGATATAAACCAATTACAGACAATATTTGTCAAACCATAAGATTTGAGAAAGAAAGTCTGGAATAATATCCCACCACATCTCAATGTTTTCAACACGCCAAGCATAACGAGCACGCTTATGTGCTGCTCTATTATCCTCCCTATACACACGGAGAAAAGAACAGCTAGCAAAACAATTTGACAACCTCTGTACTTTGGTAAATAGATTTCCAAGTAGAGAATTCATCATATTATTTTGTTACAATGATTGAATTAAAAGTAAGCAATCACTCTCTACTTGAATATGAGAGATCCCCATAGTGGAAAAACAGCCGGTAAATGATTTTCAACCATTCTAAGAGGAAAATTAATTCTTGAATCTCTTTGGTGCTCATGTCACATCAATATATATGCTTCATGTAGAAGAAATTAACACTGCAAATCTGATCCAATTTGTAGTTATAATTATAATTGCTTAATTAGTACTTATGAATAAGCTAGCATCTAGTAATTGGTACTTACCATATTTCGAGCTAAAAAAAGGATGTTTTGTGTTTTACTTCAAGCAATATCATGTCGAGTGGTACTAACCATAATGCAATATATATATATATATGTAAGAAAAAGCTGTAATGAATAAAAAAGATCTATAGGATCTTTTACCTCAGGCCATTTGTGCTTGATAACTGGAAAGCTTCAAATCTACAAAAGAGACTAGAGATTTTGTAGCGAAGGGACTTCTAGTTTTTTGCCTTAGAACTTTTTGGGTGGTTCTAATGGAAAACACAAGCCCCTTTATATAGGCAAGACTAGGGACCCTCATTTATTACTCCTACAACCTTTAGGCTACCCTCATTATTTCATCCATCAAAAAATAGCAAGGGTCACCACTTTATTTATGAAGGGCAATTACCTATGCTTGATAGATGAAGTGTATCATCTTAGATGAAGTGAACCACTTTAGGAAAGACAAAGGTTTTCTAGGAAACCAAAAGTTTAACATTCTCCCACTTGATTCACTTAATAGGTAAAATCGAAATGGCCAAAATAATGCCCTTAATTCTGTTAAGGTATCCTATATACGAACCATGGTGGTATTGCTCTTTATAGTGAACATTTCCCTTCATGTGTCACAATACATAGTATCCCTTAAAAATACTTTATGAACAACTATTAAAAATCATTCGGGTCCAACTTAATCACCCAATGATATGACGAATTCGTTACTTTATGCGCAAAACTAAAACTGAATTCAACTTTATTCTATATAGTAACATGAGAGATTATACTTTAGTTAGGCCCATACGATCCACATGACCGTGAAATTGTTTTATCGGTAAACCTTTGGTCATTGGATCAGCTAACATCAAATCTGTACTGGTATGCTCAATATACACCACATTATATTTGATGCTCTCTCTCACACTTAAATACTTTATGTCGAGATGCTTGCTTCTGCTTCCGATCTTATTGTTCTTTGAGAAGAACACTGCAGCGGTATTATCACAAAGAATCTTTATTGGTCTTTGAATGGAATCGACAATTTTAAAACCATAAATAAAATTCTTCAACCATATGGCTTGTGTCGTTGCTTCATAGCATGCAATAAATTCTGCCTCCATAGTAGACGTAGCAACTATAGATTGCTTCGTACTCTTCCAAGGTATAGCTCCTTCAGCAAGAAGAAAGATATATCCAGAAGTAGACTTTCTGGTGTCTACACAATCGGCAAAATCCGAATCTAAATAGCCAACCACTTGCAAATTTTCTGTATGCCTGTAGGTTAGCATGTAATTCTTGGTTCCTTGCAAATACCGCATCACCTTCTTTGCAGCTATCTAATGTTGAAGTCCTAGGTTACTTTGATAGCAACCCAATAATCCAACTGTTAGACATATGTCTGGACGGGTACAAACTTGAGCATACATCAAGCTACCCACTGCAGATGCATAAGGTACACTTTTCATTTGCTCTTGTTCCAATGCATTTTCAGGTGATTGTCCTTTATGAAATTTATCACCTTTGATTATGGGAGCTACAGAGGCTTTACAATCTTTCATATCGAATCTCTGTAAAACTTTTTCAATGTAAGCCTTTTGAGACAATCTTAAGACTCTTTGTTTCCTGTCTCTGTGAATCTCTATGCCAATGACATAAGAGGTTTCACCTATATCCTTCATTTCAAAGTTTTGGGAGAGAAATTATTTAGTCTCAAGTAACAATCCCAAATCACTGCTTGCAAGAAGAATATCGTGTGACGCCCCCAAATTCCATTTGGGATCGGGCGGGCATTTGAAGCGTCGAGACATGTAACACAAGGTTACCTGCCCCCGTTCATGACATATAAGATGCAATATTTCTAACATGCATCTAACATTATGTAATATTCGCAGCAGATAATTTTTTTTTAGAATACTATGCACCAAACTGAAAATATCCCAAATACTTAAAACATACTTCATATATAAAGATCCATTGAATAACTAAAATTACAGCACTAGTCCAAAATAGTTATGATCCAAAAGTACTGGAGATGCAACTCCATTGTACAAGTAGTAATTTAACTACTATATTAATATTAACGACGTACCGTCGTTCAGTCGACTGTGTCTAGTTGGTCAGCTCCTGATCCTCCTTCAGGTCCTGTAACCAGATCTCCCATTCGGGGGGACTGGTAGTTGGGACTACCACAGTGAGATTTGATTACAAATCTCAGCAAGTTAACAAAAAACTTTCACATAGGCTAATGATGCATGGATGACAAAAAAAGCATAAATGCATAATCAAATTCATAAGTAATTAAAGCATAACTTAGCGTACAACATAGCATAATTGACATAACTTAAACTGAAACATGAACTGAACTTGACTTGACATGAACTTGATCTGAAACTTGACTTAGCATGAACTTGCTCTGAAACTTGAATTAACATGAAAAATACATACTCCACAGTTGTTGTGGTCCCATGTATTCTACGTGTAAATACATACTCCACAGTTGTTGTGGCCCCATGTATTCTACGCAAACTTGACTTAACATGAAAAATACATACCCCACAGTTGTTGTAGCCCCATGTATTCTACGTATATATACATATTCCACAGTTGTTGTGGCCTCATGTATTCTACACATCACAATGCAGTTAAATACATACTCCACAGTTGTTGTGGCCCCATGTATTCTACACAAACTGAATGTACTCAAGATGAAGCATGACTGGAATACAAAATGATTGAAGCCCTGACGTAACATAACGTGATTTGAACATAACTTGAAATACATGACCAACTTGAGATAGAAACATTTCGTAACATGGCATAACATATAATAGACAACATATTTAACATGTCATACTTGTAATGTACAGTAATACATGACAGAATATATTATGTAACAGATAAAAATTGATGACAAAATAAATTCTGTATAATAGAAAATTACGTGATAACTTGGCATGGCATGACATATATGATAACATACATACATACACTGTAGTTCTTTTACTTAGCACACATACACAGTAGACTACTAGTAAGTTAAAAGCTAACTTACCTCGATCTCTGCGTTTCTTATAAAACCTTAAGCGCCATCACGAGGAACTGTAATTAGTGATTCTAAAAGTTAGCATTAAATCACTAATAAATTAAAATATGAAAAATACTAACTTAAAGAGTAAAATTTCCATTTTACTCTCTGCATGTAGGAAAATGACCGTTTTACCCATAACTTAAGGATTTTGCATACTAACTCCAGATGTCACCAAAATTTACATACCTCATGTAAATTTTATCCTCAATTCAAATATCAATTTAGAAAAATTTAAAACTAATCACAAATATTAAAACTCCATAGGGCCGAAATTCTCATATGCTATTTCCATTGATTTTTGTTTTCTAACTTGTTTTGATCAACCTTTTGATCTATGAGTTATAAATATGTGATCTTCAAACCAAACCATCACATGGTTTAAAAAGATGTCCTAAAACATATATAAGCTTCTAATTTAAGATCACATGGTTAGAAATTAACCAAAACATAAATTTAGCCAAGAACATCCACACTTTAACTTATCTGAATATCTCTTTGTATAAAATTTCATATCTTTGAAAATAACATCAAATATCTCCAAAATAATAATATAACATGTATATAAGATGTTTAGAATCCTCCAATAAAATTATCAAAGTCATTAGAATAAGTTTAGACCATCAAAGAGTTAAACTTTCTCAAAACAGAAACTGTTTTTCTTCTTCCAGTTTCTAAGTTTCTAAATCTAAGAAAATCTTTCATCAAAACCTTTAAGCATACAAACATCCTCAACCAATAGTCATATATACATGTTAACAATACTCCATAAAAATTTCGAACCAATATCTATCCATTAGCTTGGTCAAAAACTCCAAACTATAACATATTATCCAGTTTATCTCTCAGAATGACCTTTTTATAGTTTACATAATATTTGACTAACTAAATGATCTTCAAATGGCACAATTAAGATATCTATGTAAACTAGACTCAAAACGGAACAACTTCTATGAAGGAGACTTTATGATAAAACACTTACAAAAGCTTCGAAATGGGCGTGCAAAAGAACTCCTAAAAGCTGTCCGAGAGAAAGTGTTTGATATTCTTTTAAAGGAACGTGTAAATGAAGATAAGTTCATGGGTGATGGCTGGAGATACTTATGGATGAGATAAGGAAGATGATAAGGCTGGAGTTGAGAGTTGAGTGTAGTTTTCTCCTACCCAAAATATCTATAAAAAATTATCTCATAATATTCTATCCAATAATATCTACAAAAAGCAGCTTAAGATATTTTCCAAATGTGGAGTAGACTTGGAAGAGTAAGGTGGCTAAAATCTTTCCATGTGTCCAAATAAAACTTTCTAACTATCTCCAATAATCAAAAACACACTCCTGATACCACAGTGAGTAATAACATTAACTATACGATTAATAGATTCATGAAAACTTATAGGATCTTTTCGAGATTCTTAAAGTTAATAGAAATTTCACCTTTAAATTTCTAGCGGGTTGTTACATATCGTCTACATATAGGACTAAGAAAATGTATTTGCTCCCACTGACTTTAAAGTATATACATTGATCAACAAGATTCTTGATAAAACCGTATGAGATAATAATCTTGTGAAACTTTAAATACCATTGACGGGAAGCTTGTTTTAGTCCATAAAGAGACTTCTTCAATTTACATACTTTCTGACTGTCGTTACTGAAACCCTCAGGTTATTTCATGTATACCACTTCATCAAAATCCCCATTAAGAAAAACCGTTTTCACATCCATTTGATGTAACTCTAAATCAAAATGAGCTACTAAAGCCATGATTATCCTCAACGAATCCTTCTCATGATAATCAATGCCTTCCTTCTGAGTGAATCCTTTAGCAACAAGTCTAGCCTTATATCGTTCGACATTACCAGAAGAATCTCATTTGGTTTTAAAAACCCATTTGCAGCCAACTGTAGCCGCCCCTTCTGGTAATTCGACGAGATCCCAGACTTGGTTCTTATAAATGGATTCTAACTCATTTTTCATGGCATCCAACCAAAATGTAGATTTATCTCCACTCATGGCTTATGAAAACGTAATTGGGTCTTCCGGAAGTCCAATGTCAAAATCCGACTCAGTTAGGTATACAATGTAATCATCTGGAATAGCAGGCCTACGTATTCTTGAGGATCTTCTTAGAGCCATTACTTTATCATTTGGAGATGACTCAATTGGCTCAGACTATAAATGTAGAATAACTTCAGATTGAACCTCATTTACGGGAACATGTTGTACTTGAATTGGTGTCATTACATGATCTTGCAATCTATTTTGCCTTAAGACAACCATTCTTTCTCCAAAAGAAGGCAAAGTAGCATGTTCAGGTGTTTCCTCAAAAGTGACCTCTTGAGGATTCACACTCCCACTAGGTTCAACATTCTCAAGAAATTTTACATTTTTAGATTCAACAATTCGAGGGCTATTATTGGGACAATAAAATCTATATCCTTTGGAGTTATTTGAATACCCAATAAAAAAACCGCTAGTTGTCCTTGGATCTAACTTCTTTATGTTAGGATTATAAATCCTAACTTCAGCAGGACAACCCCATATGTGTATATGATTTAAACTAGGTTTCCACCCTTTCCACAACTCGAAAGGTGTCTTAGAGACAGATTTGGATGGAATCCTATTCAATATATACACTGCAGTTTTAAGAGCTTCACTCCACAAGGAAAGTTGCATATTAGATTTACTAATCATGCTCCTTACCATATCCATTAGCGTACGATTCCTTCTTTCTGCAAAAGAAGTAGGTCACCTTTTTGCCATTAAATCCATTGGATTTTGATGGCACATTATGCTTCCTTTTCTTTTGAGGTCCACTTTGGCCCTTCTCGGTCTTAACTTTATCATTCACTACCATATTTGCACTTTCAGGTCGATCATGCTTCATCTTTTCCTCTTCTTGCACATACATGGTCAGAAGATCCGTAACTGACCAGTTTTCCTTATGTGTATTATAAGAGATCTTGAAAGGTCCATACTCAAATGGCAGTGAGTCAAGGATGAAATGGACTAAGAATGGCTCAGATATCTCTATCTTTAAGCCCTTAAGTTGAGAAATAATGTCTCTCATTTCTATAATGTATGCACGCATACCCTTAGTACTGTCAAAGGCTTTAGTAGTGAATTGCTTGATAAGAGTGCAAGCTAAAGCCTTGTCAGAGCGAATAAACTGTTCTTCAATTGCTTGTATTAATTCCTTAATTGTAGCGCAATCGCCAATAGAACCTCTAATGCTCTTACTCATGCGAGACTTTATGAGCATTAGACTTAGGCGATTAGATCGCTCCCACCATTGGCGATTTTCAATAACTTCCTGTGCATCCGTATCCGTGGCAGCAGGTGGTTGCTTCGCACGGAGTGCATAGTCAAGGTCCATTTTCCCCAAGGTAAATTGAACCGAATCTTTCCAGTCAGAAAAATTAGTGCCATCAAGCATTGGAATAAAATAAACACCATCCGCTAAGGATTGTGGTACAACAGCTGCAAAACTAAGAAAAACTTTAATGCTATGAATTCAAGTAAATTTTAACCTTTCTATAGGAAAATGTTGCATAATAACATAAATTTACTCATCTTTATTTATAAGACAAATTATTCCAAATATTAACAAATAAAACTATCTACACCTGTAGGTAGAAGATAACTTTAACTGTTAATACCGAAAATCATTTTCTTATACTAATTAAATCACAAAAATTAAAGATTTCCCTGTATGGATAAACCCTTAAAACCTATGATTTAATTACAATGAGAATCCAATTTTTTTTTAATATGTATTCTTTTAAATAATAAGGATGCTGTGGCATTACCTTCACTATTAAAAGAAATATAACTGGACATCTCCTTAAAAAAAAAAACTATAAATTAGCCCAAAAGCCCAACAATATGAATTGAACTTGAAATTGAGCCCACAAAAGTTTGAAATCATGACCCAGCTTTTCTCTCACGACATAGATTATGACAAAAAACAAAACTAGATTTCAAAAGCCCATTATACGAACAAAAAGAAATACTAATAATTCAAACACAAGGCTGAAAGGCAACCGCTCTGATACCAAATGTAAGAAAAAGCTGTAATGAATAAAAAAGATCTATAGGATCTTTTACCTCCTGCCATTTGTGCTTGATAACTAGAAAACTTCAAATCTACAAAAGAGACTAGAGATTTTGTAGGGAAGAGACTTCTAGTCTTTTGCCTTAAAACTTTTTGAGTGGTTCTAATAGAAAATACAAGCCCCTTTATATAGGCAAGACTAGGGACCCTCATTTATTACTCCTACAACCTTTAGGCTACCCTCATTATTTCATCCATAAAAAAATAGCAAATGTCACCACTTTATTTATGAAGGGCAATTACCTATGCTTGATAGATGAAATGTATCATCCTAGATGAAGTGAACCACTTTAGAGAAGACAAAGGTTTCCTAGGAAAACCAAAAGTCTAACAATATATATACGTACTAGAAATTGATCAAAGCTAATCATGATGCATGTACAGAGATAATTACAAAGTAGAGATAAAATGAAATAAATCATGAGGGTCATGTGCGTACGTGCCATGCAATCGCCATTAACATGTTTGTTGGGATTGATTTCTGTGATAGCTCTTCCACTCTCCCCCTCCTTTGATCTTAAAAACCCAAAATTTCAGCAAGTGGAGGCAGCTTCAATTCAGGAGAGGTCGTATTTGCTCATCATTTAAAACCACATATATATTAGGGTTTCCTTTTATTCATGTCTTCTCTCTTTACTTGCTAATTATCTCTATGCTTTATAAGTTGACCAAAAAAAAAAAGGACGAGATACATCCATGTCTTCGCTCTTTAATTACTTGCTAATAATCTCTATGCTTGCTTAAAAAATTATATATGACCAAGTTTACCTCCAACAACAGGGCGAGAGACGCTTGAATTAATCCACATTTACATAATTTTGTCTTTTGTGCTTTCACGTACGTACACTTGGAGTTAGTTAATTTGGTCTCTTGCGTGTGTGTAGTTTTAAATTCTCTTTCTGCGAAATTAGAATTAACCATTATCTATATATGTTAGTTAATTAGGGGTGTAATTAACAATTAATGATTAGAAAAAAAGGGGTATAATTAATAATTATGAAAGAATATTTCTTCCGTACCATTAATTTCGTCCTCCTCCTGCATGTAATTAATTACGGATATATATCTTAAGATCTGTTTAAAATAATAAAAACTCCTTTTAAAATAAAAATACCGACCCAAATCAAATATTTTATTGGCTATTGATTAATAGTGAAAAGCAAGATCAAATGCTACACAGATTAATTCTACAATAAGAATGAGCATTTATGACAAGCAACTAATTACAATGCGAATAATTATTTGTAATAAAAATAGATTCATTTTAATAAAAAATAATCATTTTAATAAGAATTAATTAGCTACAAATAAACAGTTTTCTTATAATATTTATAAGTGATTAATTTTAACTTTCTTCCGAACTAGTCCAAGGAGGACCGTTTCAAATGACTATTCGAAATGCGTCGACATTGCTTTCATTATATGTTTACATATTATATATAATATGCCCAATTGAGACAATAAATATTAAAGATATAATTGTAATATGTTATCTAGTCATGATCTCACAATTATATATAAGGTTTTTAAGTGATATTGATCAACAGTAGATCGAAGTAATCATGACACAATATGACAACTATGGTTCTACGTATTCACACATATTTGTTTGAAAAAAGTAAAAAGAGAAAGAACCAATAGGAGTAAAAAAAAAAAAAAAAACAAGGAGGTACTTATATGTTGCTAAAGGCTTAAAAAAAAAGGAGGTTATAGGTTTCTCAACAGTGCTATGTTTTAAGCTAGGAAGATATATACCATGCATGCAATTGTCCCCAAGAGTTTTAGGGGATGTTTCATGAATAAGATGATTAGATGAAAAAATCTGTGAATAATAGTGAATTGGTTTGAATTATGAGATTTTAGAAAAAAAGAAAAAAAGTTAAATAAAAATATTATAAAGTTAAAATATTGTTAAAATATAATTTTTGTTTTGAAATTTGAAAAAATTGAATGGTTTTTTGTGTTTTGTTTGAAAGTTTGGAAAAATTGTAATGATTAGATAATTATTAGATGAAAAATTTAAAAATTTAAAATTAAAAAATATATGAAGAGATGAGATGAAACCGGCCATCTCAACATCCAAACAACCTCTTAGGGCTCGTGGTTTTAAAATTCAGTTATAATTATTCTAAGTCTTTGTTAATTGTAGTAAAAAGCAGCAGGTAGCTAGTGTTAGTTGGCTTGATTTTTAAAGTTTTGATCCTGTCCACAAAGATCAAATTAATCATGTTAAATGTTAAGGTAGGTAGGAGATAGGGATATATCCTATTCTTGATATATATGTAATTAACAATTCCAATACTGGAATTCTATTTGCTGGCTGGAAAAATTATAAAGTATATATAGCTGATCATGACACGAAGTTATTGCCACGAAGTTTCCACCCACTTCTCTATCACTATTTATTTGCCATAACACTACTGATCTATATTCTATAATTGGACCCCTTGGTAAATACTAGTAATCGTGGATACTGAGAGTTTGAGAGCATGACTTATTTCATGGCCTTTCAAGTAGGAGCTTCTTCCTCTTCTTCATCTCTTTCCATCTCTCCATGGAATCATGATGTATTCTTGAGCTTTAGAGGTGAAGATGTTCGCCATAATTTTATTTCTCATCTAAATCATGCTTTGCGTCAAAGTGGAATCAAGACTTATATAGACAACAATCTTGAAAGAGGAGAGAAAATTTCACCTGCACTTTTCAAAGCTATTGAAGAGTCACAGATTTCGATCATTGTATTCTCTAAAAACTATGCAGAATCTAGATGGTGCTTAGATGAGCTATTGAAGATTCTTGATTGCAAGGAAAGAATGCAACAAATTCTTCTACCAATTTTTTACCATGTGGATCCATCAGAAGTACGGCATCAAAAAGGAATTTTTGGGGAATCCTTTAATAAACTTGGAGATAAGCTCAAGGATAATGCAAAGATGCTGAAATGGAAGGCAGCTTTGAAATTAGTAGCCGATTTGTCTGGTTTTCCATTAGCGAACTTCCGGTAAGCTTTGCCTACATGTACTTTGTCATCATGTGTATGCGTATATGATGCTATATATATTTGGGATATTTAAGGAGAAAATTGATCAGACAAATCCAAGATTTGAAATGGGGGGAACGGGTGAAGATAAAATACCATACAAAGAGAAAACTATTTGATATTTGGGATTATTTTTTGCATTGAATAATTATATGCAAAACATGGTCAGATTGTAGAAATCCTTTCTTATTATGGGATTATTCTGAATATTTTGTGTTTATGATTATTTTTGGAATTGAACTTTTTATGCAAAACATAGTAAAATTAATTTAGAAATCCTTTCTGATACAAGGATTTAGTATCAACTACCACTGCCACATTAGTTTCACATAAAGTTTATTGAAGAAATAGAAGAACATGAAACAGATAAATATATATATATATATATAGATTTTCTTCTTTTTTGCCCTTTGTAACGTCTTTTGATTAATTGCAAGCAAAAGCTAAGGAATAGAGGAATATATATGGAATTTGAGTTGGAAAAAAATAACTAAGGAAAGGGTGGGAATTGTTTATTATTTGGGTGATATATATGAAGAATAAGATTTGGACTGATGACAAGAAATAATAATAATAAATAAAAAACAGCTTTAAAATATAAGTAGTGGTTTTTAGTTTCAATTTGTTTCTAAATATAAACACTCACAAATACTTTTAAATTATACATTTCAGATTAATGGGAAAAATTTTAGTTAAAAAGTTTGTTATAAATACATACAAAATTAGTCTAAATATTTTTTTACTTAATGATTAAGAAAGTGATTTTAAGTATATTAGTATATATATATATTTTTTAAAATAATTAAATCTATTAAAAAAATATGAAAAAAAGTGACTAGCGGTCACTTTGAGCGGTGCTACTCAGGTGGCAAAGTAGTACTGTTCATTGAATATATGTCATCTACCTAGTGTGAAATGGCTGACTCTTTAATTTTTTTTTCTTTTTTATTGATAGGGATGATGAGTCCGAATTTATCCAAAAAATCATTATGTGGGTGAACCAAAAAATAGTAAAGCGAATGCCTTTAAGCGTTGCCAAGCATCCAATTGGGATAGAATCTCGTATACGAGGCATTTATCAGCGTTTAAGTATCGAAAGGAATGATATTATACGTGTGGTAGGGATATTCGGAACCGGTGGAATTGGTAAGACAACTATTGCAAACGATATTTATAATCAAATTTCTTCTCAATTTGAAGGAAGTTGTTTCTTGAGAAATATTAGAGAAACTTCAAAACAAGTAGGAGGTCTGATTCAGCTACAAAATACACTTCTTTCGGAGATTTTAGGAACAAAATTCGATATTAATGATGTCGATAGAGGAGTCAGTGTAATTTGGCATAGACTTCAATCTAAAAGGATTCTACTAATTCTTGATGATGTGGATGACTTGGTCCAACTAGAAAAGTTAGCTAGAGATCGTGCTTGGTTTGGTTATGGAAGTAGAGTCATCATAACAACAAGAGATCAACATATACTACATAACTCTAAAGTTGATTCAAAATACGAGGTGATGAATTTGGAAGACAATGAAGCTCTTCAACTATTCAGCTTGTATGCTTTCGAGAAAAAAGAACCGTTGAAGGATTTTGTTGATCTCTCCAAACAAGTAACAAACTATGCTCAAGGTCTTCCACTAGCTTTAACAGTGCTAGGTTCGGATCTAAAAGGCCGAAGTATACATCAATGGAAAAGTGCATTAGACAAGTATAAAAGCATTCCCAACCAAAACATTCAGAGAGTACTTCAAATAAGTTATGATAGTTTGGAAGATAATGAGAAAGACATGTTCCTTGATATTGCATTTTTCTTCAAAGGAGAACCTTTGGCTAAGGTCATGGAAATATTTGATAGTTGCGGTTTTTTTCCGATTCTTGGTATTCAGAGGCTTATAGACAAGTGTCTTATTACTATTATGCCGAATAATGATGGATATGTTTGGATGCATGACTTGCTACAAGATATGGGTCGAGAAATTGAACGAGAAAAATCATCCAAAGATCCTAGCAAACGCAGCAGATTGTGGTTTCACAAGGATGTTCGTAAAGTGTTGGAAGAAGATAAGGTAAGAGTCACAAAGAAATTATTGGATTTTACATTTATTTCCTTTTTATAAAGAGAAATGTACCGGAAAATATTGACTTATGAATTAATACCTGTCCTAGTGGAAAAAAATCCTTTTAATTATTAGGAATGAATTTGTAGTTATAAATAGAATTCGTTTATTTATTAAGATGAATCCCTAAATTAAGTACCATATGTAAATGTCCAGCTTTTTTGTTTCATATTTTTTAATGTAGTGTCTACTGTCTCTTCTAGCTGGCGTTTGTTTTATGAAAAGTTAAAAAGAGTACTCATTTACTTACATAAGTTGGGAAATAAAAGACAGTCTTTTATATTTTAACATGTGAATATTTAGTATTGGAAAATAGCATGAAAAGATAACGAGAGAGTAGTATGTTTTGTGAAATAATATACCGTCAGCTCAAAAATTATTAACTTTAGCAAATTCATGTAACTTATGAATGACTTTATATATGCACTAATTTTGCTAACACTTTTATATATGCATTCTCTTATATTAGGGGCGAAACGAAATTGAAGGCATGGTAATAAATTTACCTGAAGGTGATGAGGAAATAAGCTTGCATCCTAAAGCATTTCGAAATATGAAAAGCCTCAGGCTCTTTATAAATCGTAATGCACGATTTTCTTGTGGACCTAATTATCTCTCTGACGAGTTAAGAGTCCTTGATTGGTATAACTTTCCTTTACCATATTTGCCAAATCATTTTCAAGGGAAGAATCTCATTGTCTTTAGAATGCATGATAGCATCATCAAGGAATTAGGGAACATATTCAGGCCCAAGGTATGTACAATTATATTCATCAATAATTTTTTTTTTTTCTTCAAGTTATTTAGTAAACTCCATTCAACATTATTTTCTTTTCTTTTATAGAATTTGAGGACCATGGCTTTCAAGTCTTGTAGTTACTTAAAAGAAATTCCGGATCTTTCAAGCACCCCTAATTTGAAGGAATTGACTCTCCAATATTGTACAAGATTAGTTAAGGTGCATGATTCCGTTGGATCTTTGGAATATCTTTCTACATTGTGTTTTGGTGGATGCTCTAAACTCCAAATTCTTCCAAGAAGCCTTAAGTTGAGATCTTTGTGCCGCCTTGATCTTGATGATTGCTCAAGCCTTCGTGATCTTCCTGAAATCGAGTGTAAAATAGAAGCTTTACGTGAATTGGATCTATCTGGCACTGCAGTAGAAGAACTACCTTTATCCATCGGGAACCTTGTTGGACTTGAGCGATTATATCTATATAATTGCAAAAACCTTATGCGTCTCCCAATTGCTTTGATCCAGTTGCAATATTTAGGCTGTCTTTCTTTTGAGGGAGTTACAAATTTTGTAAAGAAGATGATGAGGGATGATGGACAATCCCTTGATCTGCCTAATGATTCTACAACAATGGAAGGCAATATATCAAATTCAAGCACTGCATTACGAGTATCGAATCTTCAAATTAGTTGTTCCCATTCAGAATCAAATTTCTTTCCACTATATTGTTTCTTTACCATGTTTAATTCCTCGACCAGCTTGCATTCGTTAGCTTTATCAGAGACTGATATTGTTAGCCTTCCCACGAACATCAAAGAATTCGTTAGACTAACTGGTCTTGACTTGACAAATTGTCATAAACTCGAAGAAATAGCAGAGCTTCCTCCAAATATAATAGAAGTAGATGTTACTGGATGCAAGTCACTAGAAAGATTTTCAGAAGTATCAAAAATATTGGAATTCAATGGAAACCACATCAGATCGCTACGTTCCATTCAATTGGAAGGCTGCGACAAAATGAATGAGAATATATGGAATGATAAAGTGGAAAATCCTTTATTGTGGAAGGTATGTATGTATGTGTGATCTCATTTTTAATAGTATGCTTGACTCAAAATTAAATTGATGATGATGATGATATTTGACATTTAACAGGGACTCTATGATTACGACGCTGCTTTGTTTCCGGAAAATCATGAGATTCCAAACTTGTTCAAATATGTTCATGAGTTTTTAGATAATGAGACGGAGAAAGGGCCTGATGATGATGCCCGACGGAGGGGAACAGAAGAATGGGCAATAGATATTGAGGGGCCACACTATTTGGAGGATATTAGTGGAATTGTATTATATGTCGTACGCTTTTTGACTAATGCTGGTGTGTGGTGCAGAATTTCTCATGATGTTAAGATTACCAGTAAGGGCTCAAATCATGTATGCGGTGTTCAGAAAGGGGTAGAATTGGCTAGTCAGCATTGGAGGAACGAGAACAAGGGACGAATTGGATCTAATATATGGGTGGGGTACTCCAATTTACAATCTTTTGAGCAAAAGGTTTTGGACAACTTGCAAGTCCAATTTTGTGTCGGTGCTCCTTATCGCTTAGTTCCGTTGCCGTTTTATACAAGTTGTAGAGCCAAGGTGGTATACAAGAATGAAACGAGAGCAAAAAGAGAAAGAAAAATGGATGAAGCCAACGTTCCAAACAGTCCTCAACAGCAATTGACTTAATGATAACCCAAGTAAGTCACCCCGGTTCATACTGTGTTTTGGTTGGGATATCATTCAGGTGTGTTTTTGGGAAAGAATAATTCTATATGAAATTTTTTACACTACATATAAGATCGTGTGCTCTCTGTATAGAATAGAATTTTTCAAAAAAAAAAAAAGGAAAAAAAGAAAATATAAGATCGTGTGCTCTCTGTCATAGATCTATACTAGAAATTGTCGCCAAGCACATAAAAGTTGGTTTAGGGACACTATGGCGGACTTGTTCTGTAGATTTTAATCATCTGTTTGTTATTTTCTAGGATAATTATTTGGGTTGCTTTATACTTAAGTTTATGAAAAGATCAGGTGGAGACGTACGATGATTCAAAGACTGCCTTTTTTTGCCATTGCTTGTAGGATTTAATTCCCTTATTTAATTCTAGATCAGGTGGAGACGTATAGATACATAAAGTAAAGTGAGTCTTACAACACTTTAATTGCCATATAAATTTATTAGAGAAGAAGTCACTCTCCAGGAAGGTTAGTTTTGTCAGAGAAGAAGTAGGTGAAACAAGTAGACGGGGGCAGATCATTGAAAGTGAAGAGGAAGCGAGTTCCACGTCCAAGATGAGGAAAGAAAATCTTGAGAAACTACAGGAAGCAGGGGCCAATATTACCCAAAATTCAGTTGAGAAGACTACGCCAAAAATACAAAAGGTTCCGGCCTTGCTGCGTGGACACAAAAATTTCAAAAAGTGCTTTGAGCCAATGGTGGTATCACTCGGTCCTATCCATCATGGCAAGCAAATTCGTCGAGAAAAGTGGCAGGTCGAGTGAATTTTTGCTCTGGAAAATTACGAAGAACATCAAGCAACTGAATCAGTACTTGAATGAAAAGGTGGTTATGAAGTATGATGATGAGACCCTTGCCTGGATGCTGTTTGTTGACGGGTGTGCAGTGTTGCAATCCATACACTCTGCATTTCAACCAGAGCTTATCAAAAAGTTGAAGATAAAAAATGATCAGATGGCTATATGACAAAGTATAAGGCCCATAAACTTTGTGTATGATGGAGCATATATGTTTATACTAATTTATACTTTGCAATGAAATATGATGTTTTAGACCTAATTTAGTCTTTGCCAATGAAATAAAGGTGGTCATTTGGTTACTATTTGATGTTCAAATTCCCTTAATCAACTCAGGTTGCATGTGTATTGCCAGTATTGCCCATGTTGATGGAGAAAGAGGACAACTGCATTGATTGTCAAGCATATTATTGCTCAAATGGTGGTTTATTTTCGAGTAAGGTGGTTAATTCTGCACTATCTGGTTTTTTCCTATAGAGTACTAATAGTTCTTTATTTCCTTAGACACAGTACTTCTTTCATAGATTTTAATAATCTGCTTTTCTAGGATGATTATTTGCTTTGCTTTGGTGATCCACAAAGAATAACAAGGTTAGAAAAATCACTTTCTTGTCCATTCCCTTAGTTCGAGTTTATACTTGGTTTCATTTTTGAACCAGAAAGGAATGAGTAGACACTGAATTTTCATATGGGGTAGCGTTTAGTGAACATGGAAGCACTTGTGCAGAAGTTTGAAGAAGCAACTTCGGTTTTATCATATTTGCCAAAACCTGTCAGCTCCATTCAACATATATAGCATTTCCAAGTTTAGCATTTGCAGCCCAAGTGGTCTGCTGGCCCTTGTTGCTACTATTTCTTTGGAATCTTTGGATTCTCAGGTGAGATTTTCCTTTCATTTTTGTTTGTTCTCTCTGGTCTTAAGACTTCATTTTTGCTTCATATATGATGTCAAGATCTCCATGAATCTACTCGTGGGGTTGCATATGTAGTGGCATTATTGCTCATGTTGGTTGGTAGGGATTATGGGAACTCACTCTATTGATATGAACTTTTGGGTTTAGGGACCTGTACAACATGTGCACTGATGTAACATGTCTTTATTTTCAAGGACGTCTTCTTTTGTAGACTTTAGTAATCTATCTATTCTAACACTATTTGAATTCAATCACAGGAGAAAAGAGAGATTCTTAAACTTGGGGCATCAAACTTCCAGATTAGGTGGAGAGGACTATGATGATCCAAAGGTAGATTTGGAGTTAGAGCTTCAACTTGTTTGACATGAATAAGAATCTTGAGTCTTGGAGGTTGGGAGTTCCTCGAAAATTCCCAGTTCAAATTCATCATGGAATCTGGAGTTTAAACCATTTGTGTGTTGCACAATTCTTTGTTACTTTTCTAGCCTTGTGTGTTGTGAGTAGTTAATCTGGGTGGTATTCAGCAGTTCTTGATTATCAAGAACGTTACAGAATGACATGTACGTGTAAAAGAGCTGAATCTTAAGACCACCACACTACTGCCACTGTCATCCATCTCTCTCTCTCTCTCTCTCTCTGGTTATTTATAAGGTTGAACAATTTGGATCTAGCTGTCAATTTTGACAAAAGTTGGGGAATCTTCATGCTATTAATTAGCTTATAGGCTTTTCACTTTGTTTGTTTGCTTATAGCCATTAGTTTGTTACTTGCATGATGAATTCAAGTATTGTGCTGCCCTGAAAATTTTCTTCTATAGCCATACTACAGCAAGTTTCCGCTAAAAACACTTGTTGAAAAACCAAATACCACTTACCTCATTTAAAAACTCCCATCGAGTTGGAGAGCAACATATACAGAACAACAAAATATTGAAACAGACTTATTTACATCTAAAATTTTCTAAATCAGCTCTTTCTAAAATCAACCACCCCATACATCATGAGGTGGATTAGACCTATCCAAACATAGCGCTGAATTCCCTTCAGCACCTTCTATAGCTAAAAAAACTGCAATCTGATTAGTTTCAATATATCCGAAGATCTTGGTGGGTAAAACTTGACACCATGCCCATCTATACCAAGAAATTAGATTAGCCTTTACAGGTGTATCTTCCCCCCTTCGAGGACAATAAGGTATAGCATTAATCTGAGATGCCAAATCTGATCCTAAATGGTCCTGTAATTTAACCAAATTCCACTCGGATGAAGGCATGACCTCTTAAGTTTCAAACCTTCTTGCCAACCACATCAAATTTTTCAGCCATCAATATTTGATGGCTGCTGCTTCTTTGAAGGATTCAGGTGTTTGGAGCTGAAAAAGACGGGCCATAACGACCGTCAAGCTCCCATATATAAAATTTCAAGCTGACTTCATGTGTAATGCTCTCTTTTCCCTCACACCCAATCCTCTCTCATCAATAGACTAACATACTTTTTCCCAAGAAACCCATTTTTTCTTTACCTCACCTTCTCTATATCCCAAATGAGAAAAAGTCTGAGAAGAGCATGGTAATAAAACTCAAAATTGATTTGGGCACATTCAGAAGTACCGAGAGCAAATGAATTGGCATGCTTGATCAAACATGTTTAATCAAGACTAATTTTCCCCCATTGTTCCTTTTAATGAGAATAGGTACACCAAGATATGTAGAAGGAAACAAATTATCCCTTAGAAACCAGTTTCATCCAGCATAATATGTTTCCTAGAAACAAGAGCATTTTTTCCTTCCACTTACTAAATACTTCAGATAAACTCTTCAAGGATTTATTGGATTGACTAAAGAAGATAACAATGCCATCAGTGTATAAAAGAAAAACCAAAGGCCAAATATATCCATAAAAATCTCCATTCAAGTCTACCATAAGCTTTTTCATATTAAACGTTATGTTGGGCCCTAACAATTATCCACGTGGACTGCTCTATGTCATGGGCACATGAACTTTTAAGCGACGTGCACCAGAGCTAGACGAGTAAATTATAAAGGAGATCGAGGTATAAAGGCAGCTCATACTTTGGATAGGCACACGGACAATGGAAGAAAGTAGTTCCTTGTATCATACTTTGGATACACAAATAATGGATGTTGTTCCAATTAGCAGGATCTTATGATAAATTCAACTTTGGATACAGTCGCTAAGCTACAAAGTAAAAGCATACCATGTGATGGTGTGGGACCTTAGTGGATGCAATAATTATGGACCTTACGGTACTCTTGACTAACACAATCCTGACCCTAATCATGGTGCACAGCTTGGACGGTATGTTGAAAGTAAAAAAGAAATAATTAAAAAGTTGGATTGCAAGGTCTTTTTTTTTTTTTTTTAACCCAAGGTTTCAAGTTTTGTGTAATTATATATCTACACATGGATTTTGATGATAACAAATGAATTCAAAGAATAAAGGAGTCTCAAACTCAAGTTGTCTATACAATAGAGTCAAGCACATCAAGGAAATAAGCATGAGCAAGAAGGGAACAAGTTCACATTAAAGTCATAGTGTAATGTTGTAAATCTCTTAAATTTGAAATTAGGATTAAAGCTCAAAATTAATATTTTATCATAAAGCATTAAAATATATTTTCCACATGTGCATGAATATTTTGAAAATTAAATTTTAAAATTTTAAAAGATGATTGATTGTCATCTTTCACATGTGCATACCTTGATTAAAGGGTTGAACTTTGAATATATTAAAGATGATTAGGGCTGTTCATCCGGGTTCCAACCCGGGAACCCGGGTACACCCGGACCGGAACCCGGATCTCAAATCCGGGCCGGAACCCGGGCCGGATCAAGCCGGGTGAGACCCGGTCCGAAACCCGGATGTATCCGGGTTTTTAAAAACCCGGAATCCGGGTTCCGGGTTAAAACCGGATTTTTTTTTTTTTTTTTTTTTTTTTTTTGTAAATCCAGTTATAAACTGGGAGCTATAGAATGCCTTAAAAATGAAAAATTGGGAAGATAAATCCTACTTCCCATCACCTGTAGAACATACAAAACTAAATGTTAAGCTTTACACTTCTTGTACATGCAGACAATTAAAGGGGTAAATTTTAAACCCCCCTTTCCAGAAAAAGAACAAAAAGAATAAAGAAAAAAATGCATCTAAAACTATCAGCTGTTAGCTCAAATCAAGCCAAAAACCTGTGCTTACTCCTTACAAGCATAAACTCCCAAAAAAAGAAAAAAAAAAGAAAAAAGAAAAGGGACAGCCTATTAGCTTGAATCAATGCCACCACTAGCCCACAAAACCTTCAGCCAAAACATTCATTGTAGAGAGAACTCCTGAGATCTTCCATTGCTCGACCTGCTAATTTCAATGAACAGATTTTCAATTGCAGAAGGGGGGCCAGAAGATTTGGCAATGAATGTCAACCAAATCTAAATTATGAAGAAAATATTATGATATCATTCTGGAAATGATCTCAACAAAAGAAGGCAGGCACTTAATTCCATATACATGCAAAAGCCATGGACTGTGTACGTACAGTAGTAAAGCCAAGAACAAAGAAAAATGCTTGAGAAAATCATCTTAACATGTGACTTTTAAATTAATTCCTATATAGTTTACAACATAAACATGGACACAAGAGCTTAAAACTAGTCTAGAAACATGGAGGAATTTATGCATAAACATAAACTTATGCACGTGCTGGAATAGTTGGGTTCCTGGATATGATTAAGTTAGGTCATTACAACATAAACATGGACACAAGAGCTTAAAACTAGTCTAGAAACATGGAGGAATTAGAAATCTTGCAAGCTGTATTTGTATCAAGACAGATTCACTTACTGTATTTGTATCAAGACAGATCCAAGATACAAGCTGTATTTGCAAGCTGTATTTTTTCAACATGGAGGAAAAGCAGACACGCATCAACATATAATAATTATTAATCATCAATATCTTCAGTATTGAGAATTAATTAATAGATAAACATAACAAAGAAAAGTTTCACTTACTCTAAATGTTCCCAAACCACTGACTGGTTACTAGGTGTTTTCTTGGATCTTTTGGGTAAAGGTGGGATGGAATGGGTAGGCTGTTGTGTATATGTGGATGAAGGAGTTGGTAGATTCTCATGCTCCTCCACATCAACTGAAAGAGAAAAGGAGTCACTACCAACCCCTTGAGTTGTACCGACATTACAACTCACAGAATCTTCTTCCATCTGTTATTGAGTAACAAACACAGTAGAATAAAAAATCAAACACAGCAAATAAATAATCGAACATTATATAAACAAATCTAAGGGCCAATCTGTACTGTTCTAAATTTTGTTCTTTCTTTTGTATTACTGGCTGAAACATATCCATTTCAAAACAACAACAAAAAAAGGTTTCTTGTCTTGTGTAATACATATTTCTGCATGTGCAATAAATGTAATACATATTCAAAAAAAGGTTTCTTGTCTTGTGTAATACTCATGAATTATTAAACTCATTTATTTCTTAAGAAATATTTTGCAGGATTTGAAAAGCTTTCAAGCTTAAGGAATCTGGAAATTTTAAACTTTGGTTATAACTTGTTTGATGAAAATAGCATTCTACAAGACTTTAAATCTTACTAAGAATAATTTGGAAGGATACTTTCCAGCACAAGGTGACTTAAGAGCTACCCTTGTTCCACATCTCACAATCAACTAGAATTAATTTCTCAGCCAATTGGCCTCAGAATGATGAGGTTGTGACAAAGAAACAAAGAGAGAATGAGGGGGTCTAAGAAAAAGGTTAAGAGTAGTCATCTGAAGGAACAAGACATTGCCACCAACCCCACAAGACATTACTATGTTTTCAGCACACCACGATTTCTTGAGTGACAAAGACATTACATTACATTCAGAACACTCAGTACATGTATAGTGAGTGACAAAGACATTACATTCAGAGGCCAGAGCCCCCAGATGATCCACCCATCTGGTACCAAAGCCATTAAGGATGGCCCAAGAACATGCAATGCTATGCTTAAAATTTTTAATTAAATGCATGGGTTTCTAAAACTAAACTTCCATTGTTGGTACGGGTTCTGAGCATGAGCAGTTCATATATATATGTGATCAGATAAGAGAGTTTGCTCGATTTTTCTTAAATAAATAAATATATAGTTAAATAATGAACCCAGATTAATCGTGATCGATTTCCAACAAACAGAGAAGAAAAAAAAAACAGAGAAGAATCAAGATAAAAAACAGAGAAGAATGTTGTCGGCAGTCTAAGCTAAACAAACCCATTTAAATTTTCAAAATGGGCAACCATAGACGAGAAACTATAGGCACGAAATGACCAAAACAAGATAAAATATAATCAACCAACAAAAGCATCTAGGATGAAGACGGTAGCATTACAGAAGCATCTACTTACATATATCGGCACGAGGATGACGACGAGGCACGATGATGAAGATGACGGCTAGATTTTCTGAGAGAATCAGAGAGGGACGATGGCTAGGGACGATAGCTATGGTTTCGGGGAGACTCAGAGAGGGTTCGGCGCGAGAGAGGTAGGGGACGGATTCCAGAGTCACGGCTAGGGTTTTTTTCAGTTTATATACACCCGGGTATAACCGGGTTCCGTATTATAACCCGGGTATCATACCCGGGTCCGGACCGGGTACAGCGGTTATATAAATCCGGGTTTCGGCCCGGTTCAAATCCGGGCCGAAACCCATAACCGGGAACCCGGTTATCCGGGTTCCGGGCCGGGCCGGATAAAATCCGGCCCTGATGAACAGTCCTAAAGATGATTGATTGTCATCTTTCACATGTGCATGTTTTATTTGAATATTTTTACAAGTGATTTATGCTTTTTTTTAGACTTATACAAAAGGTAGATGATTTTGTTTGAAAATTTTGAAAAGTAAAGTGTGCTCCTTTTGTCATATGCAAAAAGTAAAAGATTAGGTTTGAATTTTTGAAAAAGGAAAGTGTGCTCCTTTTGTCATATGCCAAAAGTAAAAGATTAGGTTTGAAGTTTTTGAAAAATGAATGATGTTGTCTTTGACAATTGAAAAGGAATAACTTTTTATTTGAATTTTTTTAAAAAGTGAATGATGGTGTCTTTGACATGTGAATCTTTTTAAATTTGAATATGAAGTCTCATATGCCTATAAATAGATCATTTGATAGCTTCACATTTAAAACATCAAGAGCATACAACATTCATTCAAAGCTTTCATTCTCTCTTCTCTAAGCATTGAGCCTTAATCCTTGTTCATTTTGAGAGATATAGCTTGCGCTGTATTGTTCTTATTTCACTCATTGAAGAGTGTTTTCTGATAACCTACCCACTATCAGCTCTTGTATCAGAAAAAATGTGTGTATAACCCTTGTGCGTGTAGAAAGTATTCTACACGGGGAATAGTTGAATCACCACGTGTAAGGTGATTGCAAGTGTAGAGGGTGTTCTACACGGATCCTTTGTAGTGGGTTGTTCAAATGTGTAATAGGTTTCTATCTCCACCTGAAGGAAGTTGAATAATGAATTTGGGAATCCTCAAGGGGTAGCTTGAGGCGAGGACGTAGGCAGTGGGGCCGAATCTTGTTAACATACTGAGTTTGTTTCTCTCTTACCCTTACTCTTTATATTTATTACTATTTCATATTTTGTTTATATTTTATATTATATATTTGATTTTATAATTGTTATTTTTTTTTAATACAACTCAATTCACCCCCCTCTTGTGTTAGTCATCTGGGCAACAATTGGTATCAGAGCTAAGAGCTCTATTATAAGATTAACTATCTTTTGAGTTAAGATCTTATGGCTAACATTTCAGCTTCATTTGGTGAAGGTCAATCTAGCAGTCGGCCTCCACTCTTTTGTGGAGATAATTACTTATTCTAGAAAGTTAGAATGAGAATATTCCTTCAGGCTCAATGTCGAGAAATCTGGAAATGCATTGTAAATGGACCTTATATTCCAACAAAAGTGGTTGATGGAGTAAAGGTCAAACAGGAAGAAGAAGAGTTTGATCGTGAAGACGATAGACTTTATACTTTGAATTTAACTGCTATGAATTTATTATTTAATGCTCTGAATGGAAATGAGTTTAATAGAATAATGACTTGTGCTAAGGCAAAAGAAATTTGGGATAACTTGGAAGTTACTTATGAAGGAACTTCGCAAGTCAAAGAATCAAAAATTTATATTCTTACTCATGAATATGAAATGTTTAAGATGAATGATGATGAATCTATTTCTAGTATGCACACTCGTTTTACTAACATCATAAACAACTTGACAGCTCTTGGCAAAATTTATTCTAAGGTGGAGATAGTAAGAAAAATTCTCAACTTTCTACCAAAATGCTGGGAATCAAAAGTGACAGCGATTCTTGAAGCTAGAGACTTAAAGAAACTCGAAGTAAATGAACTCATCGGATCACTTATCACCCATGAGTAAACATTGAAAAGAGGAGAAGAAGAAGGAAAGCCAAAGAAGAGCTTGGCATTTAAAGCTGTTCCTCATGAAAGTGAAAGTGATGATGATGAGGAAAATGAAGACAAAAATGAAGAAGTTGCAATGATAACAAGAAGAATTCAGAGGTTCTTAAAGAGAAATAAAACTCCTCCGAAAAAATCGTTCAAAAAGTTTTCCAAGAAAGATTCAGGTAAAAATGACACTTTAATTTGTTATAAATGCAATAAGCCTGGTCATATCAAGTCAGATTGTCCTCTGCTAAAGAAAGATCGAAACAAGGGCAAGAAAGCAATGAAAGCTACATGAGATGATGATTCAAGTACCTCAGATAGTGAAGCAAGCAATGGATAATCAGCAAATCTTTGTCTTATGGCTAAATATGACATTGAGGTAACAAATCTTGATAATATTGAAGATCCTTCATATGAAGAATTGCAAAATGTTTTAGAAGAGGTTTATGAGGAATTTGAAAAATTGGGTATCAAATATACTGCTTTGAAAAAGAAAAATTCTTCTTTAACAAACAAAATTGATATTTTAAGAAAAGAAAGTATCATTTTGAAAGATGAAAATCTTAAGTTGAATAAGAAAAAAACCGATTTAGAAAATATTGTTGAAAACTTTACGAATGGAAAAAGAAATTTTGATAAACTTCTTGGTAGTCAAAGATGTGTTTTTGACAAGGCAGGTTTGAGATATATGCCAAAACAAAAATACAAATTTTATAAAATTTTTTTGATAATCCTTCTACATCAAAGACCAATATTCAAAATTCTTTTCATAAAAATAATTTTGTCAAAAAAAAAAAGATATTATTATAATCATTCAAGTTCTTCATATATGTCACATGCTATTTACAATTTCTGTAATAGAAATGGTCATAATTATCATATTTGTCCTATTAGAAGAAATTATACAATAACTATTAGGGCCATATGGGTACCTAAAAATCTTATTTTTTCTAATACTAATAAATAAAGGACCCAAAGAACTTGGGTGCCAAGAAAAATCATTTTAATTGTTTTTATAGGTATGCATGAAGTCATCCACAAGCAAAAACAAGTAGTTTTTAGATAGTGGATGTTCAAGACACATGACGGGAGACAAGACTAAGTTCTTTGATCTTAGATCTAAAGAAGAAGAACACGTGACATTTGAAAACAACTCGAAAGGGAAGATCGTGGGAATAGGTAAAATTGGTAATGAATCTTTTCTCATAATTGAAGATATTCTATTTGTTGAAGGTCTAAAACATAATCTTTTGAGCATAAGTCAATTATGTGATAAAGGATTTACATGCAGTTACTTTCAAAATGGATAAGTGCATTATTTTGAATGATCATGATTGTAATATTTGTTTTATTACTTTTAGAAACAATAATATTTATACAATCAATTTTGAAGAAATTACCTCACAAGATGTTATTTGCTTTTCAGCTCAAAATAAACTAGTTGGCTATGGCATAGAAGATTAGGTCATGTCAACATGGAACTTATTTCCAAACTTTCAAAAAATGATCTTGTGAGAGGTTTACCAAAAATAATTTTTCTTAAAGACAAAATTTGTGATGCATGTCAATTTGGTAAACAAACAAAAACTTCTTTTAAAACCAAGAAACATATTTCCACTATTAGACCATTACAACTAATACACATGGATCTTTTTGGACCAAATAGAGTTGCAAGTCTAGGAGGAAAATATTATGCATTTGTTATTGTTGATGATTTCTCTAGATATACTTGGGTCATCTTTCTTGCTCATAAAGATGAGGCACATAATGGAATTACCAAGTTATGCAAGAGAATTCAAAATGAAAAGGGCTATACTAGTGATAGGGGAAAAGAGTTTGTTAATAAAAATATTGAATCTTTTTGTGATGAAAATGGTTTTGTGCATAATTTTTCTGCTCCTCAAACTCCTCAACAAAATGGGGTAGTAGAGAGGAAAATTAGATCTCTTCAAGAGATGGCAAGAACAATACTCAATGAGAATAACTTGCCTAGTTATTTTTGGACCAAAGCGGTAAGTATTGCATGTTATGTTATAAATAGAGTTATGTTAAGGTTTAAGTTAGATAAAACCCCCTATGAGCTTTGGAGTGAGAAAAAGCCCAACATTGATTACTTTCATGTATTTGGATGCTAATGTTTTATTTTGAATGATAGGGATAATTTAGGCAAGTTTGATGCAAAATCTGGTGAAGGTATATTTCTCGGGTATTCTACTAATAGTAAAGCTTATAGAGTATTCAATAAAAAGACTTTGACTATACAAGAATCTATACATGTAGTATTTGATGAATCTAATTCTCCACTCTAAAAGAAATCTATTGATGAGGAAACATGAGGTATAACTAACACGGAAAATCTCAATCTCAACAAAGAGAACACAATAGAGGAAGTTCAACATGGAGCCATCAGGAAAGATCATCAAAATTTAATACAATATGCAACCAAACAGTGGAAATTTGTGAAAGATCATCCAGTGGAACAAATTTTGGGAGAACCTTCACGAGGGGTAAGTACTCGATCATCTCTTAGAAATATTTGCAATCATACTGCTCTTCTATCTCAGATTGAACCCAAAAATATTGATGAAGCACTTCTTGATGAATTTTGGATTCTAGCTATGCAAGAAGAGTTGAATCAATTTGAAAGAAATGATGTTTGGATACTTATTCCTAGACCAAAAAATCATACTATTATTGGAACAAAATGGGTTTTTAGAAACAATAAAGATGAGTCCGGAATCATTACTAGAAATAAGGCTCGACTTGTAACCCAAGGTTTTAATCAAGAAGAAGGAATCGATTATGATGAGACATATGCATCAGTCGCAAGATTAGAAGCTATTCGAATGCTACTTGCATATGCTTGTTATAAAGATTTCAAACTTTTTCAAATGGATGTTAAAAGTGCTTTCTTAAATGGTTTTATAAATGAAGAGGTATATGTTGAGCAACCTCCAAGTTTTGAAAATTATATTTCCCCAAATCATGTTTTCAAACTCACAAAAGCACGAAAATTATATTTCCCTAAATCATGTTTTCAAACTCACAAAAGCACTATATGGACTCAAACAAGCTCCTAGAGCTTGGTACGAGAGACTCAGCGGTTTCTTGATTGAAAAAAGTTTTTCAAGAGGAAAAATCGACGTAACTTTTTTCAATAAATATGAAAATAATGATATTCTTTTGATTCAGATTTATGTTGATGATATAATATTCGGTGTTATTAATGAAAATATGTGTCAAGTTTTTACTAAGACTATGCAGGAAGAATTTGAGATGAACATGATGAGAGAACTTACATTCTTTCTCGGATTGCAAATTAAGCAAGCAAAAAGTGGGACATTCATCAATCAATCAAAATATATTAAGGAATTACTGAAGAAGTTTGGGATAGAAAGTGTTAAGGAAATTGGAACACCAATGAGCCCATCAACTAAACTTGATAAAGATGAATCCGGTAAGCCAGTTGACTCAAAAATATATTGAGGTATGATTGGTAGCTTATTATATTTAATAGCCAGTAGACCAGATATTATGTTTAGTGTGTGCTTATGTGCTCGCTTTCAATCATCTCCAAAAGAATCACATTTAATTGCAGTTAAGCGCATTCTTAGATATCTTAGTGGTACAATTAACTTAGGGTTATAGTACCCTAAGCACACATCTTTCAATCTAATCAGCTACACAGATGCAGATTATGTTGGATGTAAAATAGATCGAAAAAGCACTAGTGGAACATGTCATTTCTTAGGTCATGCACTAGTTTCCTGGTTTAGTAAAAAATAAAATTCTGTTGCACTATCTACTACTGAGGCAGAATATGTTGCTGCGGGTAGTTGTTGTGCTCAAGTTCTCTACATGAATCAACAACTTAAAGATTTTAAACTCATGTATAACCACATTCCAATCAAATGTGATAATACATGTGCTATAAATTTTTCAAGAACCCAATACAACATTCTAGAACTAAGCATATTGAAATAAGATATCATTTTCTTCGAGATCATGTGCAGAAAGGCGATATAGTACTAGAGTTCACAAACACACACGATCAGTTAGCAGATAATTTCACAAAACCTTTACCAGAAGATAGATTATGTATGATCAGAAGAGAAATAGGTATGATGCATGCTATGAATATCTCTTAAAAGATAGACCATAGTCAATAAAAATAGAGATAGATTTTTTAAATAATTTTACATAAACTTGAGATTCATAACCTCATGTTTGAGACGCTTATTCTCTTCATACAATATCATGTCATTCTTATCCATGGGAACCGGCAAGTGGAATGAAGAATCTAATAAAGATTTCAACTGTTTATTCTTTTGCCGAATGATTCATTCCCTTATGTGAGACTCTTGAACAATTCGTTGAAGTACAAAAATTTCTTCTTTGAGCTTTTCAACTTTATAATTTTTGGCTTGTAGCCGCTGGAGAAAAGTAACAATAGAGGAAGAGTAGCGAGTCCCAAGACTCACCAAGTCATAGATAGCATCAGAATCTGACTTATTAGCCAAATTATTATTTTCTTGCTGCAACATGGCACCAATGACAGCTGCAGAAAGGACAGGAGGTTGAGGTACAGAATGCCTCATGGATGGATCTAGAGAAATGTTAAAAGAATGAGCCATTGAGAATAGAATAGAAGGCTTAAAACGAGAATGTTGAAGGAATACAGATGAGTTATAGAGATGAGAAGAAAATTTGATGCAGATTAGATGAACTTTAAGACTGATTTTATAGAGATAGCATAAAGAATCAGACGAGCTATCATCCAAGTCAGAGAGCAATGTGATTTTTTTTCCCCGATCGGTGAAAATGATATTTTTTTTAGAAACTCGGAGCCTTCAATTTCGTTTGTCAACAACATCAGACGATTTTTTCAAATCTCCAGCCACACTTGTCGGGTTACGGACGGATCCAATTTTTTTTTTTCAACTATCTACAGTATCTACTAACGCACCGTTTTCTTCAGTTCATTTACTGTTGCGGATATTTTTTAATGATGCCAAGAGGGGGATAAGTGTTAGACTAGAACATTAATATTGTCTGAATTGCTAAACTTGTTATATATGCTTAGAATTATATTCATACTTTTGCTTGAAAAACTAACGCACATTCTCAGGAGGAGCTTAAGTATTAATACAGGTTTCAGGTTCTATCAAGTATTTTTCATCATCAAAAAGGGGGAGATTGTTGAACCCAAGGTTTCAAGTTTTGTGTAATTATATATCTACACATGGATTTTGATGATAACAAATGAATTCAAAGAATATAGGAGTCTCAAGCTCAAGTTGTCTACACAATGGAGTCAAGCACATCAAGGAAATAAGCATGAGCAAGAAGGGAACAAGTTCACATTAAAGTCATAGTGTAATGTTGTAAATCTCTTAAATTTAAAATTAGGATTAAAGCTCAAAATTAATATTTTATCATAAAGCATTAAAATACATTTTCCACATGTGCATGAATATTTTGAAAATTAAATTTGAAAATTTTGAAAGATGATTGATTGTCATCTTTCATATGTGCATACCTTGATTAAATGGTTGAACTTTGAATATATTAAAGATGATTGATTGTCATCTTTCACATGTGTATGTTTTATTTGAATATTTTCAAAAGTGATTGATGCTTTTTTAGACTTATATAAAAGGTAGATGATTTTGTTTGAAAAATTTGAAAAGTAAAGTGTGCTCCTTTTGTCATATGCAAAAAGTAAAAGATTAGGTTTGAATTTTTGAATAAGGAAAGTGTGCTCCTTTTGTCATATGCCAAAAGTAAAAGTTTAGATTTGAAGTTTTTGAAAAATGAATAACGTTGTCTTTGACAATTGAAAAGGAAGAACCTTTTATTTGAATTTTTTGAAAAAGTGAATGATGTTGTCTTTGACATATTAATCTTTTTAAATTTGAATATGAAGTCTCATATGCCTATAAATAGATCATTTGATAGCTTCACATTTACAACATCAAGAGCATACAACATTCATTCAAAGCTTTCATTCTCTCTTCTCTAAGCATTGAGCTTTAATCCTTGTTCATTTTGAGAGATATAGTTTGCGTTGTATTGTTCTTATTTCACTCATTGAGGAGTGTTTTCTGATAACCTACCTACTATCAGCTCTTGTATCAGAAAAATGGTGTGTATAACCCTTATGCGTGTAGAAAGTATTCTACACGGGAAATAGTTGAATCACCACGTGTAAGGTGATTACAAGTGTAAAGGGTGTTCTACACGGATCCTTTGTAGCGGTATTGTTCAAAGGTGTAATAGGTTTCTATCTCCACCTGAAGGAAGTTGAATAATGAATTTGGGAATCCTCAAGGGATAGCTTGAGGTGAGGACGTAGTGTGATGACCCGTTTTTACGTGTATTTTCACTGAAGGGTTGTTTTTAATTTAATTAATATATTGGTTTATTTATATTAAATTAATGTATTTTAAATTGGTTTTAATTTATTTGATGTGTTTAATTTATTTTAGTTGTTTTACGGTTTTTAATATCGTTTTCGGCGGATCGGTTTTTGGTCTCCGGAGTGACGACTGGACCTCATTTCTTTTCTTTCCTCTTTTTCTTTTTCCCTTTTTCCTTTTCTTTTTCCTTTTTTTTCTTTCTTTTTCTTTCTTTTCTTCTTCTTTCTTCTCCTTTCTCTCCCACGTACGCATAGCTGCCCCTTTTTCTAATTCCCGTCGCCACCACTTTGACCGGCCAGTTCTCTGCCGTCCGGCCACCGTTTGGTGCACCATCACCACCATTCTCTTCCCCTTCCACCAGAGATCATCCCCACCAATTTTCAGAGCCATCGGACCAGCCGTTAGCTTTCGAGAGCCGCCGGAAGTCGCTGCACCTGCTCTGTTTTTGCCCCTGTCGCCGGTTGCTTTCGCAGCCCAGAACCGCCGCTCGCCGGTGGCGTGGCCTACACCACCCACCCAGTTTTCTTCCCCTCTCACCGGTGAACATCCCCACCAAGTTTCACCTCCATCCGAGCCACCGTTAGCCACCACGAGCTCCTCCAAGCCATACGGTTTTTCACCGATTTCGGCGCCGTCGCACCACCTCCGGCCACCATCTTTTCACAGCTTCTTCCCCTACCTCTTGCCGACCTAAACCACCCATTTTCGGCCTCGATCCGTTGCCGGAGCAGCTCCCACGAGCTCAACTCCGTTCAGCCACTTTTTGGCCTTCGACCGCCATTTCCACCACCACCCACGGCCAAAACTTATTTCCTTTAGCTTCATAAATATCTAAAGACCATTCCCTATCAATTTCGTGCCTTGGTTTGTCCCCGTTCAAAAATGGGTAATTTATTACCCACGGCAACAGTGTAAATTACACTGTTACGTTGCTTTTCTTCCGCCATTTGCAACGCCGCAAGCTTTCTAAAAATACCATATAGCGCTGTAAGTATTTTCCAAACTCTAT
Source organism: Carya illinoinensis (assembly GCF_018687715.1). Lineage (NCBI taxonomy): Eukaryota > Viridiplantae > Streptophyta > Magnoliopsida > Fagales > Juglandaceae > Carya > Carya illinoinensis. The sequence goes on along the minus strand of NC_056766.1, from coordinate 45,979,477 downwards.
TTTCAGATTTAAATATATATTGCTCATTCAATTATTTTATCTGCTGGTTGGTTGATTCCGGACTGAGTCCGAGGAGTTCGGGGGTCGGATGGATGGAGGACGGAGTTGCCTGTTTATTTGATTTATGTTTTTGGATTATTTTATTATGCATTGTTATGGCATTACATGGTGCATGCACGTGTGTTTTTGTTTAAGTGTGAAAAGCTTGTTTATTGGCGTAAGTGGACTTACGGGTGCGTGTGTATCACGACCCCAAGCCGGGATGGGGTATTATCTCGGTGGAGCTCCTCTGGTCACTCGGGAGTGGAATAAACTGAGTGATGTCCCCTGGGTTGTCGCTAGACGACGGGAGCGGGGGCTAGGGGTTGCTTGGCTACGAACGCGCCGGGCGCGGAACTGGGCATCGCTCTACGCACTGACTCCGTGGCCCTTCGCTGGTGAGGGCTAGAGGATGCTTGGCTACGAACGTGCGGGGCACGAAACTGGGCATCGCTCGTTAGGTGTCACATGCGTGGTGGTACTCTGCGGTGTGGCACTGAAGCCAGGGTGTGCAGATGACCCCTAGGGGAGGTCATGGTGCATACGGATAAAATGGATAATGGTTTGGAGTCGGATAAAGGCCAAATGTGACTTTTGGCGTGTTTTTCGGAAAGGATGTGTTTTTGGGCCAAATGGGTTTTTTGGCGTGTGTGGAAAAATCGTGTTTTATGGGCTCTGTGCATTGGGCATGTTTCATGCATATTATTTGAGTTCTATGTGTTTTTATCTGGTAGTGTTTGGGTTTTACTTACCTACGGTACCATTTTGGTTCCATAGCTTTTGGTGCAGAGTTGGAGGACGAAGAGGAGGAGGCTGAGCCCGAGGATGCGGCTCCGCCGGGTTGCTGATGCTATGCTTTATATTCGGTTTAAAACTGTATTTGTGTTTTTGTAATATTTTATTTATGTATGTTTTAAACAGCTTGTATTACGTTAAGAAAAAATTCTGGTACTTAGTTATGACTTTCGTTATCCGCTGTGTGTTTCTTTGTGCACATATGTTGCCTTGGACACACTTGGCACCCGTCGATAGGATGGTGACCCGGGTTGTCACCATCCGGACGTCTCGATTCCCCCGTGTTCGGGCGTGGGGATTTGGGGGCGTCACAGGTGGTATCAGAGCAGTTTGGCTCTGGGTAAAACCACATGTCCCGTAAGTAGTACCAGAATGTTTTTAAAGTTGTGTTTTAAAATTTATTTTAAGTAAAGTTGCTGTTTGATATGTTTTAATTGTTTTATTTGTTTGGGCTCGTTTGCTTGTATGTATTTATTTAGTTGTGTTATTGCATGCTGGTTTCTTTTTTATGTTTTCTTGTTATGTGGTTTGGTTTGGGTTTTTGGTTTTATGTTGTTGGTTTTATTTGTTTTTCTTAAAGGGGATCAAATGTTGTGTTGTGGCAGGAAGACGGTATAATCGAGGATACTATTATTAGGCAAGAACATTTAGTGTAGTAGGCTTGAATTTTTTAGCGATGTGGTTTGCTTGTATGATGTTGAGGTTTGAAGGGAATGTCATGGTTTAGGCAATCTTTGTAAGGCAAGAACTTACGTAGCAATGAGGAGAGGGATTAGCTTTAAGTCGCTTAAGATGATTGAGGTCAAGGTTTTGTAGAATTTATGTAACGAGGCTATAGGATAGGAGAGTGTAGGTTCAGCGAACTTTAAGGATGTGTTTAAGGGAATTTTGTTTAAGGATTGGGGTCTTTTGCCGCTGTAACCTGGCAGCGCTTCAAGAAGGAGTTTAATGACCGCTTCTTTCCCGCATCGGTAAGAAAGCAAAAGGCGAGAGAGTTCTCAGATTTGGTCCAATGGGGGGGGGGCATGACAGTGGAACAGTACGCCCGAAAATTTATAGAACTTGGACGATTTGCTCCCCACCTCATCGCCTCGGAGGAGATGCAAGCAGAGCGTTTCCAGGAGGGTCTACGTTTTGATATATGCCAAATGGTGGTCAGCCACCGGATATCCACTTTTCAGGATTTAGTGGATGTGGTCACTCTTGTAGAGCGAGAGAATAATCTGAATATGGGCTCCCCTTCAGGACAAAAGAGGCGGAGTTTTACTGGTGAAGGAAGTAGTTCGGGTTCGCCTCAGAAGTTTGTTCAGCGGGCCGGGACTCGACCATAAACAGCCTCGGGAGTGCGTATGGGAGGCCGAGTTCCAGTTTGTGGCAAATGTAATAAAGCTCATGAGGGTGAGTGTCGTCTGGGTAGTAATCAATGTTTTGAATGCGGTCAGACGGGGCATTTTGCTTGTGAGTGCCCTAGTCGAGTTCAAGAAAGTCGTGGAGCTCATCGCAGTGGTAGAACTAACCAGAGGCATTTAGCTCGGGCTCGAATGTATGCAGTGACTCTTGGTACTGTTGGAGGCAAGGTTACGGAGACTTAGAATGCTAAAGTCATGGCATGATCTGGGTGATCTTTTAGGGAAGTAGAATAATTGAGTTCTTTAGTTCCGAGGAGTTTATGAAATGGTCTATAGCGTAGTAGTTTGTAAGTTCAACAAATTTCAAGGATAGATTTTATGAAATTTCATTAAAGTTTTAAAGTTTGGGGCCTTATAGATTTTAGGAAAATAAGTTTATGGTAGTTAAGGTGTTAGGTTCGACAAGCCTTGGGGGGAAAATAATTAAATTTCGAGTTTTAGATTTCATGATTCGGATGGATAATTTGGTGACAATTGGGGCTTTAGATTTTACAAGCTTTTAAGGTGAATGTTTTTGATTAAAGCTACCAATCTTGAGAATTTCAAAAAAATGATTTATTATCTATTAATGTTTTAGAATTTAAAGGATTTGAGAGTCGATTTTTCTTTTATGGGATGTAAGTTCTTTGATCTTAGATGTTCCGGAAGATGATTCTTGTTTGATTTAAGGTTTTAGAATTGCAAAATTGAAGGACTGATTTATAATTGGATTTGAGTTCTTAGTTTTACAGACTTAGTGCTGTAGCTTGATCTACTCTGTGAGTGATTAGTTTGTAACCATTAAAATGGGGTTGATTAGAGTTGAGTTATTGATATGAAAATTTTTCTAGAGTAGATTTCTTTGAGGATTAGTGGTAATGGTCTATTTCGTGTATTTCTTCGAGGATTGAAGATATCGAGCTAGTTTAGAAAATAATTATTGTTAACCCGAGGTTGTAGTGGCAGATTTTAGGAAATGATTCTATTGATTCGAAAGATATAGGTCCATCAGGGTGTTGGAAATATTAGATTTTGTGTTGGTATTGAATACGATTGAATTTGAGGCTATACGATCCGTAGACTTTTGGGAATGGATTCTTAACAAGTTTAAGGTCATTCTCGGTACCAAACTTTAAGCAATGGCTAGTTGCTGATTTAAGGATATAAGTTGAGTAGATTCAGGAATGAGTCTTGTTGAGTTGAGGATATAATTCTAGGTGATGGAAATGTGATAATGGATCACTTGTACGTTTGAATGATTTTTGGTGTTGGCTAAGAGTGCATGAGATCGATGAGTAGTAATGGTAAGTGCGTATGGATTCCGGGGAGTGCTGGTCCTAGTTTCAGCAATTTTTGGCTTGGTAGGAGTTGAAGAGGAATCTGTGTGATAATATTAAATTCAAGAGATTTTGGCTCTGGGTCGTTTGGTAAGTTGAACGGAATGTACAGTCAAATCGGGTTACCCATTGGAATGATGGTTTGAAACGACTGTTGTATTCATCTTGACAATTAATTGCGACTTGAAGTCATAGGAATTTAAATTGGTGAGGCTATACTTTTCTTTGGAGATCAAGTATTCAATTGGGAGAATTGGGGATATGGTTATTTAACTTGAAAGAGATCGTTAGGTCACCATGTGTGGTGTATGAAGTAATAAAGCAGTAGGATCCATGAGTGTTGTTTAATAGTTTTTGATGGATTGAAGATTTAAACAGTATGGCCTGTCTTGAGATTTATTTATGAAGTGCTATGAAGAAATTAGTTGTGCTAAAACTAGAGTTTTTGAGAGTACAAGTAGGTGGGTGAGTTACCAAGAGCGTTTCGATTATGTCTAGGTGAAGTCAATGGTAGTTTATGGTGAGTTAGTTATTGCAAGATTAGATGTTATTCAAAATATAGGAAATGAGCTTGAAGTGTGGGATATCGGATAGAGGTTATAGGCGCTCTCGTTGGTTGGCTGGGAAGGATTTAGGCTTTTTGGAGATGTTCCTTATCTTTAGAAGAGACAGGTGTATTTTGGGATAATGTTATGTGTTTGCAAATTGGGGCCTGGAGGTTGATTAGTACTGGTTTCCATCATCAATCAATGGATGTATTTTTGCGGAATGTTGGTTTTCGTTTAGGGCAGCGATGGCCAACTGAGGAATGAGTGGAGATTTGTGGTTTTTGGAAGCATATGATTTTCTATGAAAATGTGGTAAACGTTTTCTTGTGGTTAGGAGTGGATTGAGCTTGTACTTCATGATATTAATTTTTGAGGATATAGCCTTTATGTATGTTGGTGAGTTATCAGAGTGCGCGCGAAAGCATGATTTTTGGAGATTCTTAGAAGTTCAATATTTTGTGTTGATTTTGAAGGATTAGTAGTGATTCGAAGTTTTAATGGGAGATTAATCTTTTGATCGTGCAATTTGGTTTATGGATGGTTAACTTTGGAAGTGGCTATTAAGTTACCAAAGTTGGAATGAGATGAAAGTTTAGAAGGTAAAGCAGAGACGTCGTGGATATTAGTAATTTATGGTGTGAAGATAATAACCATTGGATTTATTGGGAGTTGTCGATGATATGTATCTCTCAGTTATATTCAGAGTTGTATCCTGTATCTTTTTGGCGCTGGTGGTTGATCTTGCAAATTTCGAGGATGAAATTTGTTTTTAAGGGGGGAGGATGTGATGACCCGTTTTTACGTATATTTTCACTGAAGGGTTGTTTTTAATTTAATTAATATATTGGTTTATTTATTTTAAATTAATGTATTTTAAATTAGTTTTAATTTATTTGATGTGTTTAATTTATTTTAGTCGTTTTACGGTTTTTAAAATCGTTTTCGGCGGATCGGTTTTTGGTCTCCGGAGTGAGGATTGGACCTCATTTCTTTTCTTTCCTCTTTTTCTTTTTCCCTTTTTCCTTTTCTTTTTCCTTTTTTTTCTTTCTTTTTCTTTCTTTTCTTCTTCTTTCTTCTCCTTTCTCTCCCACGTACGCATAGCTGCCCCTTTTTCTCATTCCCGTCGCCGCCACTTTGACAGGCCAGTTCTCCGCCGTCCGGCCACCGTTTGGTGCACCATCACCACCATTCTCTTCCCCTTCCACCAGAGATCATCCCCACCAATTTTCAGAGCCATCGGACCAGCTGTTAGCTTTCGAGAGCCGCCGGAAGTCGCTGCACCTGCTCTATTTTTGCCCCTGTCGCCGGTTGCTTTCGCAGCCCAGAACCGCCGCTCGCCGGCGGCGTGGCCTACACCACTCACCCAGTTTTCTTCCCCTCTCACCGGTGAACATCCCCACCAAGTTTCACCTCCATCCGAGCCACCGTTAGCCACCACGAGCTCCTCCAAGCCATACGGTTTTTCACTGATTCCGGGGCCGTCGCCCCACCTCCGGCCACCATCTTTTCACAGCTTCTTCCCCAACCTCTTGCTGACCTAAACCACTCATTTTCGGCCTCGATCCGTTGTCGGAGCAACTCCCACGAGCTCAACTCCGTTCAGCCCCTTTTTGGCCTTCGACCGCCATTTCCACCACAACCCACGGCCAAAACTTATTTCCTTTAGCTTCATAAATATCTCAAGATCATTCCCTATCAATTTCGTGCCTTGGTTTGTCCCCGTTCGAAAATGGGTAATTTATTACCCACGACAACAGTGTAAATTACACTGTTACGTTGCTTTTCTTCCGCCATTTGCAACGCCGCAAGCTTTCTAAAAATACCATATAGCGCTGTAAGTATTTTCCAAACCCTATTTTCAGATTTAAATATGTATTGCTCATTCAATTATTTTATCTGCTGGTTGGTTGATTCCGGACTGAGTCTGAGGAGTTCGGGGGTCGGATGGATGGAGGACGGAGTTGCCTGTTTATTTGATTTATGTTGTTGGATTATTTTATTATGCATTGTTATGGCATTACATGGTGCATGCACGTGTGTTTTTGTTTAAGTGTGAAAAGCTTGTTTATTGGCGTAAGTGGACTTACGGGTGCGTGTGTATCACGACCCCAAGCCGGGATGGGGTATTATCTCGGTGGAGCTCCTCTGGTCACTCGGGAGCGAAATAAACTGAGTGATGTCCCCTGGGTTGTCGCTAGACGACGGGAGCGGGGGCTAGGGGTTGCTTGGCTACGAACGCGCCGAGCGCGGAACCGGGCATCGCTCTACGCACCGACTCCGTGGCCCTTCACTGGTTAGGGCTAGAGGATGCTTGGCTACGAACGTGCGGAGCACGGAACTGGGCATCGCTCGTTAGGTGTCACATGCGTGGTGGTACTCTGCGGTGTGGCACTGGAGCCAGGGTGTGCGGATGACCCCTAGGGGAGGTCATGGTGCATACGGATAAAATGGATAATGGTTTGGAGTCGGATAAAGGCCAAATGTGACTTTTGGCATGTTTTTCAGAAAGGATGTGTTTTTGGGCCAAATGGGTTTTTTGGCGTGTGTGGAAAAATCGTGTTTTATGGGCTTTGTGCATTGGGCATGTTTCATGCATATTATTTGAGTTCTATGTGTTTTTATCTGGTAGTGTTTGGGTTTTACTTACCTGCGGTACCATTTTGGTTCCGTTGCTTTTGATGCAGAGTTGGAGGACGAAGAGGAGGAGGCTGAGCCCGAGGATGCGGCTCCGCCGGGTTGCTGATGCTATGCTTTATATTCGGTTTAAAACTGTATTTGTGTTTTTGTAATATTTTATTTATGTATGTTTTAAACAGCTTGTTTTACGTTAAGAAAAAATTCTGGTACTTAGTTATGACTTTTGTTATCCGCTGCGTGTTTCTTTGTGCACATATGTTGCCTTGCACACACTTGGCACCCGTCGATAGGATGGTGACCCGGGTTGTCACCATCCGGACGTCTCGATTCCCCCGTGTTCGGGCGTGGGGATTTGGGGGCGTCACACGTAGGCAGTGGGGCCAAACCTCGTTAACATACTGAGTTTGCTTCTCTCTTACCCTTACTCTTTATATTTATGACTATTTCATATTTTGTTTATATTTTATATTATATATTTGATTTTATAATTATTATTTTTTTTAATACAATTATTTTAACCCCCTCTTGTGTTAGTCATCTGGGCAACATTTTTTAATTCAGCGATGATAAAATGACAACCTCTTAATTAATAAGTTTTACACAATTTATTCATAAATATTATTAATAATTTTAAAAATTTTAATAATTTTTCTTTAATTTTAAAGTGTCTGAATTTCAAAATTAATATTATTTTACTATGTAAGAGTATTAACGACATCATTTTTAGGAAATTCGAATATTAACGACGTAGCATTCAAATGCAAGTGATACATTCGGAGGTTTGGAACATAAACATTCAAACGTTATGTTCATTTGATAGTGAGTACGTTCGAACATTTGGTTATATGTTCGAATGTTATGTTATAATTTTGTGTAATTACGTTCGAATGTTGGTTTGAATGTGAAACACTGTTCAAATGTACATATCAGAAATACTAATCTCATCCAATTGAAAAACATACCAATTATATCATATTAAATAACATATTTCACAACTAACAATGTTTCCAAATATTTCGAAATTAGATATTAAAAATATAATATACTGATAAAATTCATTTCTTTTTATTTCCTCGTCGATCGCGATTTTGTTGCAATGACATAACAAGCTCCATTTGCACCATCTTCTTCCTCTGCACTTGCTGTTGGACCTCATTGTGTATTCTTTCCTTCTGGTCTCTTTGTTGGTCCTACAAATACGTTTCGAAATAAGACCGTTGCCTACACTTACTATCTAGATCTCATATACTCATTTTCACACCGTGCAACTTCTAAATCTTTGGTAAGATTATTAATTTGCAAAGTCGATGAGGTTGAGGAGGATGATCCTGAATGCTTCAAAAATTTTCTCTTTCCTAACTAATCTTCAAGGCAAGAGACACATGGATATTCCACATTCACATTATAATTTTATCTTTTGTTGGGAGCTAATTATTTGGCCCAACTGATTATTTGTGCTTTCACACTTGAGTATTGGTCTTTGCAAGACTCCATATATGATGAATCTGTTACTTTTTATCCTAGTAGTGTTGATGCTTTTCTAAGCTCTGACGTTGTATGTGTGCATCCGTGCATGATGTGTAGGAGAAAAAATATACGATCCAAGATCAGTCCCTCTCAAGTACTTATTATAGTTGTACTGCCTCGTTTGTTTTCACAGATGAGATGAGATAAGATAAAATCTTTTGAGATATATTGAGATGAGATGAGATAAGATGAGATTAGATAAAATATGTGTTTGTTTTTAGAGATGAGATGAGATAAAAAATTTTGAGATATGTTGAGATGAGATGAGATAAGATGAAATATGTGTTTGTTTTTAGAGATGAGATGAGATTAGTTTGACTTTGTTATAGTTAGTAGTATAATGGGACCCACAAGTACTTGTAGTACTTTTTATAATATTTTATTTATTTACCAATGTTGCAATTTTTATTTTTATTTTTCTACTTCTTTTTTTTTTTTTTTTTTGCTGCTTCTTTTGTTTATTTATTTACCAATGATGTAATTTTTTTTTTGCTGCTTCCTTTTTTATTAACCATTTGGTCAAAAAAAATTTTTTTCTACTTCCTTTTTTTTAACCATTTTGTCTTTTTTTTTTTTTTTGGCTACTTCCTTTATTTATTTATTTACCAATGGTGCAATTTTTTTTAGATGAAAACTTGAAATCTTTTGAAATGAAAACTTGAGATGAAAACCTGAGAAGAAACTTGAGATCTTTTGAGATGAAAACCTGAGAAGAAACTTGAGATCTTTTGAGATGAAAACTTGAGATGAAAACCTAAGAAGAAACTTGAGATCTTTTGAGATGAAAACCTGAGAAGAAACTTGAGATCTTTTGAGATGAAAACTGGTAGATCAAAATGTGTGTTTATTTTTGTAAAACTTTTGACAGTACGAAAATTTTGAAAAGTTTTCAAAGTTTTGGTTTTTAGTCACGAAAACAAACAAGACCTTACTGTGCATCCATGTCTATTAGTTTTTAATATTATTCATTGGGGATTGATTTTGATTGTCACGTCAACTTAATTAATAAATCCATGGGTCATTGAATTAATTAATATTTAAAAAGTTATATCGATCAAATAAATTTCTTCCATCCATTCAAGATTATGCATGCATGGATGGATGGATATATATATATATATATATAATATTGATTCAAGTTCAAAAACTTATCCTCAAATATAAATTAATGATTATGTCACTTTTAAAGCATTATGTATATATATATACCAGTTGGCACTCAACGTGCAAGGCACTTTTCTCTAGTGAGAAGGAAAAAAATATGTTTATTAGATACAATATTACCAGAAAATTATCAAAATTTCTTAAAATAAAGACCAATACTTGAATAAATAAAATGCATGAAAAGATAGTAATGATAGTAATAATTACTTTCTATTACTAAAGTATTAAGTCAAAGACAAATAAGTTAAAACTAATACAAGTTTGAAGGAATTGAAATTACAGTTTTATTGAAATTACAGTTTTTTCCCAATAGGAACATATATGATGAAGATGTTTTTTCCATCAATTGATCAAAATAGAGAACCTGAATATACAACTCTCAATTACCATGCATAAAAAACACCCAGATTTATCTAAAAATTATTTCTCATTATTCAAATTGTAGCGCCCAACAACTAATTCAAAATTTTATGCTTTATTATAACCCCACCTGTCTGTATTGACCAACAGAGATCTCAAACCAAAGCCACCACTACCCGTTAATTATTAATTAATCATTCAATTATAGTATTGGTATTTAGTCTTAACAAAAAAAAAATATAAAAACATTAATACTAAAGTATTAAGTTAAAGACAAATAAGTTAAAACTGATACAAATTTGGAGAAATTGAAATTAGAGTTTTATTGAAATTACAATTTTTTTCTAACAGGAACATAATCAAATAATCAAACAGTCTCAAGCATGAGCCAAATAAGATGCACTAATAACAAGGTTGGGCATAGTTGTTGATACTTGGGGGTAAATGCGACCACAAAGCTCAGCAGCAAGTTTTCGTACATCGTCAAATTCAAATTTATGAAATGCCCTAAAATAAAGAACAGAAGAAATAAATACATCTCATTTAGTATACTGAAGCAACTGAGGTTATTCATGTGAATCAACCTGTTTAGAAGGAGAGCAGCAAGACTCATGATTGTTGATATCTTGATCCATTGAAATTTTTTCAAATAACAAGCAAAGATTTTATAAGTGAACTGTAACTAAAAAATTTGTAAAATGAGAAGCTTCAATTGCGATTTAGAGAACATTCATGGGGGAGATAAATGAAATTATTATATCTAAAATATCATCTCTTAAATACAATTAGTATTTCAGATTCATATTACGGTTTTGTAAGAAAGTGTGCATTATTAAAGGAGAAATAAAATGGAACACATAGAAGATCTAACAGAAAATAGAAACACAAATATGAATATTTGTAAAGTATTATTTTATTATCTTGAAGCAAAATTATAGAAATTACATATTGATCTTCTTTCGGAGACTATTATATGGGGAGTAAAATCTTGGTCTTGAGGATTTATGTGAACATTTGGAACAAATCATTTAGAGTTAGAATAATTGATAACTCATGATGGATAGAAAAGTTATGATAATCATAAGAGAGAAAGTCTCAAGTTTGAGTTATTAACTGGTCAGTTATTGAAGTATCACCTAGGAGGAGGACTGATTGTTGCGATTATAAAGAAGTAAGTTAGTCCTAGACCAGTAGAACTCCTTGAGGTTTTTATTAACTTGAAGATTACCGAGAGTTTGGATATGCATGATTAAATGCATATTTATATGAGTCATTGGATCATTTCATATATATGAAAATCCCTGAAAGAAATAAAATAGAGCACATAAAACATCTACCAGAAGATAGAAACACAAATATAAATATTTGTGAAGTATTATTTTAGTATCACAAAGCAAAATTACAGAAATTTGAGACTCTTTGCCTCAATCTTTAAACGCTCTTGCTTTTCAAAAATCTGCATGTCTTTCCTATCTAAAGGAGTAGCCACTCGAAAAGAAGAGTTAAGCAAAGATTTTAAATCTCTGTTCTCTCGCTTTATTGCTTCTATCTTCATGTTGGACTCCATAAGAAGCCGCTGAAGGATAGAAATATTCTCGTGAAGTTTGTCAACCCCACCAGTCCTAGATTGTAGTCGCTGAGAATATGCGACGAGGGTTGATGAGTATCGGGTACCGAGACTCACAAGCTCGTAGATAATTTCATTATCTGACTTATTAGTCAGATCATTATTGGATTGCATTATAGCACCTACGGAAGAAGCAGAAACAATTGGTGAACGAGGTGCAGAATATCTCATATATTGGTAATGAGAATATTGCTGAGCCATTGCAAAGTGAGAAAGCAGAAAGAGATTACAGAGTAAGAATGCAGACTAATTTCAAAAAAGTGAAGAAGATGAGATGCGAAAGAAGATGAACTGAATAATTCTTTTATAGAGAAAATTATGACGAATCATCTCTCGTGAAACATTTCTCTACAAGAGACAAGAGTGATGTAGTATCATAGTTGCGGCACCTAACAGCTACAGAAGAGCAATGTAGTATCATAGCTGCGGCGCCTAACAACTACAGAAGAGTAATGTAGTGTCATAGCTATGCGGCGCCTGACAGCTACAGAAGACCCGTAAAAATCCTACGGATCAGAGTTGTTTAGTCTAAAACAGAGGGCCACCGCTCTTGTTAAGAGAGAGAGAGAGAGAGAGAGAGAGAGAGAGAGAGTGGTTAACGGCTTAATTTTGATGAATTCTTTACTAAGTATGTTATTTAGAATAACACTTAAAGTATATCATTTATGTTTTTCTAAAGCAATCGAGAGTTTACCACTGAAATCGAAGATGTTAGACATGGGTATAGCTGAAAAAATCTCTAGAGGTCGAATCCGCACTGTTTTCCATTAGAAAACCCTCCAAACAGAGCAAAAAAGAGAAAACCAAAGAAGACAACGGCCAAAATCTCTTCATACTGAGCTTTATCAACAAAAACGGAAACCCACATGCAAATTCTATGAGATAGGGCAAAAGAAAGTAGATGAAATAAGTGAGAGGAAAGAGAAGGTGAGGAGCGAAATGATAGGAGTCGGGGTGGGTCAATGGAGAACAGTTTTATTTCGTGAGAGAAGTGGATTCTCTTCCACCAAATGAAAACCAGGTGTCCTTAAAGCGGATTTCGGTTTTGTTTTTTGGTGAATTACGACTTGTTTGGATGGTCGACTAAGTATGTCTTCGATCCGTTAGATCCCTAAATTAACTACTCTACTCGCAACACCATCAACATGATATAACATCATATTTAATACATTACACTACCCATTCATTATTAATTAATCATTCAATTACAGTATTGGTATTTAGTCTTAACAAAAAAAAAATATAAAAAAATTAATTATGATTGATTAAAGATTGCAAAAAATAAAAAAATAAAAAATAAAAATTGTGCTTAAACTTCTAAATTAAAGAAAGAAAATGAGAGAGAAGTCGACAGAAAAATAACTGAACGGTTTTCATTAATTTTTTGCAATCTTCAATTCAACACGTCAATCAATTTTGGATTCTTTCCCGACACGTGAATAGTAATCGATACTTTTTATAAGATGGGTTCGAATAATTGAATGGACCCCATTCGATTAGGAAACGTGTTGGTTGGAGATTAAAATAAACTGATCATGATCAACTCAATTTATTATTAATTATTATTCATGTTATGCAAGAAAAATATATACTTTTATATTAATTAGCTCTAAAAATCATTAATATTTTTATATATAAAATCATATTCAATCTTTTCTGATACAACTTTTTGCTTAATAATTGCGCACCATAAGCATCAATTTATGTATCAAGCTATCATATATAGCAGCCAGGAGAAAGAAATTTAATGCTCCAATGAAGACCTTGTACAAAGATCTTTGTTTGGAACTTTTGAAATATAGAAGATGATTTAGTGAGAAAATGTTATAGTGAAAGTAGAGCCCAGTGGGGTGGGTGGGTTAATGGGTGGGTGGGTGAGTTAATATAAAAAGATATATATTAAGAAGATATATTGAGAGGGATATGTACCACATCATACCAGTTAATGATGATTGGACATTGGTTTTTCATGGAAATATAATTATTGAAGAGTCAAAATCCCAAACACAGCTCAGCACCATTAAAAAACTAATCAACTTGCTGTGTTGTGGGATCGGCTTATTAGAGGCTGATTTTCTTAATCAAGGGTTAATCTTCCACGCAATACTCGCAGATTTTCAACGATGCTGACTCCGACATTTTTTAAGACATCTCAAGCACTTAAAACCTTATTGTTATGAGCTGTTTTATATCCATAATTCCTTAATTAAATAATTGTGAACTGAATTTCTTTGTGAATTTGAACAAATAAATTTGACTTTTTATCGACACAATTAACAGGTCATCATGCCACGACAAACAACGATAGGGTGGACTTCCTCAATGGACGATGAGCTGGCTACCATGTGTATTGAGACAAGGTGCTGGTGACGATAAACTATAATTAATTGCAATGCAGAGAGAGACAAGCAATTATCATCCTTACAATTCATAAAAGGGCCCTAAAATAGACATACAGTGTAGAGAGACACCAAGCCAATCCTTCCACCAAACGATAGGGTCATTTTCAACATCGCATTATGCTAACATGATCATCATCTACATATCTCTTTGTAGGGCCCAGTGGGGTGAGTGGGTGAGTTAAAAGAATATAAATTAAATGCAGTTGATCTACTATTATATAGCTTCAACTTAAAAACAGTTCAACATATATAGTACATCTTAGTTTGATTTACAAAATAGATAATATGGAGTACATGGAATGATGGATTTATATTTAAAAATTTAATTGTTTAACGTGTCCCAAATACAACAAGTTGCAGCTTGTTTTTTTTTTCCTCACTTAGTCTGTGAAGTGACCTTTTGTTTTTGAAAATGCTGCAGCCTGACCTCCTTTGATTCAAAACATAAAAGACGAAAAAGAAGAAAGACTTCGTGAATCCATTTAATAAATGACAGATCATTTCAATTAGGGCTGCCTACTTGGAATACCCATACCCTGTTGCTTAATTGATATGGATTTGACACTAAATATTTAAATAATTAATAAATTCAAGATTAGATTTTAAGGCACATGATGGACACTTAATTCATGAGCTAGAGAACCCCTAGTTAGCCTTGAATCATGGGTCCACGCTGCATGGCGTAGAAAAATTATGGTGAGGGTGAGATGAGATCTAATCA